>NC_056732.1:555212652-555430152 GCF_019279795.1 Protopterus annectens
TTTAAGACTTCTTCTGCTTTAACTCCAAAAAGAACATCCTGCTGTAAGGGAGCATCTAGAAGCTTTGCTTTAACATGATCAGGCAGAGTTTGTTCCTTTAACCAAGCATGCCTGCGTATAACAGACCTAGTGACAGCTGCTCTACAGGAAGCCTCCAAAGAATCAAACCCACATTGTAAGTGTATATGTTTTGCCCACCTGTTCAGTTGCATGCAACAGGATCCTGCATTTCTTCTCAATTACCCAGACTGTTGAGGAGTGTGCTCATTTTTTGTTTTAACTGAGACATTAGAAATTGCTGATATTTTAACATGTGAAACTGGCAATTTAGTGCCCTTATAGCTGGAGTGGCTGAGGTGTAAACCTTTTTCCCCCACCTGTCTAGTGCTCTGGAGTCCCTTTCAGAGGGTACAGGATTTTTAGCCATAGAAGCCTTAGCCCCTTTGGGACCCTGGGAGATGGTCTCTGGATCAGCAACAGGACTTTTGTAAAGAAATTTGTGGGAATCAGGCACTCTGTAGTATCTGTCAGGTTTGGCCGGAGCAGGAGGCAGAGAGTCTGGGTTCAAACTGAATTCTAAGTAAACATCATCCACAATGTCTAAAACTGGGGGCATGGCAAGTGGTCTGTGCTGGGGGAGTAAAAAACTCTCTGATGCTTTTCTTTGAGTCAGAGTAGTCCTGACCTTCCCAGTGAAAATGTTCCCTGATAGTGTGTAAAGTTTCCCCAAAGGAGTAATCTTCAGGGGGAGAAGCTGAGGAAATGGAATCAGAATCTTCATAAGGGGAGAAGGAGTAATCTTGGTCCTCAGAGGAGCCTGAGGAAATGGACACTTGTTCAGAGGATGCATAATCTTCCTCTTGTCTAGGCCTTTTGTCAGGAGGGGGTTGGGAACCCCTGATTAAAGAGATCAAATCTTCAGCCATTTTGAGCATCTGTTTCTTAGGCATGGGGCCTTGAACAGGGGACTGAAGTGCAGTCTTTTTTGGTTTAATAGGAGTCTTCGTCTCAGGATACGTTTTAAAGGTGAGCGGCGTCTGTCTGAAGACGCCTTCAGAAACCGAAGGTGTTTCTGCAGCACCAACATCTTTTTCAGCAGTGTTGTCAGTAGGGGCTGAACAAAATGTCTGCGGCCTGGTACTTTCCGCCAAAAGTTCCGAAGTGGTCTCGGGTTCCAGATCTGCAGTAGTCCGGGGCTACGTAGGAGCCTCACTGAAGACCAGAGAACCGGAGACCGGACCAGCCGAGGCCTCGGAGTCTGTCTTGGGTATACGATGCCTGTCCTTATCCTTGCGTTTTTTGTGCACGCCGGTAGTCAGTTGCTCCGATGGCATAGTGTAGTTAAATTTCCACCGGCGCAGTGTCGTATGAAAGTGCTGTTCAAGCGCCTTTTATAGTACGCTTATTGAACCTAGCACAAAAATGACAACTAGTGACGTCGTGGTCTGGGCCTAGGCAAGGTATGCAGTAAGAATGAAAATCCTTATGAGGTATTTGCTTCCCACAAGAAATACAATTGTTAACTTTTTCTGACATCGGTCTGAGGCAAGAAAAGTTTCCCAAACGGGGTACTTAGCTTTATTGAAGACTTCGGTCTGAAATTCGAGTTCGAAAATCTCAAGAGAGTCGGGCCGAACCGCACTTGAACTGCTTCTGGTTCGGGCACCGCGCAGCAAGAAAGACTGGAGAAGATGGCGTCGGATGCATTATATATACCCCTGGCGCACTGACGTCAGGGAAGAGGCGACAGCAACCGATGCCGGACCAAGACTATGGAATTCCGTCCGACTGCGGGACCGCCCGACGACAGGATAACCCAAGTGTGACGACTGCAGCAGGGTAACACGATGAACATCATCTGCTGTTATAGTATGTTTACTTACACAACTGTACTACGTTCATCTTTAGATCACTGCTGCAGTAGCTTAAGCTATATGGGATGAATACAACTTAGAAAGAAGGGAGGAGGATCAGAGTCCAAGAAGTCTGGGAGAATAGTCTTAGCAATGCCTGTTCTGGAGCTAGAGAAGGAATCTAGTTTGCAGAGCTTAGTAATGATACTGAAACACAACAGAAGAGTGTGAAACACAGAGCTGAATCTTCAGATGAAATTTTATTTTAGGGTAAGTGCTTTCATGAACTTTACGACCGCTTCTTCGGACCATTAATATCAAAAAACACAAGATACATTTTAAAAAGAAACTGGCCTATCAAAATCACATTAAAAGTCAGATGTCAACCAATTAAATAGCACTTCTCACACCCAGCGAAGATAAAAAGTATCGCGGAAACTGGCAACTCTTAATAACATTGCCGTAATTTAAAAAGAAACATAATTCAACATAGCAATAAAAATACATATAAAAAATAAACAACCCATTCCTATCTATATACATACTGTCAGCCAAACATAACATTTCATAAGGCATTATAGAGATCATGTCATCCTCATGCAAACTAATTTACTTAGGTAAGCCACATGCCTTCAAAATGCATTTGAATGACACTTTACCATTCAAGCCCATCCCCTTATCTGCTCTCAGCCTAATTATCCATCGAAGTTCTGATTTCTTTGTAATATTCTTGATGTCACTAATCCGAATACTCTCATAGAGATTTTCAATCACCAGGAACTTGAAAGTGTGCAGATAATTGGTATCTACTATATTTTGCTAATGCATGCATAGTATTTGCAGTGCTAGTATAGAGGTGTTCCCTGGTCGGTTCTTTAAAACCTCTATCAGTTTTGCTTACATAAAATGACATAAATGTCGGACAGTAGGCGATGCATACTATATGATGAGTTTCACAATTGGCACTCACTCTGAACACAGACCTTTGCCCTAAATCTGGATGTATAAAGCAGTTACTGGTGTCAATGTAATCACAAAAAAGTACAGTTTTGTACCTACCATAAATGTAGATGTTCGAGTGCTAATACAGCTGCAGTAATCACAGATGGGTTTTCAGCTGTCAGGCGGTCGGCCGAATTCCAAAGTCTTGGTCCGGCGTTGATTGTTGTCGCTTACTCTTCTGACGTCAGGAAGGCCAGAGTATATAAGACACAGCCGACGCCATGTTCTTCAGTCTTTCTTGCCCCAGATGTCAGGTGCCCCCAAAAGGAAGGCAATACATAAATAAAGCTAATCCACAAATGAAAGCAAATAAAACATAGCAGGATAACCCAGTCAGGAGGTATGAAGAGGTTTTTAGGCCCCATGGCCTTACCAAGAGGGGAAGGAGGGAGGAAATTTGTACTGCAGCTGTATTAGCACTCGAACATCTACATTTATGGTAGGTACAAAACTGTACTATGTTCATCGTGCATACAGCTGCAGTAATCACAGATGGGTAGAGTCCCAAAGCTATGCATAGGGTGGTAGGTACTAAGAGGAACTGGGTTGAGCCAGAATGCCCTGCAAAACAGCAGTGGCAAAGCCTGCTCTTGTTCTGGAATATAAAGGCAGATGGTAGTGTTTTGTGAAGGTATGTACAGAACTCCAAGTGGCTGCCTCCAAGATATCCTTAGTAGGCACACCTCTGAGGAAGGCTGTAGAGGTGGCTGTGGCCCTGGTGGAGTGAGATCTGATACCAGTAGGGACAGGTTTCCCATGGTGGGAGTAACAAAACATGATGCAGTGGCCAATCCACTTGGAAATGGTCTGTTTGGTAACTGGTTTCCCTGGAGCCCCTACTGCATAGAACACAAAATGTTGGTCTGATTTCCTGAAGGACTTTGTTCTGTCCAAATAGTAACGCAGCTGCCTATGGATGTCTAAAGAGTGAAGCAGCCTTTCCCCTTTGTTTTGAGGGTTAGGATAAAAGGTAGGAAGGTGTATGGCTTGGTTTAAGGCTACCCTAGATACCACTTTAGGCATAAAGGATGGGTTGGTACGAAGGGAGACCCTGTCCGGATGGAAAATGAGGAATGGCTGCACCGCCATGAAGGCCTGTAGTTCAGAAACCCTACGAGCTGAAGTGATGGCCAGAAGGAAAGCTGTTTTCCAGGACAAAAATTGTAGATCTGTTAAAGCAGCAGGTTCAAAGGGAGGCAGTGTTAATTTTTCTAGTATGTAATTAAGGTCCCAGGCTGGAATTGGTTGTTTCCTTGGAGGTCTTATATTCTTAGCCCCTCTGAGGAACTGGCGTAAGAGTGGGTGTGAGAATAAAGGAGGGTCCGTGTTGAATTCTGCAGAAATGGCTGAGGCTTGTATTTTGATTGAAGAAAATGAAAGTCCACTGCTCAGTAGTTCAGCTAGGTACTGTAACACCTGAGGCAAGTTCAATTTTCTAGGGTCCTGCCCTCTTTTCTCATTCCAACAGCAAAACCGCTTCCATTTTGCGGAGTAAATTTTTCTAGTAGATGGTCTTCTGGCCTCCAAAATGACATCCTGCACCTCCTTGGAGAGTAGAGTTTGATGTGGTGTTAAGGAATTTTCCATGCAGCGAGGTTGAGTTTTTTTGTAGTTGTTCTGCGTCAGTAGAAGTGGTATTAGAGGCAGGGGCCAGGGAGGAGTATGTGTTAGACTCCTCAGGAGTGGATACCAGTGTTGCCTTGGCCAGTCTGGAGCAATCAGTATCATTCTCGGATTGTCTGTTCTTGCTTTCAAAAGTACCTTGGGCAGAAGAGGTAGAGGTGGGAATGCATAAACTGTCCATGTTGTCCAACTGAATGAAAGGGTGTCCACTTTCCAGGCCTTTGGATGGTAGGTCCTTGAACAAAACCTTTTCAATTGATGGTTTCTGTGGGAGGCAAAAAGATCTATATCTGGTCTCCCCCACGCTTGGACTATCTCCGTAAACACGTGTGGATGAAGCTTCCATTTGTGTGGATCTGTCATATTTCTGCTCAGAGTGTCTGCCAGAGTGTTTTCCATCCTTGGCAAATACTGTGCTTGAAGTTCTATTTGTCTTTCCAGAGCCAAGTTCCAAAGAGTCATGGCTAGTCTGCACAAGGGGTATGAGTGAGTTCCTCCTTGTTTGTTTATGTACCACATTACTGTGGTGTTGTCTGTTCTTATGAGCAATTGCCCTGGATGTAGAAAGTCCTTGAAAGCTGTAATTGCATGTATTACTGCCAGCATTTCTTTTTGATTGATGGAAGGTGCTTTTCCTTGGGCCCATCTGCCCTGAATGCACCTGTCCTTCATGTGCACCCCCCAGGCGTAATCTGAGGCGTCTGTGGTTATGACTTGGTTTGCTTGAGGCTTGCAGAATGGGAGGCCTGTGTTTACTTGACATGCTTGGGCCCACCATAAGAATTTCTTTTGTAGACAGGGAATTATTGGAATAATTGCTTCCAGACTGTGACTGTGTTGAGACCATAGATTTTTTAGGTACCATTGAAGTTTCCTCATATGCAGCTTTGCACACGGGATTAGAAGAATGCAAGATGCCATGAATCCCAGAGCCTGCAGGATTTTCCTTGCAGTAAGCCTGGTACTTTTTGCTAGTATTTTGAAGTACTGAGATAATTGCCCTTGTTTTCTGGCGTAAGGTATGCCATCTGGGTGTTTGTGTCCAAGCTGGCACCCAGGAAGGTTATTTTCTGAGAAGGTGTTAGCTTTGATTTCTCCTTGTTGATGGTGTATCCCAGAGAAAGCAGCAACCGTGTCACATATGCCAGATGTTCCAGTAGTATATGTTTGCTGTCCGCTTGATCAGGCAGTCGCCCAGATAAGGGTAAATTTGTATCCCTTGAAGTCTGCAATATGCAATCACTGATGCCAGGCACTTGGTGAATACTCTGGGCAGTAGATAAGCCAAAGGGCAATGCAGAGAATTGATAGTGGATTGAACCTGCAAGAAATCTGAGGTATCTTCTGCAGCTTTGTCTGATTGGGACATGCAGGTATGCCTCCTTGAGGTCCAATGTTACCAGCCAAAACTCCTTGCCCAGCATGGGAAGAAGTTGCTGTAGTGTGAGAATCTTGAATTTTGGTACGAGTAGAAATGTGTTTAGTATGGATAAGTCCAGAATGGGTCTCCAGTCTGTTCCTTTCTTGGTACCAGGAAAAGTCTTGAATAAAAACCTTGGCCTTGTTGGTGCGTAGGTACCTTTTGTATAGCCCTCATGTTTAGGAGCTTTGAAATTTGCATTTGTGCCTCTACCCTTTGATTTTGTGGTAGGTTTGGCATGCCTCTTTTTGGAAGAGTGGGAAATTGAAATTTGTAGCCTCTGTTTATAATGTCCAGAATCCATTTGTCTGTTGTGACAATATGCCAATTGCTTGCAAATAATGCTAGTTTCCCTCCCAAAGGTGCTGCCAGTTGAGATTTGCTTGGCATGTAAATGAGGGAGTCATTGAGTTTGCTTTCTGTATTGCTGTGCACTGTCTTCACCACCTCTTGGTGCTGGAGATTGCCATTGTCTGCCTCTATATGACCCTTGTGATTGCCCTCTGCCCCTTCCGCGTCGGTATCTGCCTCTTTGGGGCTTGTCAGTGGCTGGAAAGGACCATTTTTTTGATGGCCAATTCCTGCTAAATCGTGGTGGCTGGGCCTGTAAGAAAGCTTTTACAGTTTGCATAGATTTGGCTTTCTCTTCCATTTTTCGTAATATATCCTCAGCATTAGTACCAAAAAGAACATCCTTTTGTAAAGGTGCATCAAGAAGTTTTGCTTTCACATGATCAGGCAGATTTTGTTCTCTAAGCCAGGCATGTCTGCGAATGACTGATCCTGTTGCAGCCGCTCTACTGGAGGCCTCTAGGGCATCATAACCACATTGTAAAGTGTGTTTACCCACTTGTTCTGCACTATGCATCATATCCTGTAACTCTTTTAAATCTGGTTGTTCAGGTTGAGACATTTTGTTTTTTAATTGTGATAACAGGAACTGCTGATATTTAATCATATGAAACTGGCAATTTAAGGCCCTCATGGCTAGGGTGGCCGAGGTATAAACCTTCTTACCCCACCTTTCTAGAGATCTAGACTCCCTTTCTGCAGGAAGTGGATTCTTGGCAGTGGAGGCCTTTATTCCCTTAGGACCTTGAGAAATGGTTTCAGGGTCAGCATTATGGCCTTTGTAGAGAAATTGGTGAGAACTGGGTACTCTGTAATATCTATCAGGCTTAACTGGTGCAGGAGGCAGTGAATCAGGATTAAACCATGCCTCCGAATAGACATCATCCAGTACCTCCAAAACAGGAGGTATCGCCAGAGGTCTGTGTTGAGGTAACCAAAGAAATTCCCTAAGTCTTTTCTTGGAATCTGAAAAGTCTTGGCCTTCCCAATGGAAGTGTTCCTCAAGGTGTGCAAGGTTTCCCCAAAAGAAAAATCCTCAGGGGGGGATACAGAAGGAATAGACTGCTCTGCGTCCGAATCCTCAAAAGGGGAGTAAGAGTGTTCCTCAGCATCAGAATGCTCTGATAAAATGGATCCCTGATCAGAAGAGGGGGATTCTTCCTCCACTCTGGGTCTCTTGTCAGGAGGGGGCTGAGAACCTCTGATAAGAGTTATTAGATCCTCAGCCATTTTAAGCATCTGCTTCTTAGGCATGGGTCCAGGAGATGGGTCTTGTGCCGCAGGCCTAGTTTGATGCCTGGCTGCTTTGGATTTAGTAAAGGCCTTAATAGAAAAAGAGGATGAAGGCCTAAAAACACCATGCGCGGTGGATGTAGATCTGTCCACATTAGTAGGCTCGCATAAGCTGGGGCCTCGGTTGTAGTCTGGGAAAGGGCCGGCGACCCAGCGGTCTCGGTACAGAAGACACCGCCAAGGAGTGTCGCCGGTAGTCAGGGACTGCAAAGGCATCTCACTGAGAACCGGACCACGTGGAGCCTGTTTCGCGCGGTGTCGGTGGAGACCGCTGGCCTCGTGATGTCGGTCCTTTTCCTTGCTTTTGAATAAACGGTAGTCGGAGTGTCCGGCGACATTTTATAGTCAAAGCTTTACTAAAAGTGTTGGGCGAACTGCCCGACGCTTGATAGTGCTTATTGAAGGTAGCGAAAAGCTTACAGCCCGAGACGCCGTGGTCTGGGCCCAAACAAGGTATGCAAAGGGAATGGAAATCCTTATGCGGTATCTGCTTCCCACAAGAAATACAATTATTAACTTTTTCTGACATCGGTCTGAGGTAAGAAAAAGATTCCCAACGGGTACTTAGCTTTAATGAAGACTTCGGTTCCAAATATTTTGTAATTCAGGAGCTGGCCGACCGGCACTTGCGAACTGCTTCTGCCGGGCACCGCGCGCAAAAGACTGAACATGGCGCCGCCTGTGTCTTATATACTCTGGCCTCACTGACGCCAGAAGAGTAAGCGACAACAACCGACGCCGGACCAAGACTTTGGAATTCGGCCGACCGAGGGACCGCCTGACGGCTGAAAACCCGTCTGTGATTACTGCAGCTGTATGCACGATGGAAATCTGAGGAAAACCTTTCTTCGGAGTCAGAATCCTCACATTGTGGTGAGGGAGTATTTGAAACATTGTACCATTCTAAATCCTGTTTGACATACCAGGAATCAGAATCTGACAGGGAAGAAATTCTTTGCCTCTTTGTGCGAGGAGGACCATCATAATTTAGTAGCCAAAAATGCCAACTTCATCTACGTCTGAGGTAAAGGAATTTGGGGGGGGGTAAATATATGTTATTTAATTTTAAAATTGGCCTTCCAACCTGGTTTCAGAGGAAAGAGTCCAAAGAACAGGAAGAGATTAACTTTTCTAACAAGTCTTTGATTCCTGCAGGAAGCTCACCAGAAGCAGTGTCCTAAACAGACTGAGGTTGAACAACCACTGATGCATGCATAGAGAACTCAAAACTGGGGACAGAGGCTGAAGTCCACATAAGTGTGAGGTACACACAGAGAAGTCTGCATCACCGCAAAATAGATACTTAGCCCATCTGCTAAATCACCAAGCTTAGCACGGAGGTAAAGAAGGCCAAGCAACTCTCAAACCCAACTGCCAGCTTCCTGACTGATACTAAAGGCATCAACACAGACTGCTGGAAAATAAACATTGAGGATGACATTGGTGATCCCATTTTATAATCAAAGGCTTTACCAAAATAGTGTTGGGCGAACTCCACCCGACGCTTAATAGTGCGTTTATTGAAGGTAGCTAGTGCTTTACAGCCCGAGACGCCGCGGGTCTGGGCCTAAACAAGGTATGCAGAGGGAATGGAAATCCTTATATTTGCTTCCCAAAGAAATACAATTATTAACTTTTTCTGACATCGGTCTGAGGCAAGAAAAGTTTCAACGGGTACTTCGCTTTAATGAAGACTTGGTTTCCAGTATCTTCGTAATTCACGAGCTGGCCGACCAGCACTTGCGCTGCTTCAAGCCTGGGCGCAGCGCGCCGCAAAAGACTGAAGAACATGGCGCTGTGTCTTATATACTCCAGCCTGACGTCAGGAGAGAAAGCGACTACAACCGACGCCGGACCTAGACTTTGGAATTCGGCCGACCGAGGGACCGCCTGACTGCAGAGAACCCATCTGTGATTACTGCAGCTGTATGCACGATGAACATCGGGGTCAAATATGACACTGAGGGTTCTACTGATGTTGGCGCCAAAGGTTTACGGACACTATGAGCCATGACATTGAGAATCCTGGTGCCACTGTAAAAGACTTGGCCAAAAGTTGCAAGTCCTAAGGTTAAAACAGCAATAACACTGGGACACACAAGTGATGTAATGGGGACTGAGACCTGAACAGGTGCCAGTGGGGAAAAAGAAAATCCCAGCAACTGAAAAATTAGACAGGGAGTGTGGCTTGACCTGTCCTGATGTTAGCAGGGGAATACATCTGGGATCACATATGCAGAATTGATAATTGCCCACCAAATCTTAGAATTATTCAATTCAAACACAAAAAGAATATCTAGACCTAACTGTGTTTGAGAGAGATATTTCCAGCTCTGGCTCTACACCACTGCTGAGGTCAGTGTTAATGGGCAGATGAGTTGACAACAGCAAGCCCAGTAGGAAAGGGATTCTGAAAAGACCTCTGGTCTGGGTTGCTTTGGGGGAGGAGTAGGCTGCAATCCTGCACAAAAAAAGGAGACAACTTTCAATTACCCATGGAAGAAGTAGAAATAAGTAAAACAGAGGTGCTAGCAAAAGTCCTTGCCAACTATGGAACAGTGGCAGTCTTCATATTTTCAAGCTCCAGGCAACTGTACCAATTTCACAGAACTGTGGGAGGTGGCTTAGTTAGCACTGTCATTTTTTTAAACTCCTTGCTTTCTTTTTTATGCATGCTGCACAACTGTCATGAAGAAGATACACAATCCTTAACGATTTCATAATAAACTATCTCACAAAATATGCAGGGAGTCTAATCCAAAAACCAGTGAAACATTGAACAAGAGCAGAATCTGAAGGGTATAACTAAAAATTCCTTAACAAATGTTAAATGTTAATGACCTTGTTTCCTGTGGCCTAGGGCTCTTTAAAGGTGATTCAGCCCTTGCCTTCTGAGCTACATCAAACTCTGGTCTATCCAATCACATTTTCTTGATAAGAATTCCATAGTTAATATCTGCCCCAAAAACCTAGTTTTACATAGTCATATCAGAAGTCTTAACTTGGAGATAAATTCATCCCCCAACACATCCCTTTACCCATGGAAGCTATCCCTATATATAAAGCAGTTTAAAACTATAACAGCATTCAAATTCAAACAGATGAATGAACAGGGTCTTGCAAATCCATATCAGGAGTCAGTCTTCAAAATACACCAAACTAATTATCACATCTCTACCTTCCAATTTCCCTCTATGCTTTTTGTTTCCAGCCCTTTTTCCAACTTCTCCCTATTCCCCCTTCTCTCAGACTCAAAAATGAATTCTACCTGTGTAAAAGTATCCAACGATACAAGTATAAACAGTATGTGAACTCACACAGGAGGTCCTAGTGGGAGTGAGGGTGCATCAGGTTCACTTCTGAGCCTACTGCTGTTCACACTTGTGATGGACTAAATTAGAAAATGGGTTTGAAGTAATGAAGAAACAAAACTAAGTTTACAGAGACAATGTAACACTACAAGCAGACTCTGAACAGGAACTTCAGCAAATGATAGGGGAAAGGAATGCAAAACTAAAGGCACAAGGGGTGAGAGAGTACAGACAAGACAGCTGGCATGGCAGCAAATGGAGAAAAATCAGAAGATGAAAACTGAGAAGAGAAAGTAGCAGAACAGGTTAAAAGCATCAATCATCAAGTACCTGGCAGGTGGCTGAAGAAAAGGACTTGAATGACGCAATCAGAGGAGCTGCAGCTAACTTGCTAAGTGTGTCTGGGTAGTGTGCAAAAGACGAATGCCAAAGAAACTGACTTTTGGATCCAAGGCTCAGGCTCTTCCCCTTCCCATAATTCTCCTCTGTGCACTGAATTACTCAGAGTTTGCCCACCAAGTACAGAAAAGAAAATTATATTCCCACAAGGGGAAGCAAACAATTCCAGACAAGGCAAAAGGTTATCCCTGAAATACAGACCTTAGCTGTAATACAACAAGACTCCAGCAAGATCAGTGTGGTCACTCTGGAATCAAGGAATTGTGAAAGACTGACGTTGTAGGAGGACAGATGGAGGGAAAGTTGAGGAGGACATTAGCAGAAAATATGGATCTATCATTATGGTAAATGCATAAAACCACATCAAACGCTGTCTCTTCAGTAAGTCCTCAACTGCTGGGATAGAGTTCCCAGCACCTCCAAACCTTGGGTGGTCTCATGGAAAGAGATTCCGGGGAATGGCCAAATCAAAAGATGCTCTGGTCCTAGATTGCACATCCAGTTAGTAGTGGGATATGAAAGTGTGTACATTACATCAAGTAGCTGCTGCACAAATGTCATCAATTGGTACTCTGGAAATGTAGCAACTGCCATCGAAGAATGAGCCTTGGGAGCATCAGGCAGAGTCAGTCCCTTCTCCAGACATATATGAGAAATGCAATCAGATAATGATCTTGCAAGAGTGACCTTCAATACTCCTTTTACCCAACTACACAGAAAAGGGGATGACATAAAAAGCTGTCTAGTCTTTCTAATATTCTTAGTACGGTGTAAATAAATTCTGAGCTGCCTGAGTACGTACACGAGATGCAGTATGTACTCTCCCTTACTGGAAAGTTGAGGGAAGAAAATAGGAACACTGATGAACTGGTTCAGCGACAATTCTGAAGCTACCTTAAGCAAAAAAGAGGGACTGGCCCTAAGCAACTGAAAGCCAAATATGGAGACTTAGAAGAAAAATCTTGAAGTTCTGACATACTTTGAGTAGAAGCAAGCACCACGAAAAAAGGACTTTCAATAAAGATATTTCAAGTTAACTGTAGCTGCAGGTTCAAAGGGGGGTCTCGTCTAAGCTTGAAGGAGAACAGTAATGATCCATAGAATGACAGGATCCCAAAGAGAGGGCCAGAGGAGGAAGGTGTCCCTAAAGACGACTTTAGAGAACTTCAAGGAAGCAACAGGCATTTGATTTTTCTCTTACATGAAAACTAGAAATAGCACCCAACTGGACTTTTATTAAAGAACAGTTAACTCTGTCATAAAAAAGACCAGTCAGAAAATCTAGGATAAAAGGAAGAGAGGAAGAGGAGCAGAGAAGGAGCTGTGTCTCTGCTAGAGGCCCAAACAGAAAATCTTCTCTACCTTTCTTTTATATGCATTTCTAGTAGAAGATTTCCGTGAAAATGTAAGGGTATGTATGACCTATGATGACAGCCTAGACTATCTAACCATCACATGAATTGGAAAAAAAAAACATGCAGTTAACTTGAAGGCTGCAACGTCCAGGTGAGGCATTCTGGATGGATGAAAGAAAAGGTCTGGAACTGGGTCTAGCACCCATAGAGGGCTAATCAGATAAGGCCAAAGATAGGGGAACCAGGCCTGTGAAGTCCAAAAAGGGCAATGAGGATTACAGTAGACTTGCTCCACATTGCTTTCAGCAGGAACTTCAGTATGACAAGAGTGGGAGGATAAGCATACAGGAGTCTCATAAGCAGACTGTGGAAAGTACAGATGTGTACACTTACCATAAATGTAGCTGTTCGAGTGTATTCACTGTTGCAGTCATCACACTTGGGTTATCTGCCTGCAGGTAGCCCTCAGTCGGCCCGAATACCAGAGCCTTGGGATTTCTGTGTCGGATGCTGTCGCCTCTTCCATGACGTCAGGTCATCAGGGGTATAAAACATGCAGCTGACGCCATTACGTCAGTTTTTCTTGCCCCAGATGTCAGGAGCCCCCCAAATAGGAAGCAATTACATGTTGTAGAACACCTCCAGTAAAAAGTAAATACCATAACCATAAGATATGGCCAAAAAGAGGAAAGGTAGAAAACATAGAGAAGTCAGGGGGCTGGAGGGAGGGTAACCAGGACTGCAACAGTGAATACACTTGAACATCTGCATTTATGTTAAGTGTACACAACTGTACTATGTTCTTCATGTTTCACTGTTGCAGTCATCACACTTGGGTTGATTCCCAAAGCTGAGGAAGGGTGGAGGCAGTCAAGAAGTATTAGGGCTGGCTAGCAGACCTTGCAAGACTGCTGTGGCAAATCCAGCGCTGGATTTAGAAAAGACAGGTAAGTGGTAATGTTTGGTGAAGGTGTGTACAGAACTCCAGGTTGCAGCTTCCAGGATGTCCCTGGTAGGGACTACCCTGAGAAATGCTGTAGAGGTTGAGATAGCCCTAGTGGAATGAGTTCTGATCCCCTGTGGGATAGGTTTTTCATGGTGTTTGTAGCAGAAATGGATGCAAGTGTGCTATCCATTGGAAATGGTTTGCTTTGAAATGGCCTTGCCCTCTGCACCTGTAGCAAAGCTGACTACCAGCTGGTCAGATTTTCTAAAAGGCTTAGTCCTGTCAAGTTGAACCTGAGCTGTCTGTGCATGTCCAAGGAGTGCAGGATCCTTTCCCCTTTATTCTGAGGATTAGGGAAAAAGGTTGATAAATGGATGGATTGGTTTAAAGTCATACTGGATACCACCTGGGGCATAAATGATGGGCTAGTCCTGAGGGTAAACCCTGTCAGCATGGAAAATAATGAAGGGTTCCACAGCCACTAGAGCCTGTAACTCAGACACTCTTCTTGCTGAAGTAATGGCTAGAAGTAAGGCTGTTTTCCAAGAGAGGAATTTTAACTCTGCTGTAGCAGCAGGCTCAAAGGGGGGAAAGCGTGAGCTTCTCTAGTACAAAGTTAAGGTCCCAGGCAGGAGTGGGAGCGCTCCTCAGGGATCTTAAATTGTTAGCTCCTCTCAGGAACTGTTTGATCAGAGGGTGAGAGAAGAGGGGTGGTTCATTATTGTAATGAGCTGAGAAGGCAGAGGCATGAATCTTAACTGATGAAAAGGATAGGCCTTTGTGGAGTAGCTCTGCTAGGTAATCTAGGATTTGGGGTAAGGTGTGCACTGCTCTGTCCTTTCCTTGAGACTGGCTCCAAGAACAGTAACTTTTCCACTTTTCTGAACAGGATTTCCTAGTACTAGGCCTCCTGGCCTCAAGAATGACATCCAGCACATGTTTGCAGAGGATTGGTGGTGGTGTATTCAGGGAATAAGCCAGACCGCAAGGTTCAGGGTTTGCAGCTGAGGATGCAAAATCTGTCCCTCCTGCTGGGACAGCGGGGGGGGGGGGGTATGATGTAGGTGCCAGGGTGGCACTGCTGTCAGACTGCGTAGGAGTGGGTACCAGTGCTGGCGTGGCCAGTCTGGTGCAATAAGGATTGTCCTTGGTCTGTCCTGTTTGATCTTGAGTAGAACTTTTGAGAGGAGGGGCAGAGGGGGAAAGGCATAGATTGAGAGGTTTTCCCATGTAAAGGATAGGGCATCCACTTTCCATGCTTGGCTGTGGGGATTTCTGGTGCAAAATTTGCTCAATTGATGGTTTTGGCGGGAAGCAAAGAGGTCCACCACTGGTGTCCCCCACCTGTGGATTAGAAGTTTGAAGGAGTTGGGTTCCAATTTCCAATCATGTGGGTCCAGAAGATTTCTGCTCAAGTCATCTGCCAGTGAATTTTGTTTGCCTGGCAGGAATTGAGCTTGCAGGTGCACTTGGTTGCTACGGCTGTGTTCCACAGGGCCATGGCTAACCTGCAGAGTGGGTAGGAATGAGTTCCCCCCCTGCTTGTTTATGTACCACATAACTGTGGTGGTGTCTGTCTTTATCAAGAGTTGTCCTGGAAGGATAAGGTATTTGAAGGCTGTCAGAGCATTCTGTACAGCTAACATTTCTTTTTGTCCTGGGCTCCATTTGCATTGAATGCATTTGCCTGCCATGTGAGCCCCCCATGTCTGATAAGCTGTTGTTAGGGTTTGGGCGACAAGAGTTTGAGTGAAAGGGAGTCCCTTGTTGTGGTTGCAAGCCTCTGCACACCAAAGGATCTCTGTCCTTAGACAAGGGATGATAGGAATCAGTGTTTCCAGGTCCTGAGAATGTTGACACCAGAGACTTTAAGTACCACTGAAGTTTCCTCATATGCAGTCTTGCATATGGAATTAGTAGAATGTATGAGGTCATGAACCCTAGGGCTTGCAGTATTTTTCTTGCAGACAGCTGGGTTTTGGTGGCCAATAGTTTGAAGCAATTTATCAAATAAACCTGCTTTACTAGAGTGAGGAATGCCATCTGGGAAATTGTGTTCAAGCTTGCTCTCAGGAATACAATCTTTTGTCTGGGCACCAGATGGGATTTCTTTTCATTGATGGTATACCCCAGAGAAGTTAGGAGTCTCTTCACAAATGCCAGGTGCTGAAGTAGCAATTCCTGACTGTCCGCCTAAATCAGGCAGTCGTCCAAGTATGGGTAAATTTGAATATTTCTCTGCCTGCAGTATGCAATGGCTGGAGCTAGGCATTTTGTGAATACCCTGGGCACAGTAGATAAGCCAAAGGGAAGTGCAGAGAACGGAGCATAGAGCCTGCCCTGAAACGTAGATATTTCCTGCAAGATTCCCTTATGGGGATGTGCAGATAAGCTTCTTTTAAGTCTACGGTGACTAGCCAGGAGTCCTTGGCTAGCATAGGAAGCAGCTGTTGTAGTGTAAGCATTTTGAATTTTGGGACCACCAGGAAGGTGTTGAGAATGGACAGATCCAGGATAGGGCGCCCAAGAGTTCTCTCTTCCGGGCACCAGGAACAGTCTGGAGTAGAAATGTACAGTTGTGTACACTTACCATAAATGTAGATGTTCAAGTGTATTCACTGTTGCAGTCATTACATTTGGGTTATCTGCTTGCAGGTAGCCCTCAGCCGGCCTGATTATCAAAGTCTTGGGTCCTGCGTTGGTTGCTGTCTCTTCTTCCATGACTTCAGGGGTATAAAACATGCAGCCGACGCCATTACATCACTATTTCTTGCCCCATATGTCAGTTGCCCCCATAATGGGAAGCAATTATATACAAGGTTACACCTCCAACAAAAAGCAAATACACCAGAAAGCTTAAATGCAGTAAAGAAGAAGATAGGTATAGCCAACAGAAGTCAGGGGGATGGAGGAAGGGTAACCAGGACTGCAACAGTGAATACACTCGAACATCTACATTTATGGTAAGTGTACGCAACTGTACTATGTTCTTCGCATTTCACTGTTGCGGTCTTTACATTTGGGTAGATTCGCAAAGCTAAGGAAGGGAGGGGGTAATCAGAGAGAATTAGGACCAGCTATTAGGCCCTGCAAGACTGCAGTGGCAAAACCAGCTCTGGATTTAGAAAACAATAGGCAAATTGTAATGCTTGGTGAAAGTATGAACAGAACTCCAGGTAGCAGCTTCTAGGATATCCCTGGTAGGAACACCTCTGAGAAAGGCTGTTGAAGTAGTTGCAGCTCTGGTGGAATATGATCTTATTCCCTGTGGGGTAGGTTTTCCATGGTGCTTATAGCAGAAATGAATGCAACGGCCTATCCACTTAGAAGTGGTTTGCTTTGAAATGGCCTTCCCCTCTGCCCCTGCAGCAAAGGCAACTAGCAGTTGTACAATTTTCCTGAGAAGCTTAGTCCTGTCCAAATAAAATCGAAGTTGTCTGTGCACGTCCAAAGAGTGCAGTATTCGTTCTCCTTTGTTCTGTGGATTAGAAAAGAAGGTTGGCAAATGAATGGACTGATTAAGGGCTACACTGGATACCACCTTAGGCATAAAGGAAGGATTAGTCCTGAGGGACACCCTGTCTGCATGGAAGATGATGAAGGGCTCCACTGCCATGAGGGCCTGTAATTCAGACACTCTTCTTGCTGAAGTGATGGCTAGAAGGAAGGCTGTTTTCCAAGAAAGGTATTTCAACTCTGCAGTTGCAGCTGGCTCAAAAGGAGGTACAGTGAGCTTTTCCAGTACAAAGTTAAGGTCCCAGGCTGGAGTAGGGGCTCTCCTGGGTGGTCTTAAAATTTTGGCCCTTCTGAGGAATTGCTTCAACAGGGGGTGAGAGAAGAGTGGTGGCTCCGTATTATGTGTTGAAATGGCTGAGGCATGAATTTTAATAGAAGAGAAAGAAAGGCCCTTGTGAAGCATCTCTGTTAAGTATTGAAGAATATGCGGTAAGCTGGGCACTGTTGTGCCCATCCTCTGAGTTTGGCTCCAGGAACAGTATATTTTTCACTTTTCAGCATAGGATTTTCTAGTAGTAGGCCTCCTTGCCTCCAGAATGACATCCAGCACTCATTTACTGAGGGATGGTATTGGAGAACTCAGGAAATTAGCCAGGCTGCAAGGTTCAGGGTTTGAAGCTGGGGGTGCAGAATCTGGTCCTCCTGCTGGGACAGCAGGGAAGGGGTCCGAGGCAAGTGCCATGGTTCCAGCAGTGACATACTGCGCAAGAGGGGGTACCAATGTTGGTGTGGCCAGACTGGTGCAATGAGTATTGTCCTTGGTTTGTCCTGTTTGGTCTTTAGTAGAACTTTCGAGAGGAGAGGTAGGGGGGGAAAGGCATAAACTGAGAGGCTTTCCCAGGTGAAGGACAGGGCATCCACTTTCCAAGCTTGTCTGTGGGGAGTCCTAGTGCAGAATTTGTCCAATTGGTAGTTCTGAGGGGAGGCAAACAAATCCATCTCTGGGCTCCCCCATTTGTTTCTCAACATGTTGAATATCTTTGGTTCCAGTTTCCACTCGTGTGGGTCCATGAGATTTCTGCTTAGGTCGCCTGCCAGTGAATTTAGCTTGCCTGGCAGGAATCGAGCTTGTAGGTGCACTTGGTAGCTCAAGGCTGTGTTCCACAGAGCCATGGCAAGTCTGTAGAGAGGGAATGAATGCCCCCCCGCTCGTTTATGTACCACATAACAGTGGTGTTGTCTGTCTTTACCAATAACTGTCCTGGAAGAATGTGGTCCTTGAAGGCTGTCAGAGAATTCTATACAGCTAACATTTCTTTTTGATTGATATGCAGGTGCATTTGACTCAGGTACATTTGCCCTGAATGCACTGCCCTGCCAAGTGAGCCCCCATGCATAGTCTGATGAGTCTGTTGTTAGGGTTTGGGCAGCAGGGGGTACAGTGAATGGCAGTCCCTTGTTGTGGTAGCAGGCCTCTGCCCACCAAAGGAATCTTTATACAAGGAATGATAGGAATCATTGATTCCAGGTCCTGTGAATGTTGACTCCATAGGCTTTTTAGATACCATTGTAGTTTCCTCATATGCAGTCTTGCATATGGAATTAGTAGGATGCAAGAGGCCACGAACCACAGGACTTGCAGTATTTTCCTTGCAGATAGATGGGTCTTTGTGGCCAGTAGTTTGAAGTAGGCTGTCAAATAAACTTGTTTCTCTGGCGTGAGGTAGGCCATCTGGGATGTTGTGTTCAAGCTTGCTCCCAGGAATACAATTTGTGGGCAGGGTACTAGGTGAGATTTCTTTTTGTTTATGTTGTACCCCAGTGAGGTTAGCAGTTTCTTTACAAATGCTAGATGATTTAATAGTATGTCCTGGCTTTCTGCCTGAATTAGACAATTGTCCAGGTATGGGTATATTTGAATATTTCTTTGCCTGCAAAATGCAATGACTGGAGCTAGGCATTTTGTGAATACCCTGGGCGCAGTAGATAAGCCAAAGGGCAATGCAGAGAACGGATAGCACATGGAGCCTGCTCTGAAGCGTAGGTATTTTCTTCAAGATTCCCTTATTGGGATGTGCAGGTAAGCTTCCTTTAAGTCCAATGTTGCCAACCAGGCATTTGTGCCTAGCATGGGAAGCAGCTGATGAAGGGTTAGCATTTTGAACTTTGGGATTACCAAAAAGGTGTTTAGCATAAACAGGTCATGGATAGGATGCCAAGAGTTGTCTTTTCTGGGTACCAGGAAAAGTCTAGAGTAAAAATATTGTCCCCATTCTTCTGCGGGTACAGGTTGAATAGCCTTGATACTTAGAAGAGAGAGAACCTGCTGTTGAGCCTCTGCCCACTGATTTGGGGGTAGGTCTGGCCAACTGTTTGGGGTTGGTAAGGTGTGGAAGTCGAATCTGCATCCTTGGGAAACTATATTTAAAACCCATTTGTCTTGGGTAATGAGTTCCCAGTTTTTTGCATGCAGGGCATTATTTCCCCCTTAAGGAGCAGTCAGTTGAGCAAGGCTTGGAAGGTTTAAGGTTAAGTCACTGTGACAGTTTACCATAGGAGGGTGTCTTACTACTTTAAGCTTTGGAAGTGGGAGCCCCTGACTGCTTAGTCCTGTGAGTACCTTGAAACTGTAGCCGGGGTGGTCTACTGTTCCTGGGTTTGGACTGAAGGAAGAGAAAGGAAAGGACCAATTCTTAGAAGGCCAATGCCTACTAAATCTGGGAGGCTGTACTTGCAGGAACTCTAACAGTTTGCATAGATTTAGCTTTTTTCCTCCATCTTTTTAAGTACCTTTTCTCCTTTGTTGCCAAACAGGCGGTCTTGATTTAAGGGAGCATCCAGTAATTTAGCTTTAACATGATCTGGCAAAGTTTGCTCCTTAAGCCAAGCATGCCTTCTAAGAACAGACCCAGTGACAGCAGCCCTACAAGATGCCTCTAAGGAGTCAAAAACCACATTGCAAAGTATGTTTACCAACTTGTTCGCAGAATGCATTAAATCCTGTAATTCTTTATTTTCAGCAGTCAGGAATCAACATAATTTTCTGTTTAAGTAATCCAATAATATGTTGCTGATACTTTAACATATGAAACTGGCAGCCAAAGTAGTAGAAGTGTATACCTTCTTACCCCATCTGTCCAGGGCCCTGGGAAAATGAACAGACGAAGAATAGTTTGAGGACTGAACAAGGCACAAAACCGACAGCGAGGGATGTCGTGGTCTGGGCCTAAGCGAGGAATGCAGTACGAATGAAAATCTTTATGAGGTATTTGCTTTCCACAAATAATACAATTGTTAACTTTTACTGACATCGGTTTGGAGCAAGAAAAAGGATCCCCAATGGGGTACTTAGCTTTTTTGAAGACTTCGGTTCTGAAACTCTAAAATGAAAATTTCAGGAGTCGGCCGACCACTTCGGTTCTGAAACTCTAAAACGAAAATTTCAGGAGTCGGCCGACCAGCACTTGCGAACTGCTTCTGCTTTGGGCACCGCACGGCAAGAAAGACTGATGTAATGGCGTCGGCTGCATGCTTTATACCCCTAACTACCTGGCGTCATGGAAGAAGAGACAGCAACTGACGCAGGACCCAAGACTTTGATAATCAGGCCGGAAGAGGGCTATCTGTAAGCAGATAACCCAAATGTAATGACTGCAACTGTGAAACACGAAGAAAGTACAGTTTTGTACCTACCATAAATGTAGATGTCCGAACTGGATAGCATCTGCAGTCATAACAACTGGGTTGTCCTGTCGTCAGGCAGCCCTTCAGTCGGCCGGATTCCAAAGTCCGGTCCGCTTCGCTGATGTCGCACTTCACCCGACGCCATCTCTGTTGGTTCGGGTATAAAGGCATCAGCCGACGCCATTTTCCTCAGTGTTTCTTGCCCCAGATGCCAGTAGCCCTCTTGGAGGCTAAAATTTGGATAGATGCCAATGTTTCCAAAAAGATAGAGGTAAACACAAAAATAAGCATGTATGTACATATATACAAACAAATACACCCTAAAAGACTCCCCCCCACCAGCTAGCTATTAGGAGGGTAAAATACCCTAGGAGTACCACAGAGGGGAAGGAGGGAGGGTAATCCTGACTGCAGATGCTATCCAGTTCGGACAACTACATTTATGGTAGGTACAAAACTGTACTATGTCCTTCATGGATGCATCTGCAGTCATAACAACTGGGTAGAATACCATAGCCAACTAGGGAGGAGGATAAAACTAGATTATGGTGTGTTTAGGATCCCTTGCAGTACAGCAGTGGCAAACCCTGCTCGGGATCTGGAATATAGAGATAAGTTATAATGCTTGGCAAATGTATGCACGGAGGTCCAAGTAGCCGCCTCAATAATGTCTTTGGTTGCCACTCCTCGTAAGAAGGCTGTGGTAGTGGCTGTTGCCCTTGTAGAATGAGGTCTTATGTTCTGTGGAATTGGTTTTCCATGGAAGCAGTAACAGAATCGTATGCAATTTCCTATCCATTTGGAGATTGTCTGTTTGGAAATAGCTTTTCCTTCCCTTCCTGTTGCATAGGCTACAAAAAGTTGGTCAGTCTTTCTGCTATTGTTTGTTCTGTCCAAGTAGTAGCGTAGCTGTCTATGTACATCCAAGGTATGCAGTATTCTTTCCCCTCTGTTTTGTGGGTTGGGAAAGAAGGTAGGTAGGTGGATTGCCTGGTTTAAAGACACTCTGGATACCACCTTAGGCATAAATGGAGGATTAGTCCTCATGGACACTCTATCTTGGTGGAAGATTAGGAAGGGTTGCACTGCCATTAAGGCCTGTAGCTCTGAAACCCTCCTTGCTGAAGTAATTGCCAGTAGGAAAGCAGTTTTCCATGACAGGTGTTGTAGGTCTGCTGTTGCTGCTGGTTCAAAGGGTGATAGTGTCAACTTTTCTAGCACAAAGTTTAAGTCCCAAGCTGGCAAAGGTGGTTTCCTTGGAGGTTTTACATTCTTGATTCCTCTGAGGAACCGCCCGAGCAAAGGGGGTGGAAAAACAGGTGGATCAAAGCTGTATTCTGCTGAAATACCGCATGCATGTATATTGATTGAGGAGTAGGACAAGCCTGAATGAAGAAGTTCGCCAGATACTCTAGAATGTTAGGCATATCTATGTTTGACACATCTTTTCCTCTTTCAGTACTCCAAATGACAAACCTTTTCCATTTTCCAGCATAGTTCCTTCTTGTTGAACGTCTGCGTGCTTCAACAATAATGTCTTTAACTCGCTCACACAGTTCCGCGTTAGCTGTTGCTATGTGATGTTCCATGCAGTCAGTTGCAACGCTTTTAGGTTTGGATGTATGATGCTGTAGTTGTTCTGAGTTAGCATCAAAGGCATCAGGGTATTGGCCACATATTGTTCTGAGACATGTTCCTCAGCGGTGGGTACCAGGGTTGTCTTGGCCAGTTTGGAGCTATCAGGATTATCCTTGGACGCTCTTCCTTGATTTTTAGTAATACTTTGTGTATCAAGGGAAGAGGTGGGAATGCATATGCTGTCAGGCCTTTCCAGCTGAAGGAGAGTTTAATCCACTTTCCATGCCAGTGGGTGTAATGTCCTTGTGCAGAATTTTTTGAGCTGGTGATTGAGAGGTGATGCAAATAGATCTATCTGAGGCATTCCCCATTTCTTTGAGATGGTCTTGAAAATGTCCGGGTGCAGTTTCCATTCGTGGGCATCCGATGTGGTTCTGCTTAATATGTCTGCTAGAATATTTTCTTTTCCGTACAAACATTGCCTGTAACTGGATGTTGTAGCTGAGTGCCAGGTTCCACAGCTCCAAAGTCATTCTGCATAGGGGGTATGAATGAGTGCCTCCCTGCTTGTTGATGTACCACATGACTGTGGTGTTGTCTGTCCTTATCATCAACTGGCCCTCTTTGAGAAATGGTCTGAACCTTTGGATTGCCAGTTTTACTGCCAGCATTTCTTTTAGGTTGATGTGCAGGTGAAGTTGATCCTGTGTCCACAATCCTTGCACGCATTTGTCCAGCATGTGGGCCCCCATCCTAGGTCTGAAGCGCCTGTTGTGATGGTCTGGCTTGCTTGACATCTGCGAAAGGGTAGGCCTGGGTTTGTCTGGCATGCCTGAGCCCACCATAGGAACTCCTGTTTTAAGCATGGAATTAGTGGGATTTCTGTTTCTAGGCTGTGACTGTGTTGGGACCATAAATTCTTTAGGTACCACTGTAGTTTTCTCATATGTAGTCTGGCAAGTGGGACCAGGATTATGCATGATGCCATGAAGCCCAAGGCCTGCAGTACTTTTCTTGCTGTTAACTTGTTCAGCTTTGTTAGTGCCAAGAAGTAAAGAGGGAGTTCTTTTGTTTTTCTGCAGTTAGGAATGCCATTTGTTTTACTGTGTCCAATTCCGCGCCCAAGAATGTCCTTGTTTGGGATGGTATCAGCCTTGACTTTTGTAGATTGACTGTGTATCCCAGTGCTTGCAGCAAGTAGATGACCCTTTGTAAATCTGTTGTCAGCTTGCTTTTGTTGTCCCCTTGTAGCAGGCAGTCGCCCAGGTATGGGTAAATTTGTATTCCCTGTAGTCTGCAATGGGCAATTACTGATGCCAGGCATTTTGTGAATACTCTGGGCAGTAGATAAGCCAAAGGGCAATGCTGAGAATTGATAGTGCTCTGATCCTGCAAGAAATCTGAGGTATCTTCTGCAGATTGGTCGAATGGGGACGTGCAGGTATGCCTCCTTGAGATCTAGAGTTACCAGCCAACACTCCTTGCCCAGCATGGGAAGAAGTTGCTGTAGGGTCAGCATTTTGAATTTTGGGACAATGATGTATGTATTTAAAGGACAGGTCGAGAATTGGTCTCCAACTTTTTCCTTTCTTGGAACTAGGAATAGTCTTGAGTAGAACCCTTTCCTTGCTCTGCAGTTGGCACTTTTTCCACAGCTTTCATGTTTGCTAACTGCATTATCTGTTGTAGAGCCTCTGTTTTTGATTTGGAGGTAGATTTGGCATTCCTCTTTGATTGGTAAAGTGTGGAAGTGGAACCGTACCCTTGATCTATGGTTTGTAAAATCCACTTGTCTTTTGTTATATAGTGCCAGTTTTTGAAAATAAGGTTAACTTTCCGCCTAGAGGAGCTGCTATTTGTTCCCTGGTAGGCGGATTTAGGATTAAGTCACTGTGGTTGTGTTGATGTAGTGGCAGTGGTTGTGTCTGTGCCTCTGTTGTTACCTTGCCACTGTCGTCCTCTGTAGGCACCTCCTCTGGATTGGTTTCTGCCTCTGGAACATCTGTTTCTGCCCCTTTGAGATCTTGTGGAGTCAGGAAAGGACCAATTTTTGGCAGGCCAGTTCCTGCTAAACCTTGGGGGTTGAACCTGCAAGAAATCTTTAACCGCTTGAACGACTTTTGCCTTTTCTTCCATTTTCTTCATAACCTGCTGGGCAGGTGTACCAAACAAACTTGTCTTATCCATAGGAGCATCTAGTAACTTTGCTTTAACATGATCCGGTAAAGCTTGCTCCTTTAGCCATGCATGCCTTCTTATCACTGTGCCAGTCATGGCTGATCTAAATGAAGCCTCCAGTGCATCATAGCCACATTTTAAGGAATGGTTACTAACCTGTTGTATGTTATTTACCATTTCTAATACATATTTCTTATCAAGAGATTCATCAGTGGTTAGCTTTTAGTTAACTGATCAAGCATAAACTCTTGGTATTGTGTCATGTCAAACTGACACTTTAAAGCCCTATCTGAGAGAGTAGCTGACCTGTAGACCTTTTGCCCCATCTGTCTAATGACCTTGCTTCCCTTTCAGAAGGAATAGGGTTTTAGCTATGGTCGCTGCTACTGCCTTGGGACCCTGGGATATAGTTTCGGGTCTGCAAGAGGGGCCTTGTAAAGGTGGTGATGAGTGTCTGGCACCCTGTAAAATCTGTCTGGTTTGGCAGGGGCTGGAGGTAAAGAATCTGGAGCGAGCAGACATCATTGAAAGCATCATCCACCACAGAGAGAACAGGAGGTATAGCTAAGGGCCTGTGTTGTGGAAGGTGCAGAAAAGTCCTAAGTCTTTTCTGGAGTCTGAAAAATCCTGTTGCTGCCATTGGAACTGCTCTCGCATGGCATGTAAGGTTTCCCCAAAGGAAAATTCTTCTGGTGGGAAGCAGCTGGAATGGATTCTTCAGCATCAGAGTCTTCAAAATTAGAGAAAGGAGCCTCTGGCTGATCAGTTATGTCTGATTCATCGGCTGAATCATCAGATGACACTGGCTCAGGGGGCTCTGCCCTAGGTCTCTTCTCTGGGGGCTGAGAGGCCCTGTCTGGGTGAGATTGAGATCCTCTAATTAATGAAATTAAATCTTCTGCCAGAGTAAGCATTTGAGAACTAGAGGAGGGCCTGGTTGAAGGGGGTTTAACAGGCACTGATTTAGTAGTCTTGGCTGCTTTAGCCCTGGCGAAGGCCTTAATGGACATGGCTGCTGGAGGCCTAGCAGCACCACGTGCTGGGGTAGAGACATCCAAGGGAATGGTGTCTGATAAGTCAGAGGCAACCACCGTAGTGGGTATAATTTCTGAGGCCGATTCAAGAATGGTAGCAGGGGCCTCAGTTGTAGAGATAGATTCAGCTGTACTTTGATCAGTTTTCTCGGTTTGGCCGGAAACCGAGACACTCGCGGTTTGCTTAACCATGGTTTCAGCCGAAACCGGGGACCGCGAGTGTCGGTCTTTATCTTTGCGTTTTTTGGCAGATTGGGTAGTCGGAGGATCCGACGGCATAATGTACGCAAAATCAGAACCGAAAAACTGTTCAGCAAACTCCGACCGACGCCTAAGCCGCTCGCCGGTTGAAAGAAGCACAGGCCAACAGGCTGCTACGCCGTGGGCTGGGCCTAGACAAGGCAGACAGTAAGAGTGGAAATCTTTATGAGGTATTTGTTTCCCACAGGTTAAACAATTATTAACTTTTTCTGACATCGGCTGAGGCAAGAAAGAGTCCCCAACGGGTACTTAGCTTTAGAAGTCTTGGCAGAATTCGCAGAAGTAATCTCTGGATCCGACCGACCGCACTTGCGAACAGCTTCTGCTTCGGCCACGCGCAAGAAAGACTGAGGAAAATGGCGCCGGCTGATGCCTTTATACCCGAAGACCAACAGAGATGACGTCGGGTGAAGTGCGACATCAGCCGAAGCCGGACCCGGACTTTGGAATCCGGCCGACTGAAGGGCTGCCTGACGACAGGACAACCCAGTTGTTATGACTGCAGATGCATCCATGAAGGACATCATCCCTGTCCCCTTTGCTCTATTGGAACAGGTTGAATAGCCCCGACACTGAGAAGAGAAAGTACTTGCTAGCTTTTGAGCCTCTACCCACTGGTTTGGAGGAAAATCTGGCAACCCGCTTCGGGTTGGCAGTGAGTGGAAGTAGAATCTGTATCCCTGGGATACAATGTTTAGGACCCATCAGTCCTGGGTAATGCATATCCAGTTTTTTGCATGCAGGGTGAGTTTTCCTCCTAGGGGTGCAAGTACTTGGGCATGGCTGGGAAGGATGACAGACAAGTCATTGTGAACTTTTTCCATAAGAGGGTGTCTTACCACTCCCTGTTTTTGAGGTGGGAACACTCCACTGCTTAGATCTCTACATACTCAGACTGTAGTCTTTGTGGTCTGTTTCCCCTAGGTTTGGACTGAGAAGGTCTGGGAGGGGCATGAAAGGACCAGTTTTTAGAAGGCCAATGCCTACTGAATCTAGGTGGCTGTACCTGTAAGAAATCTTTTAACAGTTTACATAGATTTAGCTTTTTCCTCCATCTTTTTAAGAACTTCTTTTGGTTTTGAGTTAAACAAACATTCCTGGTTTAATGGAGCATCTAGTAATTTTGCTTTGACATGGTCTGGCAAGATTTGTTCCTTTAGCCAAGCATGCCTTCTCAGTACAGACTCAGTGACAGCAGCCCTGCAAGATGCTTCTAAGGCATCAAAACCACACTGCAAAGTATGTTTACTAACTTGGTTTGCAGAATGCATTAACTCTCGTAAATCTTTATTTTCTGTACAATCAACAACATTGTTTAATTAGTTCCATAATATGCTGCTGGTACTTCAACATGTGAAACTGGCAATTTAAAGCCCTGCTGGCAAGTGTTGCAGAGATATATACCTTCTTACCCCAGCTGTCTAAAGCTCTAGAATCCCTGTCCGAAGGGGTAGGGTTTTTGGCTGTAGTAGCCTTAATACCTTTCGGTCCCTGGGAAATGGTCTCTGGATCTGCAGTGGGATTTTTAAAGATAAATTTTTTTGAGAGTCAGGTACTCTGTTGTACCTGTCAGGCTTTCTAGGAGCTGAAGGTAAAGTATCAGGGGTAAGACTGGACTCCATGAAGACATCATCTACAATATCTAGGACAGGGGGTATAGCTAGAGGCCTGTGCTGAGGCAAGTCTAAAAATTCTCCGAGTCTCTTTTTGGACTGTGGGTAGTCCTGGCATTCCCAGCGGAAATGCTCTCTTAAGGTATGCAAGGCTTCACCAAAAGAAAAATCCTCTGGAGGGGAGGCAGAGGGAATGGAATCCTCTGCATCTGAATCCTCATAGGCAGATAAGGGTATGTCCTGGTAATCAGAGGGATCAGAGTCATCTGACTCATGGTCTGTAGAATCAGAAGGAAAATCAATTCTTTGACTTTTAGAGGGGGAAGGCTGGCTTCCCCTAATTAAAGTTGTAAGGTTTTCAGTCATTCTAAGCATTTGTTTCTGTGGCATGGGAACTTGAGAAAGCGCTTTGGTCGTCGGTTTTCTAGGCGTAGTGCGAACTCTGGGCCTGAGAAACTCAGTAGTTTTAGTCAAAAACAAAGTAGTCGGTTTAATACTGACATAGGAATGTCCGAAAACACCCTCAGAAGCTGGTACCTGCACAGCAGCTCCAGACCCATCCAAGGTAGAAACATCAGTAGGTTCCATAGTTGAAGAAGCATCTCGCGGCACACCAGACTCTGAATAGGTCTCAGTAGAGGCCTGCAAATCTGTAGAAGCAGTATCAGGGGCTGCGAAGGCACCTCATTGAGTACCGGTGGACTGCATATGTTTGAGAGGCACACTTCAGAATGTCTGAGAGCATATGGATGACAAGACTGCAACAGTCCACTGCAAAACTTGTAAAATCTGGCTAGACAGACCACAAGGCAATAGAGGCTGCCAAGGATCCTAGATGATGTGATAAGCACCTGGTGGGGGGGTTCTGCTAGGAGAGCACCTTCAATGCCTGCTGTTGAAGAGTAAGAATCCTTGACTCTGGAAGCCATTCTGTAATGTGGTATCCCAAATGAACTCCACAGTCCGAACAGGTTGTAGTTTTAACTTTGTCATGTTGACAGTTACCCCGAGATGGGAAGACCGTTGCAGCAAATTATCCCTGTCTTGAAGGAGAGTCCTAGTGGGAGTGGTTACGAGGCAGGTGTCTATTTATGGGAACACCTGGAACCTTTGCAGTTCGAGATGAGCTGCAAAGTACAGTTTTGTACCTACCATAAATGTAGATGTCCGAGAGGAATGCATCTGCAGTCCTTACAAATGGGTTGTCCTGTCGTCAGGCAGCCCTTCGGTCGGCCGGATTCCAAAGTCTGGGTCTGGCTTCGGCTGGTGTCGCACTTCACCTGACGTCATTGCGGCAGTTCTTCGGGTATAAAGGCAGCAGCCAACGCCATTTTCCTCAGTGTTTCTTGCCCCAGATGCCAGGTGCCCTCCTGGATGGCTAAATTTGGATAAATGCCAAATAGTAGAGAGCAAACACACAAAATAAGCATGTATGTACATATATACAAACAAATACACCATAATAGATCCCCCCCAAGCTAGCTGAAAATTGGTAAGTACCCTAGGAGTACCTCAGAGGGGAAGGAGGGTGGGTAATCCTGACTGCAGATGCATTCCTCTCAGACATCTACATTTATGGTAGGTACAAAACTGTACTATGTCCTTCAAGGATGCATCTGCAGTCCTTACAAATGGGTAGAATACCATAGCTAGACTAGGGGAGGAGGAAATGAGAGCAGATTATGGTGTAGTTAGTATCCCTTGCAAAACAGCAGTGGCAAAACCAGCACGGGATCTAGAGTATAGAGGTAAGTTATAATGCTTGGCAAATGTATGCACGGAGGTCCAAGTAGCAGCCTCTATAATGTCCTTGGTAGCCACCCCTCGTAAGAAAGCTGTGGTAGTGGCTGTAACCCTTGTGGAGTGAGGCCTGATGTTCTCTGGAGTTTTCTTTCCATGGTAGGAGTAACAAAATCTAATGCAATTTCCTATCCATTTGGAGATTGTCTGTTTAGAAATTGGTTTACCTTCCTTTCCTGTTGCATATGCTACCAGAAGCTGGTCAGTTTTTCTATTGTTTTTTGTCCTGTCCAGGTAGTAGCGTAATTGTCTGTGTACATCCAAGGTATGCAAGAGTTTTTCTCCCCTGTTCTGTGGATTGGGGAAGAATGTAGGAAGGTGGATAGCCTGATTTTAAAGAGACTCTGGATACCACCTTAGGCATAAATGTAGGATTTGTTCTCATGGACACTCTATCTTGATGGAAGATCAGGAAGGGTTGCACTGCCATTAATGCCTGTAGTTCAGAGACCCTTCTTGCTGAAGTTATTGCCAGCAGGAAAGCAGTCTTCCAGGATAAGTATTGCAATTCTGCTGTAGCTGCTGGTTCGAAAGGAGGTAGAGTCAGTTTTTCTAGCACAAAGTTCAAGTCCCATGCTGGCAATGGAGGTTTTCTGGGAGGTTTTACATTTTTAATTCCTCTCAGAAACTGTCTGAGCAGAGGATGCGAGAAGACAGGAGGATCTAAGCTGTATTCTGCTGAAATAGCTGATGCATGTATCTTGATGGAGGAATAGGACAGGCCAGTATGAAAGAGCTCCGCCAAGTACTCCAGGATGTTGGCTATGTTCACCAGTGTCACATCTTGCCCCTTTGCAGTACTCCAGATGAGATATCTTTTCCATTTTGCTGCATAATTTTTTCTTGTTGAAGGTCTACAAGCCTCCAGGATTATGTCTTTAACCCTTTGGGATAAATTTGGGTTAATTGCTGTTATGTAATGTTCCAGGCAGTTAGCTGCAGAGTTTTTAGGTTTGGATGCAGGATGTTGCAGTTGTTCTGTGTCAGCAGTAATGGGATCAGGGGCAGTGTCCATATTTGCTCCCGAGACATGCTCCTCAGCAGTGGATACCAATGTTGTCTTGGCCAGTCTGGGTCTATCAGAATGATCCTCGGACGTTCCTCTTTGATCTTGAGAAGCACCTTGTGCATCAAAGGAAGTGGTGGGAATGTGTATGCTGTCAGGTTTTTCCAACTGAAAGATAGGGAGTCCACCTTCCAAGCTAGTGGGTGGTAAGTCCTTGTGCAGAATTTCTTCAACTGGTGGTTGAGTGGGGATGCAAACAAGTCTATTTCTGGTAATCCCCATTCTCTTGTGATGGTTTTGAAGATGTCCGGATGCAGCATCCATTCGTGGGCATCTGTTGTAGTTCTGCTTAATATGTCTGCTAGAATGTTTTCCTTCCCTGGTAGGTAAATTGCCTGTAATTGAATGTTGTAGCTCAGAGCCACATCCCATAGGTCCAGTGCCAACCGCATAGAGGGTATGAGTGTGTGCCTCCCTGTTTGTTGATGTACCACATAACTGTGGTGTTGTCTGTCCTTATCATCAACTGGCCTTCGTGGAGAATAGGTTTGAATGCTTGGATTGCCAATTTTACTGCCATCATTTCTTTTAGATTTATGTGCAGATGCAGCTGGTCTTGAGCCCATAGGCCTTGAATGCACTTGCCCATCATGTGTGCCCCCCAACCGAGGTCTGAGGCATCTGTCGTGATGGTTTGGTTTGGTTGACTTTTGGAGAAGGGCAGTCCTGTGTTTGATTGACAGGCCCGAGCCCACCATGAGAACTCTTGCTTCAGGCATGGTATCATTGGAATTTTGGTTTCTAGGCTGTGCTTGTGTTGAGACCACAAATTCTTTAGGTACCACTGTAGCTTTCTCATATGCAGCCTGGCATGAGGGACCAGTATTATGCAGGATGCCATGAAGCCTAGAGCTTGTAGCACTTTTCTTGCAGTTAGATGGCTCTGCTTTGTTAATGCCAAGAAGTAGAGAGGAAGTTGCTCTTTCTTTTCTGTGGTTAGAAATGCCATTTGTTTTGATGTGTCCAATTCTGCACCCAGAAAGGTTATTCTTTGGGATGGAGTCAGCCTTGACTTTTTTGTATTGCCTGTATATCCCAGGGCTTGCAGCAGGTAGATGACTCTTTGTAAGTCTCCTGTTAGTTTGTTTTTGTTGTCCGCTTGTATCAGGCAGTCGTCCAGGTAGGGATAGATTTGAATTCCCTGAAGTCTGCAATGAGCGATTACTGATGCCAGGCATTTCGTGAACACTCTGGGCAGTAGATAAGCCAAAGGGCAATGCTGAGAATTGATAATGCTCTGATCCTGCAAGAAATCTGAGGTATCTTCTGCAAATTGGTCTTATGGGGACGTGCAGGTATGCCTCCTTGAGATCTAGAGTTACCAGCCAAGACTCCTTGCCCAGCATGGGAAGAAGCTGCTGTAGGGTCAGCATTTTGAATTTTGGAACAATGAGGAATGTGTTTAAAGCGGACAGGTCTAGAATAGGCCTCCATTTGTTTTCCTTTCTTGGTACCAGGAAGAGCCTGGAGTAAAATCCTTTCCTTGCTCGGTAAATGGTACCTTTTCCACAGCTCTCATTCTTAATAATTGAGATATTTGTTTTAGAGCTTCTGTCCTTTGAGAAGGTGGAAGGTTTGGCATTCCTCTCTTCCTGGTAGTGTATGGAAATGGAACTTGTAACCTTTGTCTATAGTCTGCAAAATCCATTTTCTCTTGTAATGCAGTGCCAGTTTTTTGAAAATAATGTTAGCTTTCCGCCTAAGGGTGCTTCTAGTTGTTCCCTGGTAGGCGGTGCCACCGCCAAGTCACTGTGATTGAGTTGTTGTAGTGGTGGTGGCTGTATCGGTGCCTCGTTGGTTGTTACCCTGCCACTGGCGACCCCTGTAGGCACCCCTGGATTGGTTTCTGCCTCTAGAGCGCCTATTCCTGCCTCTTTGTGTCTAAGAGGAGTCCGGAAAGGACCAATTCTTGGAGGGCCAGTTCCTGCTAAACCTTGGAGGTTGAACTTGTAAGAAATCTTTGACTGTTTGCACAGATTTTGCTTTCTCTTCCATCTTATTTAGTACCTGCTGCGGGGCACCAAATAAATTGACCTTGTCCATAGGTGCATCCAAAAGCTTAGATTTGACATGGTCTGGTAATGCCTGTTCTTTCAACCATGCATGCCTTCTGATAACTGTGCCAGTCATGGCTGATCTAAAGGAAGCCTCCAGTGCATCATAGCCACATTTTAAAGAATGGTTACTAACTTGCTGTATGTTATGTAACATTTCTTGAATATACTTTTTATCTAAAGATTCTTCAGAGGACAGCTTTTTAGTCAACTCGTCAAGCATAAACTCTTGATATTGAATCATATGAAATTGGCAGTTCAAAGCTCTAGCTGACAAAGTAGCAGAGGTGTAAACTTTTTTACCCCATCTCTCTAAGGACCTGGAATCCCTTTCAGAGGGGAGGGGGTTTTTAGAAGAAGTAGCTGCTACAGCTTTAGGACCCTGGGAGATAGTCTCTGGATCTGCAAAAGGAGCCTTATATAAGTGGTGATGAGTGTCCGGGACCCTGTAGTACCTATCGGGCTTAGCAGGGGCTGGAGGTAAAGTATCAGGAGCAGTGCAAGCATCATTAAATGCATCATCAACAACAGATAGAACTGGAGGTATAGCTAAGGGCCTATGCTGTGGCAAGTGTAGAAAGGTCCTAAGCCTTTTTCTAGAATCTGAGAAATCCTGGCCCTGCCACTGAAATTGTTCCCTCATAGCATGCAAGGTTTCCCCAAAGGAAAATTCCTCAGGAGGAGAGGCTGAAGGGATGGACTCCTCAGCATCAGAGTCTTCGTAAGGAGAATAAGAAGCCTCAGGAGGGTCTGAATGATCTGAGTCATCAGAGGAATCATCTGTGGCTACAGGCTCAGGGGGCTCTGCTCTAGGCCTCTTTTCTGGAGGAGGGAGAGAGGCCCTGTCTGGATGAGGCTGGGCACCACGAATTAAAGAGATGAGATCCTCTGCCAAAGAAAGCATATGGGAGCTGGTGCTGGGCCTGTGAGAGGGGGGCTTGGCAGGCACAGGTTTTGATGTTTTGGCTGCTTTAGCCCTGGCATAGGTCTTAACAGACATAGCTGGAGGAGGCCTAGCAGCTCCACGTGCAGGGGTGGAAATATCTAGGGGAATGGAGTCTGACAAATCCTGTGAAATCGCAACAGAAGGTTGAATTTCGGAAGCCGTTTCTACCAGGTTAGAAGAGGCCTCGGTAGAAGGAAAGTTATCGGCTGAAGAAAGAACCGCTTGCTCGGTTTCGGCCGAAGCCGAGACACTCGCGGTTTGCTTAACCGCGGTTTCGGCCGAAACCGCGGACCGCGAGTGTCGGTCCTTTTCTTTGCGTTTTTTGGAAATTTGCGCAGTCGGAGGATCCGACGGCATAATGTAGGCAAAATCAGAGCCGAAAATCTGTTCAGCAAAGTCCGAGCGACGTCTAAGCGTCCGTCGGTTAAAAGAAGCACAGGCTAGACAAGCTGCTACGTCGTGGTCTGGGCCTAAACAATGTATGCAGTAGGAGTGGAAATCTTTATGAGGTATTTGTTTCCCACAAGATAAACAGTTATTAACTTTCTCTGACATCGGCTGAGGCAAGAAAGAGTCCCCAACGGGGTACTTAGCTTTATAGAAGTCTTCGAAGTAGTATTCGGTAGTAGTAATTCTGGATCTGACCGACCGGCACTTGCGAACAGCTTCTGCTTCGGGCGCCGCGCGGCAAGAAAGACTGAGGAAAATGGCGTCGGCTGCTGCCTTTATACCCGAAGAACTGCCGCAATGACGTCGGGTGAAGTGCGACACCAGCCGAAGCCAGACCCAGACCTTGGAATCCGGCCGACCGAAGGGCTGCCTGACGACAGGACAACCCATTTGTAAGGACTGCAGATGCATCCTTGAAGGACATCCACTACCATGCACTTGGTGAAAGTGGAGGAACCTCCTGGAGCATGCCTTTTCATTTTTATGTGATAGTACACATCCTAGAGGTCTACTGAACACATCCAATCATCCTTCCTTCCTTAATAGCAGGAGAATGGACTGAACACTGACCATCTGAAACTGTGTCCATTTTACATACTGATTTAGATGGCTGAGGTGCAGCATGGGCCTGTGGTCTCTGTTTTTTGGAGGCACCAAAACAATTCTTGAACAGACTCTGGATCCTTGCTGGTCTGGTGGGATGACTTGTTTGTCTAGCAGTTTTTTTTTTTTTTTTAATTTCATGTTCTGCAGCTTTCCATTGCATGGATAGGGCACTGGGAAGTCTGAGTATGATAAAGGAAAGGAGTCTTATAGCCTCTGGTTAGGATTCCCTGCACTAATAAATCCTGGTTGATGGACGTCCAGACTAAGGGATGCAGAGACGAACACTCCTGACTACCCTCAGAGCATGGCAGTCGGGCAACTGCACAGGAGCACTGTAAAGACCTGTCAGAGAATGGACTCTAAAAGCCTTGATTCTGTGGTCCAGCTCTACCCAGAGGAGGATGTCAGTTATGATCCCCCCCCCCGCCTCTGGGGGGGGGGGGGGGAGTGGCTATCCCTTGAATTACCACCCATGAAACTGAGATTTGAATAACCACAATTTCTTACCCCTTTTTTGACTCCTGGAAAAGGGTCCACTGAAGGGTAGAAAAGTATATTCCAATGGTAGACAAGGTATTACCATCCTGTTCACTTCTAGAGAGAGAGTTTCCTTAACTTTTGGTCCAATCAAAGTGGAACAATAATACAGGGCATTACTGAAAAACATCTTGAAGTTTTTTTTTTTGCTCTCCACTACCACTGTCCCTTCATTATACCGGTGCCCGGTACCTGTTCACAGTGGATCTACCAGCTGCTTACAACATACCCTTCACCCCACTCCTCTGCAGGCATGCAATGGACATGTGACGCATTCTGTCTCACCTCTGCAGCAGCTCCGCCATGTCTTCACCCTATACCCCTCTACAGGGCCTCCTACTAGTGTGTCTTCAACAACCTCCACCAAGGACAGACACAGAAGGTGTACATAGGTGCACCCACCCAATCCAGGATAGTAACATCCATCTCTTCCTGCTGCTCCGTCAATCACCTGAACCACTAATTGAATCTGGATCGCCTGGGTCACAGACAGTGCTTTATCCCTCTACACGAATGGAGCAGCAAAGACATCTTAAAGTATTCCATGAAATCACACAGAAGCCATCCAGGGGTACAGATATGCCGGTACCTGCTGCTCTTAATGTGCCAACAGCGACATTAGTAATAAGGTGTAATGACAAGTTCAACAGAGACTGGATGGTGGCCAGTTGCGTATCCACTGTTTTTTTTTTTTTTTTTGCTTTCCACAGGCAAGGACCTTGAAAGCCCCTTGGATATTTCCTTTGTTAAGTCTGTCTGGAAGCATGTTACATGGGCCAAATAGTTTAGCTCCCTAACAGCGAATGTTGCTGATGCATATACCCACTTACCAAATCTATCCAACTCTCTGGACAGTCTTAAGAATATGGACAGTAGAGCTTTCCTTAGCCAACTCCTCCTTGCTGGCTGTTGCTACCACCAAGGAGTTTACTGTGGGGACTCTCTGCTCCAGAATGGCCTAACTTTTGAAGAAACTAATATCTTGTTGGGGTTCAGCCATACCTGGTTCCTTTCAAGTCAGGCTCGAAACCAGGTCCACAATTTTGCTGGTGGGAAGGACCACCCAAGAAGTACACGGTCTAGCCCTGAAAGCCTTGAGGAATACCAATTCCTCCCAAGAAGGGGTGGAGGGCCAATCGTTCAAAGGAAACATCTTCAAGGTGGGATACAGGAAACCCCTTTCCCTCACAGAAATCCGTGTTTTCAATAAGGGACTACTGAGAAAAGTCCACATGCCTCTTTTTACACACATGCTTGCAGTGCACCTCCCCAGTAGGATGTTCTGAAGAGGATATCGAAGACTAAGGAGAGTCCACAACCTGGACTGCCTTGAGATTTCTGGGAGCTGGCTGCCTGACGTGACATTAATGGAGGACAGAAGACCCAAAGAAACCCATGTGGATAGACAGTGCTCCAACTGGGGAAAGAGAGTCTGCTCCCTGGATTGTGAGAGCACCTTCTTCAAGGCCTTGAATGCCGAAGCCAACAGAGGCCCCCGAAGCTACACTCTGCTCACAGGAACCTGACCACTGCTGCAGAAGTCTTTAGCTATTTGGGTAGATTACTACAGTTTGTCCATCCTGGGAGGAGGAAGGATTCTGATGGAGCCCCTGGAGTATGGTCCCAGGAAAGTATGTCCTGAACCTACAGAATAAAGAGGACAAAGTAGCTGCCTCTAGAATTCTTTTACAGCACACCCCTTTCCAATATGCCATCAAAAAATGAGACAAGACTATAGTAGAATTAGCTTGGTTTCTGGCTGGAATAGATTTTCCAAGGTGGGAATAACAAAAAGCAATAGCAAGGGACAATCATCTTAAAATAGTCTGTTTTGACACTACCTGCCCTTTCTTTGTCTCATCATTGGAGATGAGCAGCTGTTCAGCTTTCCTTAAGGACTTTGCTCTGTCAAGATAATGCCAGACTTCTCTGTGTACGTCCACACTATGGAGAGTCCTTTCTACCTGATTCATAGGAAACAGGGAGATTGACAGCTTGACTCCGTGCAAACTTCAAAATAATTTTGGTATGAACGAGGTATCTCGATGGAAAACCAAATAGGGTTTCACCCACCATAAGACCATGCAACTCAAGATATTCTTGCAGAAGTCACAGCAATATGTAACACAGTCTTACAAGTAATGAACCGCAAATCAGCCACATAAACTAGTTTAAAAGGATACAATGTTAACTTTTCCAGCACAAAGTTAAGATGTGAAGTAGGTGCCACCAGTTTTATAGATAGTCTTTCACATACACCCCCCCCCAAAAAAAAAACCTGCTTGATCAAAAACACTGAAAAAGGGCAGGATCCATGGGCAGACATGCATAAATGGCCAAAAGATGAACCTTGATAGAGGGGGATAATAACTTACACAAATATTTAAAAAACAGTGATACACAGTCTCTGACTGCGCCGATTACTGGTGTGGCACCAAGTAGAAAAATGTTTCCACTTGCTAACACAAAATTGCCTAGTAGCGGGTTTTCTTGCTTCCTTTTGTACCTGTCACACATTCTCTTCAAAATATGTTTAAAAGGTTTCAAAACTGAATCATCCAGGCAGTCAACTGTAGTTGTTTGAAAATGACACACCCCAAACTCCTCTGTCTTCTGTGAGTAGATCTAATTTATTTATTTAACATTTGTTGATCGGGAAAGTCCGACTAGGTTCCACAGAGCCTGTTTTCAGCGGAGGCCCGGGGAGAAATGCTCCAGATAATGGTGATTATAGACAGTCTTTCACAGCTAACAGCTAATCTGTGAGGATTTTTGTGGTAACTGCCTTTGGCAAATTCTATAAGAAGGGACAACCACTGTTGCCTGGGCCATAAGGGAGTCACCAAAATGATCTTAAGAGTCTCCTTCTAAATCACCTTGGATATCAGTGGAAAGGGTGTAAATGTATAAAGGAAAACTCCTGACGAAGGGAATGAAAAAGTATGTGTCTTCCATCCTTGCCTGCAAGCAGTTCTCATGCAAAATTTAATTAGCTGTCAGTTTTGAAAGGGGAAACAGAGGTATTCCCTATAACCTGCTACTTGGAAATCTTATGTTAGCAAGTGGAAAAAAAAATTTAGTTGGTGCCATACCAGTAATCAAGGCACAATCAAGGACTGTGTATCACTGTTTTTCAAATATTAATTTTTCATTTGTGAGAGTCTGCTGCTCAGCTTTCTGCCACTACATTTTGCTCTGACAAAAATGTAGGAAGCGTAGAGGATAAAACAATGGCTTCAGAGGCCTCTCAAGCCACCACAGCTAGGATGCACAGAGGGTTAAGGCCAAGTGTCCCCACCCTGTTTATATACCACATCACTGTGGTGTTTTCTGTAATCACCAGCAGAGGTCTCAAGGACCACAGATAAAGATGCTGTAACAAGGATCACAGTCAACAGTCTCTGACATTTATATGCTCAAGTCTTTTTTGTTGCAAAGACCATGCACTTTTACCCCCATTGAAACGGACCCTCTAGCAAAATCTCTGCTGACACATTTAGCTGAGCTTGGAAGAAAGAATGGAAGACCGATTCAGGGCAATTTATTGTCGCCACCACAGCAGCTCTCTTCACAAAATCCAAAACTGGAATTTGAAATTCCAAAGGGTGAGAATGCTGGGTCCACATTTTTTTTTTTTCTTTTTTAAGATCCACTGGATTTTTCTCATGTGCAACCTGCCTGACAAGAGTAATCATGAGAATCGTGGATGCCAAGAACCCATGCTGACATACTCCCCAGCTGAATTCTAAACGTGATTTGAGAAGCTCAGGAAGATTTTCAGCTACAACTCCATTTTTTCCGGGGTTAACAATGTCTTTTGCAGGGAAGAAACCAGAGGCCATTTTAAAAACACAATCCAGTGATAAAGAATCGAAGAGGATTTTTGACCATTGATCTCAAACACCAGACTGACAGCAGATTTGTAGTCTACGAAAGAACTGTTTGACACCTGGAAAAAGACTGCAGAGATAAGTCATCTGAATAAGGAAGTATGTGAATGCCCTGCAGTCTGTAATAAGCTGTCACTGAAGCTAGACATTTTGTAAACATCCTTGGAGCTTGTAGGTAACTCAAAGGGTTATGCAGAGAACTGATAATGTGACCCAGACACAGACAATTTGAGAAAACCTCTGAACTTGGTGACAGTAAGGATGTGATAAGCATCTTTTACCATGAAACCAAAAAGGGGAATGAGAAGTAAACTCTGTGCAGTCAATCTCGAACTCTGGTACTTTCACAAATAAGTTGAGAAAGGATAGCTCGAGTCTGGTCTCAAAGAAGGATCCTTCTTTAACATCAGAAGCATTCAGGAAGCGTTCTTCTCTCCTTGATTTTCGAAGTACTGGTTCTATGACCCCCAAGGTAAGTACATAATGAACCACTACAGAAATATTGTCTAGTTTGGGGGATGGGAAGGGGATTCTCCAACAAGGAGGCATGTGTATCTAGTGCCATTTGTAACCTTTCTGAACAACTCTTAGAATCCATTTGTCTGAAACAATCCGCTGAAAGACTTGAATGGAAGAGGCTGGCTGGGTAAGATAGAATGCTGGCATAGTTAAGACAGAGGCCTGTATTTTTTGACAGCCACGCCCCCTAGGTTTCTTTTTGGATCCCTGTTTGCTAGAAGCTTGCTGGGATTGCTTGGGAAAATGAAAAAAAAAACAGGATTTTAGGAATACTTAGTAAAAGGCACTCTAGTATCAGAAAGACCAAACAAAACCTCCTTATCCAAAGGAGAATTCAAAACCTCAGATTTTACTTCCTCAGAAAACTTCTGATTACATACACTGGCAAAAAAGTCTCATCACAGTAGCAGTAAACCTGGACACAGAGTCAGCACAATCATGCACACACACTAAAGAACGATTAGATGCTTGAAAAAGACTAGCCATAACAGGATTTAGAAAAGACCTAGCTCATAAGGGTAAACTGGAAAAAACATTCCTCGAACATTTCGCACCAAGTTAACAGGTAATTCAACAAATGACCTGGAAGATCAGGATTCTAAAGGCTAGAACAGAAAAAAAAATCTTTCCAAACTTGTCAAAAACTTTACCATTCTTATCCGAAGGCAATGGATTAGCATAACCAGAAGAAATAGAAATAGCTGCTGGGTCAGACCTGAAGTGAGAACACAAACACAGGCAGGAGAACTTTATAAAGTACAGCTGCCTTTTTAGGGACTGAAGACAGACTATCAGGATTACTGCAGGCAAAATCAAAAACAGCTTCTAAGGCTGGCATAAGTATCTCCTTAAAGGAAGGGCATACACTACTAATCATCCTGGAGAGAGTCCTAGAAAAAGAAAACTTCTCTATAGGAGAAACTGAGAAAACACTCCCCTTAGAACCAGAGTCCGGCGCTTGTGAGGAACATACAGACAGAGCCCTGTCCTTATCATTATCAGAATCCTCTGATAAAAAAATCCTCAGAGTTTATGGAATTAAGAATCATATTAAAATTTCCCTGCTGTTCCACAAGACTCAAAACCTTCAATAAACCCTTAGCCAAGATAAGAAATTCATCTTTATGAACACAGGGTCTTTAAAAAAAAAATGATGTCTAACCTTCTTTGACTCATGGAATGGGACACCCATACTCAAAGAAGATTGTTCTCTCATGCCTGTTTTCTACAGTGCAACAGCTGAAGAGGATTAGCTGCTTAGTTTCCATAAAATAGAAGATACCAGAAGTGTAGCCACGTAGCAACTCTTGTGAAACCTACAACAGCAAGTTGTTACAACAGAACAAAACATGACTTCTATAACCAGGCAACCACCTGTGACACCAAGAACCTGTTCACCAGTGAAGAAACTGGGGGCAGATGATGTGAAGTTTTACCTCACAGCCACAGAGCGGTATGTGATTGGCCCTCAGCTGAGTGGGCTAGAATTTGATCTGCACATCTTAGAGAGATTCTGAAATCTTATAAGGAAATTAATGAAGCAGATGCCCATGACTATAAAAACAACTGGACAAATAGGAACCTTTAGCCAGGACAGGTGCTGCACTGGAGCACATGTAGATAAAGACAAAGAATCAATTAGCCAATGCGGAAAAAGCTGACTGTAAAAAGCATTTCCGGGTCTACTGCACAATCATGTAGCCCAGGCTGTATGACCCTGAACCTGAGTAGCATCCTGCCCTCACCAAGAATGATACCCAAGTATAAAGAAAAAATGATCAATTTCAACAATTGGCTAAGCTTCTGGTGTCATTCAAAGGGGATCCAGTGTCTGTCAGCCTGGGATGACATGCTCGACAAGCCGTGTTGCTTCACAAGAGACGGCTTGCATCTGTCACCCCTAGGCTTTCGAATACTGGCCAAGGCTCTTGCTGCCCCCATAGTGCCTTTTTTAGGCAAGGCTCAAAAGTCAAACCTACCTCCGTAAACAGCACAATTAACAAAAAACTGAGGGTTATGCTATTCAACACCAGGAGTTTAAATCTCAAAATGCACACGCTCGAAGCACTCCTCAGTATGGAGAACGTCGACATCTATGCAGTAACTGAAACCTGGTTCAAGGCTCCAGAGAGCACACCAGCACTACCAGGCTACAACACATTTCAGCCACAGAACATAAACCGAAACACAAAAGGAGGGGGCGTATCCATATTCATCAAGGATACCTACACCTCCAGGTTAGTGGCGCAGCATGATACCTCTGACATCATCCATGTGCAACTAACATCGGGAAAATCTGCAATGCAAATTGTGGCCTGCTACAGATCACCGTCCATGACCCAGGGCCACCACTCCACCTTTCTGGAGACACTGGAAAACATGAAGGTCCTTCCAAACACCCTGATATTGGGCGATTTCAATTACCCTACCATTCACTGGGAAAACTACTAGAGTACAAATTCCCAGGCCCAGAGCTTCCTGGAATTCATCAACTCAAATGCCCTGGATCAGCTTGGTAAACTCCCCTACCAGAGATGAAAACGTATTGGACCTGGTCATCACCAACATGGGCAACAGGTGTTCCACACCAGAGGTTAAACAGTCACTGGTTAGATCAGAGCATATACTAATCACTCTGGATGTCCACACCCCACCACCACCCCCAACTAAGGAAACCACAGTAAAAAAAATGTTTCTAAAGCAAATTTCACCTTACTTAAAACAGAGGTGGTAAGTTTCACAGCCCCTACGCTAAAGGATAATACTGCCCAATATGCAGAAACCTTTACAAATGTACTCTATGAGCACCTACAAGGATGCATGGATCGTGCCATCCCTAGTAAAACCAAGACTCACTCCTCTAAGAGAAGGAAACCAGTTTGGTGGACCCCTGCAATAAAAGTAGTTATGTACCTACCATAAATGTAGATGTTCGAGTGTTCACACTGCTGCAGTCATCACACTTAGGTTATCCTGCCGTCAGGCGGTCCCGCAGTCGGCCAGAGTTCCAAAGTCTTGGTCTGGCGTCGGTTGCTGTCGCTTCTTCCCTGACGTCAGTGCGCCATGGGGTATACAAAAGGCATTCAACGCCATTTTCTTCAGTTATTCTTGCCCCAGATGTCAGGTGCCCCCAAGTAGGTAGGCAATACATATTGCTAATAAAACATAAAAGGAATACCTTCAGTTACAAGCAAATACACCACAAAGGTTGTACAGGATAGAAAGGTATAGAAAAGTTCAGCTAGGTCAGAGGGGATGGAGGGAGGGTAACCTGGACTGCAGCAGTGTGAACACTCGAACATCTACATTTATGGTAGGTACAAAACTGTACTATGTTCATCATGTTACACTGCTGCAGTCATCACACTTGGGTTGAATCCCAAAGCTAAGGATGGGCGGTGGAACTAAACAGGGTTTGGAGAAGCTAGTAGGCCCTGCAGAACTGCAGTGGCAAAGCCAGCTCTGGTTTTAGAGTATAGAGGTAAGTGATAGTGCTTGGTGAAGGTGTGCACTGAACTCCAAGTTGCAGCCTCCAAAATATCCTTGGTTGGTACCCCTCTGAGGAAGGCTGTTGATGTTGCTGTAGCCCTGGTGGAATGGGGCCTAATGTTACCAGGTACAGGTTTCCCACGGTGTGTGTAGCAGAAACGGATACAATGTCCTATCCATTTTGAAATGGTCTGTTTTGAGATAGCTTTTCCTTGTGATCCTGCAGCATAGGATACAAAGAGCTGGTCAGATTTTCTGAAAGCCTTAGTTTTATCCAAGTAGTAACGTAATTGCCTGTGAATGTCCAAAGAGTGTAGGAGCCTTTCCCCTTTGTTCTGGGGGTGTGGATAAAAGGTGGGCAAATGGATGGTTTGGTTTAGGGCTACACTGGATACCACCTTTGGCATAAAGGAAGGGTTAGTTCGTAAAGCGACTCTGTCTTGATGAAAAATGATGAAAGGCTACTGCCATTAGGGCCTGTAGCTCTGAGACTCTTCGTGCTGAAGTTATTGCTAGCAGCAGGGCAGTTTTCCATTATAGAAACTGTAAATCAGCTGTAAAAGCTGGTTCAAAGGGCGGTAGTGTAAGTTTTTCCAAAACAAAGTTGAGATCCCAAGTTGGTGCCCTCTCCGGGGCGGTCTTATGTTCTTAGCCCCTCTGAGGTACTGTGTCTTAGTAATGGATGTGAAAATATAGGAGGATCCGTGTTGTATTGAGCTGAAATAGCTGAGGCGTGGATCTTAATAGATGAAAAGGAAAGTCCTTTGTGCAACATCTCAGTTAAATATTGTAGAATCTGAGGAATATTCGGGACAAGGGGATTTTAGCCTTTAGCCTGGTTCCAGGCGCAGAATCTTTTCCATTTGTCTGAATAGGCTTTCCTGGTGCTGGGCCTCCTGGCCTCCAGAATGACATCCATAACAGCTTTAGAGAGAAGTGTTGACTGGTTGTTTAGGTAATTTGCCATACAGCCAGATTTAAAGTCTTGAGCTGGCTATGTAGAATCTGATTGTTTTGCTGAGTGAGCAGGTGAGGAATTTGAGGTAAAATCCATGGTGGGCCTTGAGCCATGTTCCTTAGTACTGGATACCAGTGTTGGCGTGGCCAGTCTGGAGCAATGAGTATCATTTGTGGCCTCTCTAATCTGGCTTTCAGCAGCACCTTTGCCAGAAGAGGCAGTGGAGGAAAGGCATACACTGTTAATGTTTTCCAACTGAATGAGAGGGTGTCCACTTTCCAAGCTAGTGTGTGGTATGTCCTATTGCAAAATTTCCGTAGTTGGTAGTTTTGTGGGGAGGCAAACAGATCTATGTCTGGGCTCCCCATTTTTAAGTTATCATTGCGAATACTTGTGGATCTAGTTTCCACTCGTGAGGATCTATGATGTTTCTGCTTAGATAGTCTGCCAATGTGTTTTTCTTTCCTGGCAGGAATTGTGCTTGTAGTTGAACTTGGTAGGTCAGTGCTGTGTTCCACAAGGTCATTGCTTGCCTGCATAGGGAGTAGGAATGTGTGCCCCCTTGCTTGTTTATGTACCACATCACTGTGGTGTTGTCCGTCTTTATTAGTTGTTGTCCTGGATGTAGGAGGTCCTTGAAAGCTGTTAGGGCATTTTGTACAGCTAGCATCTCTTTTTGACTGATATGTAGATGGCTTTGTTCTGCAGACCATTTGCCCTGAATACACTGTCCTGCCATGTGTGCTCCCCAGGCATAATCCGATGCATCTGTTGTTATTTGCCTGGCTGTGGGGAAGGTGAAAGGCTGACCCTTGTTGAGGTGACATGCCTGAGCCCACCATAGAAACTCCTGTTGAAGGCAGGGAATTAGTGGTATTATTGTTTTCAAGCTGTGGCTGTGTTGAGTCCATATGCTTTTCAGGTACCACTGTAATTTCCTCATATGCAGTTTTGCATATGGTATTAGTAGTATGCAAGATGCCATGAATCCCAAGACCTGCAGAATTTTTCTTGCAGGGAGTTGGGTCTTTGTTGCCATCATTTTGAAGTATTGAGTCAGTTGTCCTTGCTTGTCTGGCGTGAGATAAGCCATCTGGGCTGTTGTATTTAAGCTGGCACCCAGGAATATTATGTCTTGTGAGGGCACTAGTTGTGACTTCTTTTCGTTTACTGTGTACCCTAGGCAACTTAATAGGTTTTTGACAAACGCCAGATGCTTTAAAAGAATGTCCTTGCTTTCTGCTTGAATAAGGCAGTCGTCCAGGTATGGATATATTTGAATTCCTCTTTGTCTGCAGTATGCAATTACTGGTGCCAGGCATTTTGTGAAGACCCTGGGCGCAGTAAATAAGCCAAAGGGCAGTGCAGAGAATTGGTAATGGGTTGAACCTGCTATAAATCGGAGGTATCTTCTGCAATTTTGTCTGATAGGGACATGCAGGTATGCCTCCTTGAGGTCCGTTACTAGCCAAGCCTTCTTGCCCAGCATGGGAAGAAGTTGCTGTAGTGTTAGCATCTTGAATTTGGGTACTTCCAGATATGTGTTTAGAATTGAGAGGTCCAGAATGGGTCTCCAGGCTTTGTCCTTTCGGGGAACTAGAAAGATTCTTGAGTAAAATCCTTGTCCTCGCTCCTGTGTAGGAACCTGTTGAATGGCTCTCAAGTCCATGAGAGCTGTAATTTGTTTTTGAGCCTCTGCCCATTGATTTAGTGGCAGGTTCGGCATTCCTTTTATCCTTGGTAAAGTGTGAAAGTGGAATCTGTATCCTTGAGATACAATATTTAGGACCCATTTGTCTTTTGTGATGATGTGCCAGTTGTCTGCAAAAAGTGATAGTTTTCCTCCCAAGGGAGCTGCCAAGAGGGATTTGCTTGGCAGTCTGAGGGGTAAGTCATTGTGTTTGTCTTCTGATAGTTTGAGACCTGTCTTCTCCTCCTTTCTGGGTTGTGGCACCCCATTGTCGAGGCTTGTAAGAGCCTTGTGACTGGCCTCTGCCCCTTGAGCGTCTGTATTTGCCCCTCTGTGGTCTGTCAGAAGCTGGAAAGGACCAGTTTTTGTTTGGCCAATTTCTGCTGAAACGAGGGGGTTGAACCTGTAAAAAATCCTTGACCGTCTGCATAGATTTTGCCTTATCCTCCATTTTCTTTAAAACCTCTTCTGCTTTTACACCAAATAAAACATCCTGCTGTAAAGGTGCATCCAATAACTTTGCTTTAACATGATCAGGTAAAAAGTTTGTTCTTTTAACCAAGCATGCCTACGTATGACAGACACGGTCACTGCTGCTCTACAAGAAGCTTCCAATGAATCAAATCCACATTGTAAAGTATGTTTTCCCACTTGTTCAGCTGCATGCAACAAATCTTGCATTTCCTTGTAATCAGGCTGCTCTGTATGTGTGATCATTTTTTGTTTTGAGACATCAAATATTGTTGATATTTCAGCATGTGAAACTGGCAATTTAAGGCCCTCATAGCTAGAGTAGCTGAGGTATATACTTTCTTTCCCCATCTGTCTAGTGCTCTAGAATCCCTTTCAGAGGGTACAGGATTTTTAGCAATAGAGGCCTTAACCCCTTTGGGACCCTGGGAAATGGTTTTGGTGTCAGCAACAGGGCTTTTATATAGGAATTTGTGTGAGTCAGGGACTCTGTAGTATCTGTCTGGTTTGGCTGGTGCAGGAGGTAGTGAATCTGGGTTAAGGCTAGATTCTGAATAAACATCATCCACAATGTCTAACACGGGTGGAATAGCAAGTGGTCTGTGCTGGGGTAATAAAAGGAACTCTCTGAGCCTTTTCTTAGAATCAGAGTAATCCTGGCCTTCCCAGTGGAAATGTTCCCTCATGGTATGTAAAATTTCCCCAAAAGAGTAGTCTTCTGGGGGAGATGCTGAAGGAATAGACTCTTCAGCATCAGAGTCTTCATAAGGGGGAAAAGAATATTCCTGTTCCTCAGACGAATCTGAGGAAATTGAAACCTGGTCAGAGGAAGCGTAGTCCTCCTCCTCCTGTCGTGGCCTTTTATCAGGAGGGGGATGGGAACCCCTGATTAGGGTAATTAAGTCTTCAGCCATCTTAAGCATCTGTTTCTTAGGCATGGGGCCTTGTACTGGAGACTGCTGTACAGTCTTCTTTGCTTTAAAAGGAGTTTTCAGCTTTGCAAAGGATTTAATAGTGAGTGTAGTCAGTCTGAAGACACCTTCTGCAACTGAAGGCATTTCAACTGCACCGGAATCTCCTTCAGCCATGGAGTCAGAAGGGCCTACAGATAAAGGTTGTGGAGGCCTAGCAATCTCCGCTTGGCAATCGGATGCCGCCTGGGGTTCTAAATCAGCAGTAGTCAGGGGCTGCATAGGCGCCTCACTGAAAACCGGAGAACCGGCGACTGACCAAGCAGAGGCCTCGGAGTCTGGTTTGGGTCTCTGCTACCTGTCCTTATCTTTGCGTTTTTTATGCATTCCAGTCGTCGGTTGCTGCGACGGCATGGTATAATTAAATTTCCTACCAAAATAATGTCGGGCGAAATCAAACCAACGTTTTATAGTTAAGTTTGTTAAACCTAGCACAAAATCGACAACCTGTGACGTCGGGGTCTGGGCCTAGGCAAGGAATACAATAAGAATGAAAGTCCTTATGAGGTATTTGCTTCCCACAAGAAATGCAATTGTTAACTTTTTCTGACATCGGACTGAGGCAAGAAAAGGTTCCCCAATGGGGTACTTAGCTTTACTGAAGACTTCGGTCTGAAATTCGATTTGAAAATCTCAGGAGTCGGCCGACCGGCACTTGCGAACTGCTTCTGCTTCGGGCACCGCGTGGCAAGAAAGACTGAAGAAAATGGCATCAGATGCCTCTTACACACCCCTGGCGCACTAACGTCAGGGAAGAAGCGACAGCAACCGACGCCGGACCAAGACTTTGGAACTCTAGCCGACTGCGGGACCGCCTGATGGCAGGATAACCTAAGTGTGATGACTGCAGCAGTGTAAACACGATGAACATCAGGGGTTAAATAAATATACAATAGGAGGAGGAAACTAGTTCAGAAAAAAAGCAAATCCCAAAAAGGAAAGGCATCCCTGATAAGTATCAGTAAGAAATTGAGGTCCCTCATGAAATCATCCAAGGCTAACTTCGAAAGAAAAATAGCCAAGGATTCAAATGATAACCACAAAGCCTTCTTTAGCTATGTTAAGAATCTAAGTGGCAACTCGCAGATATGCACTGAACTAGTGCAAAATAGCACAACATATACTGAACCTACTGATATTGCCAACATCCTGGCAGACAGATTCAGTGCAAACTTCACCCCCTCTCACCTCCAAAAGGGCCTACAACAATACCAGAAAAGTGTACTGTCCCAAAAATCAGACGGACAGGTGAAAACAGCCCTTTCAAAAGCCAAAAAGTCTAGTAATTTAGCTTTGACATGATCAGGCAAGGCTTGTTCCTTGAGCCATGCATGCCTACGTATGACTGAGCCTGTAACAGCAGCTCTGCATGAGGCCTCTAGAGCATCAAAACCACATTGTAAGGTATGTTTACCCACTTGTTCTGCACTATGCATCAAATCCTGCAACTCCTTCAAGTCTGGTTGTTCAGGTTGTGACATTTTACTTTTCAATTGAGATAACAGAAACTGTTGGTATTTTAGCATATGAAACTGACAGTTTAAGGCCCTCATGGTTAAGGTAGCCGAGGTATATACCTTTTTTCCCCACCTTTCTAAGGATCTGGAATCTCTCTCGGAAGGCAATGGATTTTTGGCAATGGAAGCCTTAACTCCCTTGGGCCCCTGTGAGATGTTTTCTAGATCAGCAGCATGGCTTTTGTAAAGAAATTGGTGTGAGTCAGGAAAGTACAGTTTTGTACCTACCATAAATGTAGATGTTCGAAGATCCACATTGCTGCAGTCCTAACACTTGGGTAGTCCACTGTCCCAGTCGGCCCGAATACCAAAGTATAAGGCTGACGTCGGTCAAGGCGCATTTGTCTGACATCAGGACGTCAGGGTACAAATGCGCATGACCGACGTCATATCCTCAGTCTTTTCTTGCCCCAGATGTCAGAAGACCCTAAAAAGATAAGGCCAAAACCAAAAAACACCAAACACTCCTGTACCTAATATATGTACAATATATACAAATTTACCAAATAGAACCCCACCCACACAACCACCCCTAAACACAGAGGGGAAGGAGGGAGGGTAAATTGGACTGCAGCAATGTGGATCTTCGAACATCTACATTTATGGTAGGTACAAAACTGTGCTATGTTCTTCATCTCACATTGCTGCAGTCCTAACACTTGGGTAGAATCCCAAAGCAGAGGTAAGGGAGGATGGCTAAACTATAATGAAGCAGGAGCTGCCAAAATGCCCTGCAACACAGCAGTGGCAAAACCAGCCCTGGATTTAGAATAGAGAGGAAGGTGGTAATGCTTGGAGAAAGTATGCACTGAACTCCAAGTAGCTGCCTCCAAAATATCCTTAGTTGCCACCCCTTAGAAATGCTGTTGAAGTGGCAGTAGCCCTAGTGGAATGAGGCCTAATCCCAGCTGGAATCTCCTTGCCATGATGGGAATAACAGAATGCAATGCAAAACCCAATCCACTTAGATATAGTTTGTTTTGACACAGGCTTGCCCTGAGAACTCAAAGCAAAAGAAACAAACAACTGCTGAGACTGCCTAAAATCCCTAGTCCTGCTTAAATAATAACGCAACTGCCTGTGTACATCTAAAGTGTGCAAAATCTTTTCCCTATTTTGGGGATCTGCATAAAAAGTAGGCAAATGAATAGTTTGGTTTAAAGCCACACTAGAAACCACCTTAGGCATAAAGGAAGGATTAGTACGTAATGATACCCTATCCTTATGGAAAATCAAAAAGGCTCAACCGCCATAAGGGCCTGCAATTCAGAAACCCTTCTTGCAGAAGTAATGGCCAACAAAAAGCAGTCTTCCATGACAAGTATTTCAATTCAGCAGTAGCTGAGGCTCAAAAGGTTGTAGAGTAAGTTTCTCCAACACAAAATTGAGGTCCCAAGCAGGAGTAGGAGCTCACGTGGGTCTTATATTCTTTGCCCCTCTAAGAAATTGCTTGAACAAAGGATGAGAAAACAATGGTGGGTCACAATCATAGTGAGCTGAAATTGCTGCAGCATGAATCTTAATGGAAGAGAAAGACAAACCTTTGTCCAATAACTCAGTAAGATATTGAAGAGCCACACTCAAATTAGGCTCAGAAACATCCAAATCCTTTGCTGCACTCCAAAATAAAAATCTCTTCCATTTTCTGCATACACTTTACGTGTACTAGGTCTTCTGGCTTCCATAATCACATTCAAAACTTGTTGAGGAAGTTGAGACCTGCTGTGGTTCAAAACAGAATATGCCAGGCTGTTAGATGAAGAGAGTGAAGCTTGACATTGAGTAGATGACCGTCCTCTGAGACAAAGGTGTGGAATTAAAGGTAAAGGCCATGGAGGCTTCCTTACCAGATTCCTCAGTAATGGGTACCAGTGTTGCCGAGGCCAATCTGGAGCTATCAAAATCATCCTTGGCTTGTCTTGTCTGACCTTTAGGAGTACCTTTGGGAGGAGAGGCAGAGGTGGAAAGGCATACACATGAAGATTTTCCCAACTGAACGAAAGAGCATCCACTTTCCAAGCTGTGTGATGAAACCTTTTCGTGCAAAACTTTGGCAGCTGGTGGTTTAGTGGAGAAGCGAACAGATCTATGTCTGGAGTTCCCTATGACACTGTCAATTTTCAAATACATGAAGATCCAGTTTCCACTGTGGGGATCCATGATTTGCCTGCTTAACACATCTGCTAAGGAGTTCTGTGCTCCTGGCAGAAACCTTGCCTGAAGATTTAGCTGCAAGCTGAGCAGTCTCCCACAAAATCATTGCTTGCCTGCATAGAGGATAAGAATGTGTTCCCCTTGCTTGTTGATGTACCACATGACAGTTGTGTTGTCTGTTAGAATCAACACCTGCCCTGGAAGAAGTAACTCCTTGAAAGCCATTAATGCAAACTGGACTGCTAACATCTCCTTCATGTTGATATGTAGATGCTGTAGTCTGGCAGGCCACTTGTCTTGTATCCACTTTCCATTCAGATGAGCTCCCCAAGCTATGTCTGAGGCATCTGTCGTTAGAATCTGACTCGCCTCTGGCCGGGTCACAGAGAGTCCCTTGTTTAGGTGACATTCCTGAGCCCACCACAAAAATTCCTTTTGAATGCAAGGTATTATTGGAATGACGGTGTCCAGATCCTGGCAGTGCTGTGTCCATACATTTTTTAGATACCATTGCAGCTTCCTCATATGCAGTTTGGCATTGGGAAGCACCAGAATACAAGATGCCATGAACCCTAAGGCTTGAAGGACTGTCCTTGCAGTCAGCCCGGACTGAAGAGATAGTTGATGGAAGTAAAGAGAAAGATTCTTTTGTTTGTCCGGGGTTAAAAAGGCCATCTGGGCTGCTGTATTCAGTCTCACACCCAGAAAGCACATGTCTTGAGAGGGTACTAGACTGGACTTTATTTCGTTCACAGAATACCCCAGGCATCTTAGCACTGCTATCACATATTCCAGATGCTGAAGAAGCTCGTCCTTTCTTGAGCCAGAATCAGACAGTCGTCCAAGTAAGGATAGATTTGTATTCCTTTTAGCCTGAAGAAAGCTATGACTGGAGCCAAAACTTTTGTGAATACTCTGGGCAGTAGATAAGCCAAAGGGCAATGCAGAGAACTGATAATGGGAATTCCCAGCTCGAAACGCAGATACTTCCTGCAACTGAGTCGGATAGGCACATGAAGGTAAGCCTCCTTGAGATCTAAAGTTACCATCCAGTGATCTTTGCCCAGCAGAGGTAAAAGCTGTTGTAACGCTAACATTTTGAACTTGGGACTGTCCAGATAAGTGTTGAGGATAGACAAATCCAAAATTGGTCTCCACGTGTTCCCCTTTTTGGTACTAGGAACAGGCGAGAATAAAATCCTAGGCCCCTTTCTGGCACAGGAACCGCTGAATGGCCCCTATCTGGAGTAACAGAGAAATTTGCTTGTGAGCCTCTTTTCTTTGTATAGGAGGAATGTCTGGCATGCCTTTGAAAGGAGGCAAGGTATGGAAATAAAACCTGTAACCGTGGTGGGATATCCAATACCCATCTGTCTTGGGTAATAACACTCCAATTTTCTTTGAAAAGTGCCAGCCTTCCTCCCAAAGGTGCTGCCAGACGAGAAGGCTCTGGCAGCTGAAAAGGCAGGTCATTGGGTCTGCTTACGAAAGGACTGACCCCTGCCTCACCAGAAGACTGGGCAGGTGAACTCCTGTTCTAGGCCTAAAAGAACCTTGAGCTCTGCCCCTACCACGCCTAGATCTACCCCGAGACTGGGAATCATAAGAAGGATATGTCCACCCCTTAGTAGGCCAATTTCTACTAAACTGGAGGCTGAACCTGCAAAAAATCTTTAACAGTCTGCATAGACTTAGCCTTGTCCTCCATTTTCTTTAAAACTGCTTCCACAGGCGAACCAAATAACACATCAGATTGTAAAGGAGCATCTAAAATCCTTGTCTTTACATGCTCAGCTAAATTCTGATCCCTCAGCCAGGCGTGCCTGAAGAACAGAACCAGTGGCTGCCACCCTAAGAGGCCTGTACAGCATCAAAACCACATTGCAAGGAATGCTTACCCACCTGTTCAGAAACATGAACTAAATCCTGCAACTCTTTACACTCAATACCTTCCGCCAGAGCATCTACCTTAGACTTCAATTGTGAAAGGAGATAATTTTGGTATTTCAACATGTGAAACTGGCAATTCAAAGCCCTCATGGCTAAAGTGGAAGAAGTATACACCTTCTTTCCCCATCTATCCAAAGCCCTTGCCTCTTTATCAGAAGGAACAGGATTTTTAACAACAGAAGCCTTAACACCTTTAGGGCCCTGAGAAACAGTTTCTGGGTCTGCCCTAGGACTCTTAAAAGATACTTATGAGCTTCAGGCACCCTATAATACCTATCCGGTTTAACTGGGGCAGGAGGCAAAGAATCAGGGTTCAGGGAAGCTTCTGCAAAACATCTTCTACCACATCCAGAACAGGAGGTATAGCCAAAGGCCTATGCTGGGAAGAAACAAAAATTCCCTAAGCCTTTTCCTGGAATCAGAGAAATCTTGACCTTCCCATTTAAAATGCTCCCTCATGGAATGAAGAGTCTCTGAAAAGAAAAATCCTCAGGAGGAGAAGCCAAGGAGTAGAATCATCTACATCAGAATCAGAATAAGGAGGATACTCCTGCAAGTCTTCAGCCAAGACTCAGAAGCCTCGAACACTGCTCAAAACTCTCAAGCTCAGGTTCCACCCTAGGCCTCTTATCAGGGGGCATAGAACCTCTAATCATAGTAATCAAATCTTCTGCCATTTTAAGCATATGTTTCTTAGGCAGAGACCCTGAAGAACTAGGGGAGACCCCCACTGAAGTTAACCCTGGCCTGCCTCTAGAAGAAGCCTTGGAAACAGAAGGGGAGGGCCTAACCACCTTAGGAAGGGAGGGGAGAACAGCTACCTGAGAAGCCCCTTCAGCCTGGCCTACCTCCTGAGAGGACACATCTTGTAACAGTAAAGTCTCTCCCTGAGAATCCAAAGGAACTTCTGGTAGAACAGAACCACCGGCTCCACCGAGCCCTCTAAAGAACCGACGTCCGGGACAGACGGTTCTTCCAACCTAGGCTTTGCTGCTTTGTCCTTGCGCTTTTTAGACGAAGCGGGCCGAGCATCCGGCGGCATGTTGTAATTAACGCTTCCCAAAACTAACCTGGCACAATCTAATCTTCTCTTAATAGTGCGTTTGTTAAATCTAGCACAAGAGCGACAGCCAACAACGTCGTGCTCAGGCCCTAAGCAAGGTATACACAAGGTATGGTAATCCCTATGAGGTATCTGTTTCCCACAAGAAATACAGTTATTCACTTTTTCTGACATCCGTTAAATACTGAGGCAAGAAAAACCAAAATATTCCCAACGGGTACTTAGCCAACTTTGATTCGGTCTGAAACTCCGACTTCAGAAAATTTCAGAACGCCAACCTGCACTCGCAATACTGCTTCTGCATCGGACCATGCGGCAAAAAAGACTGAGGATAGGACGTCGGTCATGCGCATTTGTACCCTGACGTCCTGATGTCAGACAAATGCGCCTTGACCGACGTCAGCCTTATACTTTGGTGTTCGGGCCGACTGGGACAGCGGACTACCCAAGTGTTAGGACTGCAGCAATGTGAGATGAAGAACATCCCTGTAGTACCTGTCAGGCTTAACTGGAGCTGGAGGTAGAGAGTCCAGGTTAAGGCAGGCCTCCGAGTAAACATCATCTAGGATGTCCAAGACAGGAGGTATAGCCAGAGGCCTGTGCTGGGGTAACAAAAGAAATTCCCTGAGCCTTTTCTTGGAATCTGAATAATCCTGGCCTTCCCAGTGGAAGTGTTCCCTTAAGGTATGCAAAGTTTCCCCAAATGAGTAATCCTCAGGGGGGGATACAGAAGGAATAGACTCCTCTGCATCAGAGTCTTCAAAAGGGGAGTAAGACTGTTCCTGATCATCAGAGTGTTCTGAAATAATGGAGCCCTGATCAGAGGAGGGGAATCTTCCTCCACTCTGGGCCTTTTGTCCGAGGTGGCTGAGAACCTCTGATTAGAGTAATTAAATCCTCAGCCATTTTAAGCATCTGTTTCTTAGGCATGGGGCCTGGAGATGGGCCCTGTGTAGCTGGTCTCTTAGGGTGCATGGTTGCTTTAGACTTGGTGAAAGCCTTGATGGAGAAAGAAGAGGAAGGTCTGAAGACACCTTGAGTGGAGGTGGACCTGTCCACATTCTGTGTTTCAACGCCAAGAGTGGCTTCGGTATCTGTAGTCGGGGTGTGGGCCGAGGAGCCTGCGACCTCGGGTACAGGAGACACCGCCAAAGATGTGTTGTCAGTAATCAGGGGCTGCGTAGGCGCCTCACTGAGAACTGGGCCATGTGTAGTTGGCTTTGGCGTGGTGTCGGTAGAGGCCGCGGATCTCGAGTGTCGGTCCTTGTCTTTGCGTTTTTTTAGACAAAACCGGAGTCGGAGTATCCGACGACATGGTATAGTTAAATGCTTTCCCAAAAAAATGCTGGGCGAACTCCGCCCGACGCTTAATAGTGCGTTTGTTGAATGTAGCACAAAAGTGACAGACCGAGACGTCGTGGTCTGGGCCTAAACAAGGTATACAGAGGGAATGGAAATCCTTATGCGGTATTTGCTTCCCACAAGAAATACAATTATTAACTTTGTCTGACATCGGTCTGAGGCAAGAAAAGTTTCCCCAACGGGTACTTAGCTTTAAGAAGACTTGGTTTCCAAATTTTTCGTAATCCCCGGACCTGGCCGCCCGGCACTTCCAAACCGTTTCTGCTTCGGGCACCGCGGGGCAAGAAAGACTGAAGAAACTGGCGTCGGCTGGTTCTTTTATACCCTGTCACTGACGTCAGGGAAGAAGCGACGACAACCGACGCCGGACCTAGACTTTGGAATTCGGCCGACCGAGGACCCGCCTGACGGCAGGAGAACCCATCTGTTATGACTGCAGCTGTATGCACGATGAACATCAGCCCTTTCAAAAGCCAAAAACACAGCGTCAATAGGACGAGATGGTGTCCCAGGCTGCGTCTTGCACGAGTTACAGAACGAACTAACCCCCCCACCTAAACATGCTATTCAACTTCAGCCTTGCCACAGGCTACGTGCCCATAGAATGGCGCACAGCAACGGTTATTCCTCACCACAAAGGAGAGGCCACAACTGACCCTGGTAACTATCGCCCCATAGGCCTGACTAGCCTGGTCTGCAAGGCTATGGAGCGCATCACCATGGAACTCATTAACAAAGACACTGGGAACCTCCAAACATTTGACCCGACCCAGTTCGGCTTTAAGGGCAGATCATGCCTACTAAACCTGGTTGACTTCTTCGTGACAGTCACCAAGGCCACAGACTAGGGAAAGGTGGTTCACACAGCTTACCTTGACCTCGTCAAGGCTTTCGACACCATTCCCCACTCTGGTATTACAGAAAAACTCACCAGCCTGAACATAAATCCCTACGTCACAAGATGGGCTGCCAACTGGCTTACAGACAGAACTCACACGGTAAGAATAGCGGGCTCCAGGTCCGACTCTAAACCAGTCACAAGTGGTGTCCTGCACAGTTCGGTCCTGGAACCCCTACTGTACGGCATATACTTCTCAGAAGTACAGGCAAACACAGGAGGCCTATGGGTAACCAGGTTCGCCGATGGCTGCAAACAGGGAGCCATAATTGACTCTCCGGCTGACATGGACACCCTCCAAACGGGCCTTACTGAGACGGACACCTGGTGTCGAAGTCATGGCCTCAAGCTAAATGCCAAAAAATGCATGGTCATCCCATTTGGGAAAAATAAAACACCCACGAATTGCCACATATAATACAGAAGAGGTAATAAGAGATGTGGGGATCCAGGTAGATAGTAATCTCTCCTTTGACAATCATACTGCCAAAGTAGTTAGGAAATCCTTCTATGTGGCCCATCTAATTACTAAAGGGTTCGCATCTAGAAATAAAAGGGTTATAGTGCCCCTCTACTCGTCACTCATTAGACCCATCATAGAGTACAATGCCCCATTTGGGATGTACCTTACAAGACACTTTCCAACAGCTGGAAAGACCACAAAAGTACCTCACCAAGAGGATTACTGGTCTCAAATATATGTCCTATGCAGCCTGACTGCAAAAACTCCAGCTGTACTCAGTGGCATATCGCATACTCAAGAGGTGATCTCTGCCTGACTTACAAAGCCATGTCCAACTCAGAACTGATGGACATGCTCCACCTAAAGAAATCCAAGTCACTGTGAGCCACGCGCTCTAGTGAGCTAAACTTCGCAACAATAATAAATAGAACATGCTGGAGGGATAGATTCCTGTCACAGACTCCCCATGCTTTGGGACAAAATTCCAAATTACATCAGGCAGAGCCCCTCACTAACACTCTTCAAGAGAAACCTTGACGAGCGGATGGGTAACAGAAAATACACCCCTGGGATCACTTCATTGGCTCTGCTTGACAGAGGATCAGTTAATTAATCAATGGGGCGAAAGCCAACACACTCTGGCTAGGCTTATAAATGCCCCAGGCAGATAGTTAGTACCTACCTATGAACCTATATATAATATATATATATATATATATATTTATATATATATAAATATATACATATTTTATATATATATAAATATATATATATATATATATATATATATATATATATATATATATATATAAATATATATATATATATATATATATATAATATATATATATATATATATGTGTGTGTATATGTATATTATATATATATATATATATATATATATATATATATCCACCACACAAACACACACAATCACTCTACTACATGAAAGCAGGGGGGCAAGCCACCCTGCACCCCCCCATGTGGGGTGCTATGCCTCCGAAAACCCCCTACTTAAATATTCTCACTCAGAGGTCGCACTACATACAAACACACACACACCACCACCACACAAGCTACTTTCTCTTCATACACATATCACAGCAACAAAACACACTGGCACACACCACAGCCCCTACCCAAATACTAACACACACACACGTACCCGAATACATAACCATAGTTGAACTATCCACGGTATTCGAGGTTTTGAATTTCGTGCTTCTAAACTTTTGCTAGTACGTGGATTCAGCTTCTTGGCTTGAAATACTGAAATTCGAGACATTAGAAGCCCCTCTGAGTAATTGTTTAATCAAAGAATGAGAGAAGAGGGGTAGGTACGAATCGTAATGGGCTGAAATGGCTGAGGCATGGATTTTAATAGAAGAGAAGGAGAGGCCACTTTTGAGTAACTCGGCTAGGTAGTCCAAGATAAGAGGGATGGAAGGATGTGAGGTACTGGCCCCTCTGGACTGGCTCCAGGAGCAGAATCTTTTCCATTTCCCTGGGTAAGATTTTCTGGTGCTGGGCCTTCTGGCCTCTGTGATAATGTCTAGGACGTGCTTGCTTAACAGGGACTCCTTGATAGCGTTTAAAGAATAAGCCATGCTGAAAGATCAAGAGTCTACAAGTCTGGGTGCAGTATCCACCCCCCCCCACCAGGGTCAAGAGGTCTGAGATCAGGGGAAGCTGCTTGGGGGGCTGTAAAGTGAGGCTGCGTAGTAAGGGGTACCAATGCTGTCTGGGTCAATCTTGAGCAATGAGGATGGCCCTTGGTCTCTCCTTCCTTAATTTGATCAGTAACTTGGGAATTAGAGGCAGAGGAGGGAACACGTAGACAAAGAGGGAGTTCCAGGGGAAAGTCAAGGCATCCACCTTCCACACTAGGGGATGATACTCCCTGGTACAGAACTTTTGCAGCTGGTGGTTGAGGTGCGAAGCAGAGCTCCACCTCCGGAATCCCCCACTCCTGAGTTATTAGCAGAAATATTTCCTTGTGGAGCTGCTATTCATGGGGGCCCAGTAAGTTTCTGCTTAGATGGTCTGCCAGGGTGTTGTTGACACCTGCCAGGTATTGGGCAATTAGGTGTAGACCCATGGAGGCAGCTGTCAGCCAGAGGTTCATGGCTAGCCTGCACAGAAGGTAAGAATGCCCCACCCCCCCACCCCTTCTTGATATACCACATTACTGTGGTGTTGTCTGTTTTTTATAAGGAGAACCCCTGGCCTGAGATGGGGCTTGAAGGATGCCAGGGCTTTTTGTACTGCCATCATTTCTTTCTGACTGATGTGTAAGGGAAGGTCCTGGGCATCCCAAAGACCTTGGGTGCACCTGCCTCTTAGGTGAGTGCCAAAAGCAATGGCTGAGGCATAGGTGGTGATGGTCTGGCCGGCAGGGTGGAGGATGAAGGGAAGACCCTTGTTCTTGGCACAGGCCTCTGCTCACCAGAGAAACTCGGCCCTTATACTTGGGATCAGAGGGAGAGAGGTCTCCAGAGACTGAGTGCTGACACCAAAGGTTCTTTAGATAACACTGAAGTTTCCTCATGTGAAGTCTGGCCAGAGGGATTAGAATGATGCAAGATGCCATGTACCCCAGGGCTTACAGGAACTTCTTCACAGTGAGGTGACTTCTGGAAGCCAGCTGGGTAAAGTAGAGAGGCAGAAAGCTCTGCTATTCTGGGGACAGGAAGGCCATTTGGGATGCTATTTCCCAAGAAAATGATCTTCCTGGTTGGAGTTTGCTTTGATTTCTTCTCGGTGATGGTGAACCCCATGGAAGTTAGGAGGGCTTTGACAAAGAGAAGGTCCTGAAGCAGCTTTTCTTTGCACTCTGCCTGAATGAGGCAGTCATCCAGATAAGGGTAAATCTGTATATTTCTCTGTTTGCAAAATGCTATGTCCGGGGCTAAGCATTTGGTGAATACTCTGGGTGCAGTAGATAAGCCAAAGGGCAGTGCAGAGAACTGAAAGTGTTGTGATCCTGCTTTGAAGCACAGGAATTTCCTGTAGGATTCCCCTATGGAGATGTGGAGGTAGGCATTTTTTGCCAGCATAAGCAGCAGCTGCTGCAAGTTAGCATTTTGAATCTGGGGACCACCAGGGAGGTGTTCAGAATGGACAGATCTAGGACGGGGTGCCAAGTGCCCTCTTTTCTGGGAACAAGGAATAATCTGGAATAAAAGCCTTTGCCTGCTTGTTCTAAAGGGACAGTACTACTGCCCCCTTGGATATGAGAGTTTGGACCCGTTTCAATGCCTCTGCCCACTGACTTGTAGGTAAGTCTGGGTACCCTGTTGGAATTGGGAGTTCTCTGAAGAAAAATTTGTATCCATGAAAAATTATCTTTAAGACCCACTGGTTGTTTGTTACAGAAAGCCAATTTTCTTTAGGAGGGAGAGCCTTCCCCCTAGCTTTTGGTGAGAATGGGAGGGCAAAGGGGGGAGGGGGAGTCATTGGTAGTTTTTGCCATAGAAGGGTGGCTTAGAACTCCCTGCCCTTGGGGCAGAAGAGGTCCACTGTTTGCTTCTCTGCTGGCCCTGGGATACGGGTCTGGATGGTCTGTCCCTGCGGGTCTTACCTTGGCCCTGTCTGCTAGGTGCAGGGAAGGACCAGTGCTTAGAGGGAAAGTTCCTGCTGAACCTGGGAGGTTGAACCTGACAGAAATCTTTTATTGTTTGCATAGATTTTAGATTTGCCTTGCTTTTACTCCAAACAAGCAGTCCTTATCCAGGGGTGCATCAATAAGTTTAGACTTGACATGATCAAGGAAAGGTTGTTCCTTCAACCATGCATGCCTCCTAATGACAGATCCTGACACTAGAGGCTTCTAGGGTGTCATATCTACAGTGTAATGAGTGTTTGGCCACTTGACAAGCAGAGTGCAGTAAATCTGCTAACTCTTTTGAAATGGCACAGTCAGGAAAGGTAGAAATCTTTTGTTTTAATAGGTCTAAAGTATGTTGTTGATATTTTGACATATGGAACTGACAGTTGAATGCGCGGATAGCTAAGGTTACAGAGGTGTATACTTTTTTACTCCATCTGTCCAGAGCTCCAGAAGGAATTGGATTCTTGGCAGAATTAGTCTTAGCTCATTTAGGTCCATGTGTAATGACCTCTGAGTCTACAGCAGGATTTCTTTACAGGTATTTGTGAGAACTCTGTAATACCTGTCAGGTTACTGGGAACAGGTGGAAGGGCATCAGGGGCTAGGCTGGCTTCATGGAAACCATCATCCGCTACTTCCAAAATCAGGGGGATGGCCAGGGGTCTGTGCTGGGTCAGGTCCAGAAACTCTCTAAGTCTTTTCTTAGACTGGGGGAAGGCCTGAGATTTCCAGTGGAAATGTTCCCTGAGGGTGTGAAGGGTTTCCCCAAAGGAAAGGTCCCTTGGAGGGGGAGGCAGAAGGGATGGATTCCTCTGCATCTGAATCCTCATAAGCACTCAAGAGGTTGCTGTTCCTCTTCAAAATCTGAAGTCAGATTCCTCAGAATCCTGTTCTGTCATAATTTCTGGAGAAGGGTGCCTTTTCCTTTTAGAAGTTGTGGCCTGACTACCCCGGATAAGGGAGATGAGATCCTCCACCATTTTAAGCGTTTGTGCTTGGGGTAGTGGAGCAGGAGCAAGATGGTGAGTGGCCAGGCTTCTAGGCCTGAGAGAATCCGTCGATCCGAGAGAAATGGTAGTCTGATGAGAAGACGTCTATTTTTGTCTAGATTTGGTAGTGCAAAAGGCCTCCTTGGAAGCCGGTGCCTGCGTTGTGGCTAAGGACCCAACCAAGGTAGACACAGCCAAAGGCTCCGAAGATGAAGATTTCTGCGGCATACCAGACTCCGAAAGGGTCTCAGTAGAGGCCTGCGCAGATATCGAATCGGGCATCAGGGGCTGTGAAAGCATCTCACTGAATTCCAGAGAACCGATGACCTGCTAACGGTAGAGTCGTCAGAAGGCTTAGCCTTGTGAGGTCTGTCACTATTTTTATCACTGCGTTTTTTCGCAATATCCACGGATTGTTGGTTGACAGATGGCATATCGGAATGCGAAGATGGAACACAAAAATAACTGTCTACAATAAGAGCTCTACGGCAAATGGCTCTCGCATTAAAGAGGGCACAGAACCGGCAACGGGGGACGTCGTGGTCTGGGCCTAAACAAGTGACGCAGTAAGAACGGAAGTCTTGGTGTGGGATCTGCTTTCCACAGGCGAGACAATCGTTAACTTTTTTGGACATCGGTTAGTGTAAGAAAAAAGGGTCCCCAAAGGGGTACTTAGCTTAGATGTTTTTAGCTGAAATTCAAACTCTGGTAGTGACCGACTGGCACTCATGCAAACTGCTTCTGCTACTGGCTCCACAGCAAGAAAACCTGGTGTAATGACGTCAGCTGCCTTGTATTATAGCACTGACGACCTGACATTAGACCACAGGGGAATGCAGCCAATGCAAAAAAAAATTGACTCTGGTATTTGGGCCAGCCGAGGGCTACCACAGCAGGGATAACCCACAGGTGATGACTGCAACAGTGAAACACGAAGAACATCCAATGTTGCCTGGACCAGAAGGGAGTTAGCAAAAAGATTTTTGGAGAATCTTTCTGAAGTACTCAGTTTAATTATTTAGTTTACTGGGTTAGTACACTGATAACACCAGACCATTTGCAGGCATATCCAGCATTAATAAATTCACACACACACACACACAAAATAAATAAATAAAATACATAATTAAAAAAATAAATTAAAAAAATGAAAAAATAAAACAGAACAAATTCACACATATGGAGTAATCACAGACGGTAGAGAATCCCAGACAACTGAAACAAAATGCAAACATTACTGCCAGTAGAAAAATAAATGTGAATTGATTTTAGTACTAGATATCAGAGGGAAGCTGTAGGTGAAAACAAGAGGGTTGAAGAAGAAATGTAAGGACGTAGGTCATGTGTTCATGGGAAAAGCATGGTTAGACAGATTTTTTTGAAGGAAGTGCCTTTTTTGAGTTGTGATCTGAAAGTGAGGAGTGGGGAGACTTCTTTTAGATGGGGAGAATAGATTGCCAGAGCCTGGGTGCAAGAATGAGTAAAGGAATGGTCGGTACAGTGCTGTGCATTCCTCAGAATGACCCTGGATAATATAGGAAAGGCATACAGGACAATTCCTGTGCAAGGGGAAGAAAAAAGTTCTGAGTTCAAGGGTGGTGAACTGGAGCAGAATTTCAACAAATGACAGCTGAGTGTGGAGATAAAAAGGATGCATTGGAGGTGCTCCCCACAGTAGGATCAAATCTTGGGAGACCCCTTGAAACAAATTCCATTAGTGAGGGTCTGTCCTGATCCTGCTCAGCTTGTCTGTCACAGAAAAAGAAGTTATGTACTCACCATAACGTTCCATGTGAGTTGTCCATCTCGTCTTCATTCTATACTGATGGGTTCGGAACCAATCCTCGGTTCCGACTCAACCGCTTACTAAAGCTCGAGGTCTCCGACCAGCTCGTGGCTCCAACCCTATCACATGATGCTCTAGTGCTTTCCTCAGATCTTGTTTGTTGATATACTTATTTCTCTATTGATATAAAATACATATATACAGATATATATATATATATATATATATATACACACACACACACACACACACACAAAAGCATGTATAGTTGTTTATAAACCAAGAAGAGGATCAAAGCCTACTTAGTATACAAACAGTAGTCTCTCGATCCTGCAAAAGTAGGAGGGTGGGAAGTAAGAATGAAGACGAGATGGGCAACTTACATGGAACATTATGGCGAGTACATAAACTTCTTTATGTGAAGTTGTCCTATCCAGTCTTCATTCTATGCTGATGGGACAGCGTTCCTAGCACCATAATTCCTGGGTGGCTCACGGGAGAAGATTCTTCAGAACAGTAGAACCAAAGGAAGCCCTGTCCGTGGAAGCCACATCTACTCTGTAATGAGAGATACAGGTATGAGGCCTTGACCACGTTGCTGCTGCACAAATTGTGTCTATTGGTAACTTTGCCCTAAAGGCTTGAGAAGTTGAAACAGCTCTTGTAGAATGGACCTTAACCTTGCCTGGTAGCAGTTTGTCTACTGATTAATAAGTACAGGATATACAATCTGATACCATCAGGAAAAGGTAGTTTTTTCTACTGCAAGTTCTTTCTTATCATTTGAAAAAGAAACAAAAAGCTGGTCAAACTCTCTGTGTTCTTTTGTTCTGTGCAAGTAGAAGCGCAGCTGCCTATGGACATCAAGCTGGTGGAGCATGTATTCTGCCTTACTGCCATATTTGGAAAAAAACACTGGGAGATCTATAGACTGGTTTAGATTCAACTCTGAACATACCTTTGGGAGAAAGGAAGGATTTGTACGCAGAGATCTTGTCATTATAGAACATCAAGTATGGGTGTTTGATCGACAACAGGAACAAACCAAAAACCACCAAGGTAGACTGAGTGCACGGATTGTACCAATTGAATCCATACTATGAAAAAGTAATCCAGCACAAAGAGAAGGTAAAAATAAATAAATAAAGGCTTTATTGTGGCAACTCCATGTAGAATAGCAAGCAAACCGGTTTTGGCTGAAGATTCAAGCCTTCCTCAGTGCAACAAAATATTCATTAGAGCACATCCTACTGTCTGCTTTTATATCAATATATTTAAAGAGATACACCTGAAATAGACAAATTATTGTTAAACAGAACCACCAAGTCAAAATCTAACTATTTCATTAAGGCCAGGTCTAAATAAAGCCCCTAGCCTAATAATCCAAGAGGATTCCTTATTATTTAATATTTCATGCCAACCTGCTTTGGAAGTTCTGTGCATTTGAATTTTGTCTATTATGGTGAAATTAAATTTAGCAGTTGTGTGTGTGGTGGAATGTTTATAAAGGGCATTGGAAATCCTTTTATTTCTGATCTCACTTAAATGTTCGCTTATGCGGTGTCTAAAGGGTTTGATCGACAACACCTGTAACTCCGAAACTCTTCTGGCTGATGTGATTGCCTCTAGAAATACAGTTTCCCAGGAGAGAAATTTTAGGTCACAAGATGCTGATGGTTCGAATGGAGGAAGAATTATACATGACAAAACAAAATTTAGATTCCATGGTGGAAGGGGTAGTTAAGGGTGGCCTTAAGTTTGTGCCTCTCAAAAAAGCCTTTGACAGTTTATGAGACAATACTGATGCCCTCATCGCCAATGTGGAAGTTAGAGATTGCTGCTAATTGGACCTTATAGTCGCTGTAGCTGCCCCTTCGTTAAACAGCTTAGCTAAGAACTCTAAAATCGATGAAACTGGTGCTGAGTAAGGGTCAATTTGACTCTATGAAGCCCAAGCTGAGAATCTTTTCCATTTACTAATATACAATTTTCTTGCAGACATCTAAGAAATCAGGATCTGCCGGACGTCTGGGGTAAAACTGTGTAGGCTAGCTATATTTGGAACTGGAGCAGCCATGCTGTCAATTTCAGGGAGTGAAGAGATGGATGGAGAGCCCCCGACAAATGGGTCAGAAGGTCTGGCACAGTGTCCAGAATTCAAGGCTCTTCCTGGAGATGAGGCTTCAAAAAAAGGAACTAGATTTGACGAGGCCAGTAAGGGACTATCAGAATTAGGTTCCTTCCCAGAGCGTTGGCTTTCTAAAGAACCTTGCGTATTAGGGGATGGGAAGGAAAGGTGTATAGGAGTCCTGGAGGCCAATCATGTACAAGTGCATCCCTTGGGGACTCCCCCACTGGGGGGATTAGGGCAAAGAAGCTGCTGCATTTTGTGTTCATAGCTGTGACGAAGAAGGTGCAGCAAGGCTGGCCCCATTTGCAAAAAATAATTTCCGCTACTTCTTTCTTTAGGGACCACTCATGTGGCATCATGATTATCTGCTTAGCTTGTCCGCTATCATGTTGGATTTCCCCGGGACGGGCATTGCTACTAGAAAGTGCTGGGAGGATGTCGCCCACTGCCACACCCTTTGGGCGGAGGTCTTTTATGCAGGATTCCGTCATTGTTATGTAGTGGGACATGGGGAGTTCCTGTATGGGCCACTGTGTGAAAAGGAGCCATTGGAGGATTCTCATGTCTAGTCTTGCCACAGGAATCACATTTATTGATGCTGCCATTGTCCCCAATCCCTTTAGGACCGCCTTCGCCTGAACTTTGGTTTAGAAGAGAAGATCTGAAACTTGAAGTCAAAGGGGTTGCACCCTGTCTGACAGAAGTCTTGACTATCACTGTTCTGGTATCTAATTCTATGCCTATAAAAATATGTTGTGATGGCAATAAGGCAGACTATTCATATTTTACTGAAATCCCTAGCAGACTCCCTAGTGCAGATTTCTTGTCAGCCAAGGGCATCCCAACCATCACAGAGGATGTCTCTAACCCCCAGTCCACAGCAGCTGAAGGGACATCAGTAGGAACTGTGGAAAAATGAGTTGTCCAAGAAGCCACTTTTGGCCACAGCAGAGTTATCTGCAGTTCAGGCACTTTAGCAGCCTACTGTTGTGGCAAAGGCTGTATTGTTATTATCCTCTTTTTGTGGCTGAAAGGTGGAAAGGCTGTATTGTAATTGTTGCGTACACTTAACAAATTCAGATGTTTGAGGGTATTCACTGTTGCAGTCATTACATTTGGGTTATCTGCTTGCAGTAGCCCTCAGTCGGCCTGATTAACAAAGTCTTGGGTCCTGCATCAGTTGCTGTCCCTTCTTCCATGACATCAGGTTGTCAGGTGTATAAAACATGCAGCAGACGCCATTACATCAGTTTTTCTTGCCCCAGATATCAGGTGCCCCCCTAATGGGAAGCAATTAAAGCTATAAATACATGGATATACCTCCAACAGAAAAGCAAATACACCAAAAAGCTTTTAGAGCATAGTAAGTAAGAGTAGATGTATAGCCAAAGAAAGAAAAGGGGGCTTGGAGGGAGGGTAACCAGGACTGCAACAGTGAACACACTCAAACATCGACATTTATGGTAAGTGTACACAACTGTACTATGCTCTTCATGTTTCACTGTTGCAGTCATTACATTTGGGTAGATTCCCAAAGCTAAGGTTAGGAGGAGGAATTTAAATAGAATTAGGACCAGCTATAAAGCACTGCAAGACTGCAGTGGCAAAACCAGCCCTGGATTTAGAGAAAATTGGCAAATGATAATGCTTGGTGAAAGTATGTACAGAACTCCAGGTAGCAGCTTCTAAGATGTCCTAAGTAGGGACTTCCTGAGAAAGGCTGTAAAGGTAGATGCAGCCCTGGTTGAATGGGGTCTGATGCTCTGTGGGATAGGTTTTCCATGGTGCTTATAGCAGAAATTAATTCAGTGGCCTATCCATTCTGAAATAGTTTGTTTTGAAATAGCTTTCCCCTCTGTCCCTGCAGCAAATGCCACCAGTAGTTGTTCAGATTTCCTTTGAGGTTTAGTCCTGTCCAAGTAGAATCTAAGCTGTCTGTGCACATCTAAAGAGTGCAGTATCCGTTCCCCTTTATTCTGTGGGTTAGGAAAGAAGGTAGGCAAATGAATGCACTGATTAAGAGCCACACTGGATAACACCTTGGGCATGAAGGAGGGAATGGTTCTGAGGGACACCCTGTCCGCATGAAAGATGATGAAAGGTTCCACTGCCATAAGGGCCTGTAATTCAGATACCCTTCTTGCAGAAGTGATTACAAAAGGAAAGCCGCTTTCCAGGAAAGAAATTTTTAAATCTGCAGTAGCAGCTGGCTCAAAAGGAGGAAGAGTGAGTTTCTCCAAGACAAAGTTAAGATCCCAGGCTGGAGTTGGAGTTCTCCTGGGTGGCCTTAGATTTTTGGCCCCTCTGAGGAAAAGCTTGAGCAGTGGGTGAGAGAAGAGGGAGGCTCTGTGCTATAATAAGCTGAAATGGCTTGAGGCATGAATTTTGATGGAGGAATAAGACAAGCTCCTTATGAAGCATCTCAGTCAATTATTGCAGAATCTGAGGTACATTGGGCACTTCATGCTTCATTCCTTGAGATTGGTTCCAAGCACAGAATCTTTTCCATTTTGCAGCATAAGATTTTCTAGTACTAAGCTCCTTGTTTCTAAAATGATATCAATCACTGATTTACTGAGGGATGGTAAAGGAGAGATTAGGTAATTAGCTAGGCTGCTAGCTTCAGGGTTTGCAGCTGAGGTTGCAGAATCATGTTCTCCTGCTGGGACAACAGGGAAGGAGTCTGAGGCAGGTGCCATGCAGCCAAGCGTGACACACTGCGCAAGAGTGAGTACCAGTGTTGGCGAGGCCAGTCTGGTGCAATTAAAATCATCCTTGGCTTGTCCTGTTTGATCTTTAGTAGTACCTTGAGCAGAGGAGGAAGCAGGCATAATTCCTGTCCCAGAGGCTTCCATACTCTGGAACAGACTACCTATCTATATCAAACAGAGCTCCTCATTAGCACTCAAGAAAAATCTTGATGATGATTGACGGAAATGGGAAATTCAATCAGGATCACTTCTGTGGCTCTGCTCGACAGGTACAGGAAAATAATTTTCTTGGGTGGCGAAAGCCAGTACATTTTTTTTGGCTAGGCTTATATAGGCCCTAGGGCCAATAGCCTAGTACCTACCTATGAACTGATAGGTTTTTCCAGCTGAAGGATAGAGCATCCACTTTCCAAGCTTGCTTGTGGGGAATCCTTGTGCAAAATTTGTCTAGTTGATGGTTCTGGGGGGAGGCAAACGGGTCTGTATCTGGGCTCCCCCATTTGCTTGTCAACATGTTGAAAATCCTTGGTTTCAGTTTCCACTCGTGTGGGTCCATGAGGTTTCTGCTTAGTCCGCCTGCCAGTGTATTTAGTTTTCCTGGCAGGAATTGAGCTTGTAGATTCACATGGTAGCTCAAGGCTGTGTTCCACAACGCCATGGCTAGTCTGCAGAGGGGGTAAGAATGTGTACCCCCCTGCTTGTTTATGTACCACATTACAGTGGTGTTGTCCATCTTTACCATTAGTTGTCCTGGAAGAATGTGGTCCTTGAAGGATGTCAGAGCATTCTGTACAGCTAACATTTCCTTTTGATTTATATGCAGGTGCATTTGATTTGGGTTCCATTTGCCCTGAATGCACTTACCTGCCAGGTGAGTCCCCCATGCAAAGTCTGATGCGTCTGTTAAGATTTGTTTGGCAGGGGGTAATGTGAATGGTAGTCCCCTGTTTTGGTGGCAGGCCACTGCCCAACAAAGGAACTCTAGGCGCAGGCAATGTATGATAGGAAAACTTGCTTTCAGATCCTATGAATGTTGACACCATAGGCTTTTGAGATACCATTGTAGTTTCCTCATATGCAGCCTTGCATGGAATTAGAAAATGCATGAGGCCATGAACCCCAAGGCTTGCAGTATTTGGTTTTGCAGACAGCTGGGTTTTGTGGCCACTTGTTTGAAGTAAGTTGCCAAATGTATCCGCTTTCTCTGCGTGAGGAAAGCCATCTGGGAAGTTGTATTCAAGCTTGCTCCCAGGAATATAATTTGTTGACAGGAACCCGTGGGATTTATTTTCATTTATGGTGAACCTCAGAGAAGTCAGTACCCTTTGAACAAAGGCCAGATGATTGAAAAAGAATGTCCTTGCTTTCTGCCTGAATTTTGTGACAATTGTCCAGGTATGGGTATATCTGAATATATATTTGCCTGCAAAATGCAAATGACTGGAGCTAGGCACTTTGCAGAATACTGGGAGCAGTAGATAAGCCAAAGGGCAGTGCAGAGAACCGATAGTTTGTCTGTCACAGCTTTCTGCTGATAGGATGCAAGAATCCTAAAGAATCAGAATACCTATAAGCCAACTCCAAGCTGTGGTATCCCCTCTCTGGGCCAGTAATCAAGCAGCCTGAATCCTCACTACCAACACTGGAGAGGGATGTTCACTTGGAAAAAAAAATGGTTACACCCACTATTTCCAGATGCAGCTCTCTGCATTGAGCACAATTTCCCTTAACAGCACACAGGGAACATAATCAGTCCGGGGTCTGGATCTCTCTCTCCGTCTCCCTCCAGGTTTCCAGTGAGACTCCTCACTGGTACAGCTATAGAGTTAAGTCCTCAGCAGAGTGTCCAAGCCAAATCCTCCAGCACTCTCTCTCTGAAAGCACACGCATGCAAACACACACACATGTGCACCTGGGAAAGCTGGCACAATCTAAGGCTCTTACAAGGATACCCAGTTATACTGGGTGAAATTAATATTAACACAAATTATAGTGTTTGGCCAATGCAGTAAGGTCTCCAGGAGTTGCCACAGAGTCACCAAACAGATACAAATACTGCCAAAAGTTAAAATATTCTCTAAAGGACCAGCCACAATGAAAAGTTTAAATGTTTAATAATAAATATTTAGTGTTTTCATGTTCTTTTATTTACAGTAAACAGCAGAGTTTCAAACATAGGAAATATTAAAACAACACAGATTAATAGATTCACACAGATACAGAAAAACAGTATTTAACTGATCTCACTATATTTTCCTGACTGATCTAAAGAATTACTATTCCCTGGTCACTTACCGGAGCAAGACAAGAAGAAGTATGAGAGGGGTTCTGGAAAGAATAAATTATTCCAAAGGGTACCTTAACTTCTGACTTTTTTGTTCTCTAGAACTCAGAGTTTTCAGAGTTCACTCTCTTCCAGTGGCTCTAGAAAAAAACTAAAGGGCTGTTGCCTGCATTTGCGAAGGACTATCCTGCTCTAGCACCCAATTTTTCATATCCACAGCCACACAGTGGGAGGGGTTTGAAGCTCAGAGAGAGAGTAGTAGGGTACTATAACTTGAATGCCAGAAAGGCAAATGTGTTTGTTGAACATATGAAGGAAAAGTAAGCTCTGGAAATTCCAGTCATAACAAATATTGCTCGAGGGACTAAGAAACATTCCCTTCTCACTGAAACCACAGATTAATTTCGGAAACACTTTTACAGAACGTGAATCCTTCAAAGGGACTGGCCAAAGCTGAACTCCATTCAAAATCTGAAACAAAAATCCAGAGAGATGAAAAATATCTTTCCCTTCACACTCATTTTGAGGTTCAATTCCTTAAATCTCTTCAGGAAATGAAGAACCCCTTTTAATTTTACCAGAGACAGCCATATAGAAAAGGCAAAAAGACTTAACTAAACCTTGAACAAATCACAATAAATCACTCCTGCCCTGAGTAATAACTACATCAGAAGACATACGTCTATGTTTTAATTTCTTTTTTAACATGAATTTCTGAAGCAGAAAACACTTTTGTCAGGAAAAGCCTCCCTATCCAGAAAGCTATGTCCATACCTAGGGAGAACACTCCGAGGACCAATAAGTGCAGATTTCTTGTCAGCCAAGGGCATCCCAACCATCACAGAGGATGTCTCTAACCCCCAGTCCACAGCAGCTGAAGGGACATCAGTAGGAACTGTGGAAAAATGAGTTGTCCAAGAAGCCACTTTTGGCCACAGCAGAGTTATCTGCAGTTCAGGCACTTTAGCAGCCTACTGTTGTGGCAAAGGCTGTATTGTTATTATCCTCTTTTTGTGGCTGAAAGGTGGAAAGGCTGTATTGTAATTGTTGCATACACTTAACATAAATTCAGATGTTTGAGGGTATTCACTGTTGCAGTCATTACATTTGGGTTATCTGCTTGCAGTAGCCCTCAGTCAGCCTGATTAACAAAGTCTTGGGTCCTGCATCAGTTGCTGTCCCTTCTTCCATGACATCAGGTTGTCAGGTGTATAAAACATGCAGCAGACGCCATTACATCAGTTTTTCTTGCCCCAGATATCAGGTGCCCCCCTAATGGGAAGCAATTAAAGCTATAAATACATGGATATACCTCCAACAGAAAAGCAAATACACCAAAAAGCTTTTAGAGCATAGTAAGTGAGAGTAGAGGTATAGCCAAAGAAAGAAAAGGGGGCTTGGAGGGAGGGTAACCAGGACTGCAACAGTGAATACACTCAAACATCGACATTTATGGTGAGTGAACACAACTGTACTATGTTCTTCATGTTTCACTGTTGCAGTCATTACATTTGGGTAGATTCCCAAAGCTAAGGTTAGAAGGAGGAATTTAAATAGAATTAGGACCAGCTATAAAGCCCTGCAAGACTGCAGTGGCAAAACCAGCCCTGGATTTAGAGAAAATTGGCAAATGATAATACTTGGTGAAAGTATGTACAGAACTCCAGGTAGCAGCTTCTAAGATGTCCTTAGTAGGGACGCCCCTGAGAAAGGGTAGATGCAGCCCTGGTTGAATGGGGTCTGATGCTCTGTGGGATAGGTTTTCCATGGTGCTTATAGTAGAAATTAATTCAGTGGCCTATCCATTCTGAAATGGTTTGTTTTGAAATAGCTTTCCCCTCTGTCCCTGCAGCAAATGCCACCAGTAGTTGTTCAGATTTCCTTTGAGGTTTAGTCCTGTCCAAGTAGAATCTAAGCTGTCTGTGCACATCTAAAGAGTGCAGTATCCGTTCCGCTTTATTCTGTGGGTTAGGAAAGAAGGTAGGCAAATGAATGCACTGATTAAGAGCCACACTGGATACCACCTTGGGCATGAAGGAGGGAATGGTTCTGAGGGACACCCTGTCCGCATGAAAGATGATAAAAGGTTCCACTGCCATAAGGGCCTGTAATTCAGATACCCTTCTTGCAGAAGTGATTGCCAAAAGGAAAGCCGTTTTCCAGGAAAGAAATTTTAAATCTGCAGTAGCAGCTGGCTCAAAAGGAGGAAGAGTGAGTTTCTCCAAGACAAAGTTAAGATCCCAGGCTGGAGTTGGAGTTCTCTTGGGTGGCCTTAGATTTTTGGCCCCTCTGAGGAAAAGCTTGAGCAGTGGGTGAGAGAAGAGGGGAGGCTCTGTGCTATAATAAGCTGAAATGGCTGAGGCATGAATTTTGATGGAGGAATAAGACAAGCCCTTATGAAGCATCTCAGTCAATTATTGCAGAATCTGAGGTACATTGGGCACTTCTGCGTTCATTCCTTGAGATTGGTTCCAAGCACAGAATCTTTTCCATTTTGCAGCATAAGATTTTCTAGTACTAAGCCTCCTTGCTTCTAAAATGATATCAATCACTGATTTACTGAGGGATGGTAAAGGAGAGATTAGGTAATTAGCTAGGCTGCTAGCTTCAGGGTTTGCAGCTGAGGTTGCAGAATCATGTTCTCCTGCTGGGACAACAGGGAAGGAGTCTGAGGCAGGTGCCATGCAGCCAAGCGTGACACACTGCGCAAGAGTGGGTACCAGTGTTGGCGAGGCCAGTCTGGTGCAATTAAAATCGTCCTTGGCTTGTCCTGTTTGATCTTTAGTAGTAGCTTGGCGAGCAGAGGAGGAAAGGCATAATTCCTGTCCCAGAGGCTTCCCATACTCTGGAACAGACTACCTATCTATATCAAACAGAGCTCCTCATTAGCACTCAAGAAAAATCTTGATGATTGGATGGGAAATGGGAAATTCACCCCAGGGATCACTTCTGTGGCTCTGCTCGACAGGGGCACAGGAAAATAATTTTCTTGGGTGGCGAAAGCCAGGGTACATTTTTTGGCTAGGCTTATATAGGCCCTAGGGCCAATAGCCTAGTACCTACCTATGAACTGATAGGTTTTTCCAGCTGAAGGATAGAGCATCCACTTTCCAAGCTTGCTTGTGGGGAATCCTTGTGCAAAATTTGTCCAGCTGATGGTTCTGGGGGGAGGCAAACAGGTCTGTATCTGGGCTCCCCCATTTGCTTGTCAACATGTTAAAAATCCTTGGTTTCAGTTTCCACTCGTGTGGGTCCATGAGGTTTCCGCTTAGTCCGTCTGCCAGTGTATTTAGTTTTCCTGGCAGGAATTGAGCTTGTAGATTCACTTGGTAGCTCAAGGCTGTGTTCCACAACGCCATGGCTAGTCTGCAGAGGGGGTAATAATGTGTACCCCCCTGCTTATTTATGTACCACATTACAGTGGTGTTGTCCATCTTTACCATGAGTTGTCCTGGAAGAATGTGGTCCTTGAAGGATGTCAGAGCATTCTGTACAGCTAACATTTCCTTTTGATTTATATGCAGGTGCATTTGATTTGGGTTCCATTTGCCCTGAATGCACTTACCTGCCAGGTGAGTCCCCCATGCAAAGTCTGATGCGTCTGTTAAGATTTGTTTGGCAGGGGGTAATGTGAATGGTAGTCCCCTGTTTTGGTGGCAGGCCACTGCCCAACAAAGGAACTCTAGGCGCAGGCAATGTATGATAGGAAAACTTGCTTTCAGATCCTATGAATGTTGACACCATAGGCTTTTGAGATACCATTGTAGTTTCCTCATATGCAGCCTTGCATGGAATTAGAAAAATGCATGAGGCCATGAACCCCAAGGCTTGCAGTATTTGCCTTGCAGACAGCTGGGTTTTGGTGGCCACTTGTTTGAAGTAAGTTGCCAAATGTATCCGTTTCTCTGGCGTGAGGAAAGCCATCTGGGAAGTTGTATTCAAGCTTGCTCCCAGGAATATAATTTATTGACAAGGAACCCGGTGGGATTTATTTTCGTTTATGGTGAACCTCAGAGAAGTCAGTACCCTTTGAACAAAGGCCAGATGACTGAAAAGAATGTCCTTGCTTTCTGCCTGAATTAGACAATTGTCCAGGTATGGGTATATTTGAATATATATTTGCCTGCAAAATGCAATGACTGGAGCTAGGCACTTTGTGAATACCCTGGGAGCAGTAGATAAGCCAAAGGGCAGTGCAGAGAACTGATAGTGCATGTAGCCTGCTTTGAAGCGTAGGTACCTTCTTGCAAGACTACCTGATAGGGATGTGCAGGTATGCTTCTTTTATGTCTAGTGTTGCCAACCATACATTCTTGCCTAGCATAGGAAGCACCTGTTGAAGAGTCAGCATTTTGAATTTTGGAATCACCAGAAAGGTGTTTAGAATAGAAAGGTCCAGGATAGGAAGCCATGTATTGCCTTTTCTGGGTACCAGGAAAAGTCTTGAATAGAAACCTTGTCCCTTTTTCTCTTCTGGTACCAACTGAATAGCCCCCATATTTAAGAGAGACAGTACCTGATTTTGGGCCTCTGCCCACTGATTTGGGGGTAGATTTGGCCACCCGCTTGGTGTTGGTAACATGTGGAAATGAAATCTGTATCCTTAGGACACTATATTTAAAACCCATTTGTCCTGGGTAATGAGTTCCCAGTTTTTGGCCTGCAGACCAATCTTTCTGCCTAAAGGAGCATTCAGTTGGGAAGTGCTTGGAAGTCTTACAAGTCATAGAGACGGTTTTCCATGGGGGGGGGGTCCTTACTGCTCCCAGGTTTGGGTGCGGAACCCCCCCACTGCCTAGTCTTGTGTGTCCCTTGGGACTGAAACCTGGGGTTTCTGCTGTGTCTGGGTTTGGCTTGAGAAGACCTGGAGGGGGCTGGAAAGGACCATTTTTAGAGGGCCAGTGCCTACTAAATCTAGGAGGCTGAACTTGTAAGAAATCTTTAACAGTCTGCATAGATTTAGCTTTATCTTCCATATTTTTAAGAACTTCCTCAGCCTTGTTGCCAAACAGGCGGTCCTGATTTAAGGGAGCATCCAACAATTTAGCTTTAACATGATCACATGATCAGACAAAGATTGATCCTTAAGCCAAGCATGCCTTCTGAGCACAGACCCAGTAACAGCAGCCCTGCAAGAGGCCTCTAATGAATCAAATCCACACTGCAAACTGTTTTCCAACCTGTTCAGCAGAATGCATTAAATCCTGTAATTCTTTATTTTCAGCGCAGTCAGGAATTAACAATTTTCTGTTTAAGCAATCCAATAACATGTTGTTGATACTTTAACATATGAAACTGGCAGTTTAAAGCCCTAATGGCCATGGGTGCAGAAGTGTAAACTTTCTTACCCCATCTATCCAGCGGCCTGGAGTCTCTATCTGAGGGGGTAGGATTTTTAGCAGTAGAAGCCTTAATGCCTTTGGGTCCCTGTGAAATAGTCTCTGGATCCGCAATAGGATTTTTAAAAAGGAACTTGTGAGAATCAGGCCCTGTAATATCTGTCAGGTTTTCTGGAAGCAGGAGGCAAAGAATCAGGTGTCAAACTAGATTCTGAGAAAGCATCATCAACAATGTCTAGTGCAGGAGTAAGAAATCCCTAAGCCTCTTTTTTGAATCAGAAAAATCCTGGCTTTCCCAGTGGAAATGCTCCCTTAGAGTATGTAAGGTTTCACCAAAAGAAAAATCCTCTGGAGGGAAAGCAGAGGGAATAGAGTCCTCTGCATCAGAATCCTCATAAGTAGATAAGGGTAAATCCAGATCATCAGAAGAATTCAGAAAAATCAGAATCCTTTTCAGAAGATTCATAAACAACTTCAATCCTAGGTCTCTCAGAAGGGGGAGGTTGGCTTCCCCTGATTAGAGTTATAAGATCTTCAGCCATTCTTATCATTTGTTTTTTTAGACAGAGGCCTGAGCGTCGGTTTCTTAGGCATGGTTCGAGATTTTGGCCTAAATGAAGGAGGGGGCTTCGGTTTGATATGCAAGTCCATAAGCCTGAATACACCCTCAGAAAGCGGTGCCTGCACAGCGGCTTCGGACCCATCCAAGGTAGAGACATCGGCAGGTTCCACGGGTGAAGCATCTCGAGGCTTACCGGACTCCGAATGGGTCTCAGTAGAGGCCTGCGAGTCAGAAGTAGCGGGTATCAGGAGCTGCAAAAGTGCCTCACTGAGTACCGGCAAACTGCTGACTGGCTTAGAAGCTTCGTCGGCAGCTTTGGACCTTGGCGGCCTGTCTTTGTCTTTTTTCGGAATCCTGGTAGTCAGAAGACTAACCTACGACATTTCTGGATAATTAAACCGAAAACCAAAATATTTAGAAGTGAAAATATACTGAGACGGATAGTGCGCCGTTTAAAGCACAAAACCGACAGCAAGGCACGTTGTACCCAGGGCCTAGGCAAGGAATATAGTATGAATGAAAATCTTTGGGAGGTATTTTCTTTCCACAAGTAATGCAATTATTAACTTTTACTGACATCGGTAAGGAGCAAGAAAAAGTTTCCCCAAAAGGGTACTTAGCTTTAGTTGAAGACTTCGGTTCTGAAACTCGAAAAAGAAAATTTCAGGAGTCGGCCAACCAGCACTTGCGAACTGCTTCTGCTTTGGGCACCACACGGCAAGAAAGATTGATGTAATGGCATCAGCTGCATGTTTTATACCCCTGACGACCTGACATCATGGAAGAAGGGACAGCAACCGACGCAGGACCAAAGACTTTATTAATCGGGCCGACTGAGGGCTACTGCAAGCAAATAACCCAAATGTAATAACTGCAACAGTGAAACACAAAGAACATCCAAGCAAATGGTACATTACTCCATTGTTAAGTCAAAAAAGGTGACAGATTCCCAGGAAAGCCAGACAGCAGTAGTCCGTAAAACATGTAAGCACCAAAAAACTAACTTTTCCCTGTAGAAACATGGTAAAAATCACTTTAAACACTTACTCGGACCCTAGAAGTACATTAAACAATTTGTCAACTATCGTTTCTTAGGATAAAATAATTTTAAACAACTTTTTAACCCTAAAAAGTAAAATGACATCCTAGTTTAAAATTAAGTCAGATGACAGTCATTAAAATACTTTTTCCTAGCTTTTAAATTATTTTACACAAAGTATAATTTCTGTCATAAAAAGTCAAGCGGAAGCCCCCCCCCCCCCCCAAAAGGGAATTTATCTGCCCAGCAATGGAACAGCATAAGCAGAACGTCGACCTTCAAAAGCCGGCAGAGGAACACACCCTCTATGGTGCCATGGAAGCTCTCCAGGGCTTGGCACACAAACTTGAATTTTAGTCAGCTCAGCATGAACTAACTAATGGTTTAGGTGTACTGAAATGCCCTGAAGCTTTGAAAGCTGTCCTACTGGGATACCCTTCAGTATGATATAACCCATATAGCTTATGCTACTGCAGCAGTGATTCCACATGAAGAATATCTCAAGTTAAATGACTTGAGTTCCCTTTTCTCAGCTTTAAAATTATTACTTTATACAAAACATACAGTTTGTGTTATAAAAAGGGAACTTATCTGCCCAACAATGGAACAGCATTAGCTGCTCATTGATCTTTGAAAGCCTGCACAGGAACACTCTTTGGCAGTATGAAAGCTCTGAACAGCCAATAGGGCATCACTACAAGAATCTTTGGTAGTTCTCTCTGAACTATGAACAAGTTCATGTTGATTTGTCAAAGACAGTCTTGGTGAAAGCAAAAAAACCTGAAAGCAGTTCACCCAAAACACCTTCAACGAACACCAAAAGAACATTTTGCAAGGGGCTTGTGGGGGGACATCCCTCACACTTCCCAGAATTATACATATAAACTCCGAGGTCACTCAGTGGAGAAAACTCAATCACCACTGTTGATGAAAGTGGTTTCGGCAAACTGCCTTAAGAGTTCTTTGCATTCGCCGAAACTACCTTCAGTGAAATGACATGCTCCCCTGAAGGGCTCAGCACCCAAGCCTGACTTTTAATCAGTTCAGTGAGAACTGACTACTGGTTTGGGGCAGAAGGAAGGTGTCCTGAAGCTTTGGAAACTGACTGTTGCATCCTTAGCAAAACACAACCGATAAAGCTTACGCTACTGCAGCAGTGATCCATTTGAAGAACATCTCAGGTCAAGTGATTTCATCTTTATTTGCTGAAATTCTTCAGAACACTAATCTGCAATCATCAGTCTGTTTAAAGGATGAAGGAACTGGTGCAGAAGCTCCATTACCTCGAGGAGAGAGATTGCACAGAAGAAAGTACAGTTGTGTACACTTGCCATAAATGCATACGCTCGAGTGTATTCACTGTTGCAGTCATTACATTTGGGTTATCTGCCTGCAGGTAGCCCTCGGCCGGCCTGAATATCAAAGTCTTGGATTCCCACGTCAGATGCTGTCTCTTCTTCCATGACGTCAGATCGTCAGGGGTACAAAACATGCAGCCGATGCCATTACATCAGTTTTTCTTGCCCCAGATGTCAGGTGCCCCCATAATGGAAAGCAATTATATGTTAGATTACACCTCCAACAAAAAGCAAATACACCAGAAAGCTGAAATACACTAAAGAAGAAGAAAGGTATAGCCAAGAGAAGTCAGGGTGCTGGAGGGAGGGTAACCAGGACTGCAACAGTAAATACACTCAAACATCTACATTTATGGTAAGTGTACACAACTGTACTATGTTCTTCGTGTTTCTCTGTTGCAGTCATTACATTTGGGTTGATTCCCAAAGCTAAGGAATGGAGGAGGAAGTTAAAGAGCATTTGGACCAGCTATTAAGCCCTGCAAAACTGCAGTGGCAAAACCAGCTCTGGATTTAGAAAAAATACGCATGTGGTAATGCTTGGTGAAGGTATGTACAGAACTGCAGGTAGCAGCTTCTAGGATGTCCCTGGTAGGGACACCTCTGAGAAAGGCTGTAGAGGCAGATGCAGCCCTGGTGGAATGTGATCTTATCCCCGGTGAGGTATTTTTTCCATGGTGCTCATAGCAGAAATTAATGCAATGGGCTATCCACTTAGAAATGGTTTGCTTTGAAATGGCCTTCCCCTCTGCCCCTGCAGCAAAGCCAACTAGCAGCTGTTCAGATTTTCTGAGAGGCTTAGTCCTGTCCAAATAAAATCTAAGTTGTCTGTGCACGTCCCAGAGTGCAGTATTCGTTCTCCTTTGTTTTGTGGGTTTGGGAAAAAAGTAGGCAAATGAATGGACTGATTACGGGCCACACTAGACACCACACCTTGGGCATAAAGGAAGGACTGGTCCTGAGGGACACCCTGTCTGCATAGAAGATAATGAAGGGCTCCACTGCCATGGGGGCCTGTCATTTAGACACTCTTCTTGCTGAAGTGATGGCTAGAAGGAAGTCGGTTTTCCAAGAAAGGAATTTCAACTGTGCAGTTGCAGCTGGCCCAAAAGGAGGTAGAGTGAGCTTTTCCAATACAAAGTTAAAGGTTCCAGGCTGGAGTAGGGGCTCTCCTGGGAGGTCTTAATTTTTTGGCCCCTCTGAGGAATTGCTTTAGCAGGGGGGGGGAGAAGAGGGTTGGTTCAGTATTATAATGTGCCGAGATGGCAGAGGCATGAATTTTAATTGACTAGAAGGAAAGGCCCTTGTGCAGCATCTCTGTTAAATACTGAAGAATATGCGGTAAGCTGGGCACCATTGTGCCCATCCCCTGAGCCTGGCTCCAGGAACAGTATCTTTTCCACTTTCAGCATAGGATTTTCTAGTACTTGGCCTCCTTGCCTCCAGAATGACATCTAGCACCTGCTTACTGAGGGATGCTATTGGAGAGCTCAAGGAACTAGCCAGGCTGCAAGGTTCAGTGTTTGAAGCTGAGAGTGCAGGATCTGGCCCTCCTGCTGGGACAGCAGGGAAGGGGTCTGAGGCAGGTGCCATGGTTCCAGCAGTGACATACTGTGCAAGAGGGGGTACCAGTGCTGGCATGGCCAGTCTGGTGCAATCAGTATTGTCCTTGGTTTGTCCTGTTTGATCTTTAGCAGAACTTTCAAGAGTTGAAGCAGAGGGGGAAAGGCATAAACTGAGAGGCTTTCCCAGGTGAAGAAGGACAGGGCATCTACTTTCCAAGCTTGACTGTGGGAAGTCCTTGTGCAGAATTTGTCCAATTGGTAGTTCTGAGGGGAGGCAAACAAGTCTCTCTCTGGATTCCCCCATTTGTTTCTCAAAAGGTTGAATATCTTTGGTTCCAGTTTCCACTCGTGTGGGTCCATGACATTTCTGCTTAGGTCGTCCGACAGTGAATTTAGCTTGCCTGGCAGGAATTGAGCTTGTAGGTGCACTTGGTAGCTCAAGGCTGTGTTTCACAGAGCCATGGCTAGTCTGCAGAGAGGGTACAAGTGGGTTCCCCCCTGCTTGTTAACAGTGGTGATGTCTGTGTTTACCAATGGTCCTTGAAGGCTGTCAGAGCATTCTGTACAGCTAACATTTCTTTTTGATTGATATGCAGGCGCATCTGACTCGGGTTCCATTTGCCCTGAATGCACTGCCCTGCCAAGTGAGCCCCCCATGCATAGTCTGATGAGTCTGTTGTTAGGGTTTGGGCGGCAGGGGGTAGAGTGAATGGGAGCCCCTTGTTGTGGTAGCAGGCCTCTGCTCACCAAAGGAACTCTGTCTTTATGCAAGGAATGATAGGAATCATTGATTCCAGGTCCTGAGAATGTTGACACCATAGGCTTTTTAGCTACCATTGTAGTTTCCTCATATGCAGTCTTGCATTTGGAATTAGTAGAATGCAAGAGGCCATGAACCCCAGGGCTTGCAGGATTTTCCTTGCAGATAGCTGGGTCTTTGTGGCCAAGTTTGAAGTAGGCTGTCAAACTTTGTTTCTCTGGCATGAGGTAAGCCATCTGGGAAGTTGTGTTCAAGCTTGCTCCCAGGAATACAATTTGTTGGCAGGGTACTAGATGAGATTTCTTTTCGTTTATGGTGTACCCCAGTGAGGTTAGAAGTTTCTTTACAAATGCCAGATGTTTTAGTAGCAAGCCCTGGCTTTCTGCCTGAATTAGACAATCCTCCAGGTATGGATATATTTGAATATTTCTTTGCCTGCAAAATGCAATGACTGGAGCTAGACACTTTGTGAATACCCTGGGCGCAGTAGATAAGCCAAAGGGAAGTGAAGAGAACTGATAGTGCATGGAGCCTGCTCTGAAGAGTAGGTATTTCCTGCAAGATTCTCTTATTGGAATGTGCAGGTAAGCTTTTAAGTCTAAGGTTGCCAACCCGGCATCTTTGCCTAGCATAGGAAGCAGCTGTTAAAGTGTTAGCATTTTGAATTTTGGGATTACCAAAAAGGTGTTTAGAATACAGAGGTCCAGGATAGGATGCCAAAAGCCGTCTTTTCTGGGTACCAGGAAAAGTCTTGAGTAAAAACCTTGTCCCCTTTCTTCTGCTGGGACAAGTTGAATAGCCCTGATACTTAGAAGAGGGAGAACCTGCTGTTGAGCCTCTGCCCATTAATTTGGTGGTAGGTCTGGCCAACCGTTTGGGGTTGATAAGGTGTGAAAGTGGAATCTGTATCCTTGGAAATCTATATTTAAAACCCATTTGTCCTGGGTAATGAGTTCCCAGTTTTTTGCATGCAGGGCGATCCTTCCCCCTAAGGGAGCAGGCAGTTGAGCAGGGCTTGGAAGGTTTAAGGTTAAGTCATTGTGACATTTTTCCATAGGGGGAGTGTCTTACTACTTCCAGCTTTGGAAGTGGGAGCCCCCCGTTGCTTAGGCCTGTGAGTACCTTGAGACTGTAGCCTAGGTGGTCTGCTGTTCCTGGGTTTGGACTAAGAAGGCCTGGAAGAGACAGGAAAGGACCAATTCTTAGAAGGCCAATGCCAACTAAATCTGGGAGGCTGTACTTGCAGGAAATCTTTAACAGTTTGCATAGATTTAGCTTTTTCCTCCATCTTTTTAAGGACGACTTCTGCTTTGCTGCCAAACAGGCGGTCTTGGTCTAAGGGAGCATCCAGTAATTTAGCTTTAACATAATCTGGCAAATTTTGCTCCTTAAGCCAAGCATGCCTTCTACGTACAGACCCAGTGACAGCAGCCCTGCAAGATGCTTCTAAAGAGAGTCAAAACCACATCGCAAAGTAGGTTTACCAACTTGTTCAGCAGAATGCATTAAATCCTGTAATTCTTTATTTTCAGCACAGTCAGGAATCAACATTATTTTCTGTTTAAGTAGTCCCATAATATGCTGCTGATACTTTAACATATGAAACTGGCAGTTTAAGGCCCTAATGGCCAAAGTAGCAGAAGTGTATACCTTTTTACCCCATCTGTCCAAGGCCCTGGAATCTCTTATCAGAGGGGTAGGATTTTTGGCAGTAGTAGCCTTAAAGCCTTTAGGTCCTTGGGAAATTGTCTCTGGGTCCACAGTAGGATTCTTGAAGAGGAACTTGTGAGAGTCGGGTACTCTGTAATACCTGTCAGGCTTCCTGGGAGCTGGAGGTAAAGTGTCTGGAGCCAGGATAGATTCCAAGAAGGCATAATCTACAATGGCCAGTACAGGAGGGATAGCTAAATGCCTGTGTTGAGGGAGGAGTAAGAATTCCCTAAGCCTCTATTTGGAGTCAGAGTAATCCTGGCTTTCCCAGCAGAAATGCTCCCTAAGAGTGTGCAAGGTTTCACCAAAAGAAAAATCTTCTGGAGGGGAAGCAGAGGGAATGGAACCCTCTGCATCAGAATCATCATAGGTAGATAACGGCAAATCCTGGTAATCAGAAGAAACAGAAATTTCAGAATCCTGATCAGAAGAATCAGAAGGAAAATAAGTTCTAGGTCTCAGAGGGTGAAGGCTGGCTTCCCCTAATTAAAGTAATAAGGTCTTCAGCCATTCGTATCATTTGTTTTTTAGGCATATGGGCCTGACCATGCAGTTTGGTCGTCGGTTTTCTAGGCGTGGTTCGAGTTTTAGGCCTTGAAGAAGAAGATGGCGTTGGTTTGAAATACAAGTCAGTAGGCCTGAATACACCCTCAGAAGCTGGTGCCTGCACAGCAGCTCCGGACCCATCCAAGGTAGAGACATCTGCAGGTTCCATAGTCGAAGAAGCATCTCGTGGCATACCGGACTCCGAATGGGTCTCAGTAGAGGCCTGCGAATCTGAAGTAGCGGGTATCAGGGGCTGCGAAAGCACCTCACTGAGCATCAGCGAACTGGCGACTAGCTTAACGGAAGAGTTGTTGGCAGCTTTGGACCTATGTGGTCTGTCTTTATCTTTACGTTTTTTCTGAATGTCGGTAGTCGGATGGCTTACCAAAGCCATTTCTGGATAGTTAAACAGAGTACCAAAATAATTTGCTGTAAAAATAAACCGACGAAGAATAGTCCGGGGATTGAATAAGGCATACAACTGACAGCGAGGGACATCGTGGTCTGGGCCTAAGCAAGGAATGCAGTACGAATGAAAATCTTTATGAGGTATTTGCTTTCCACAGGTAATACAATTGTTAACTTTTACTGACATTGGTTAAGAGCAAGAAAAAGGATCCCCAACAGGGTACTTAGCTTTTTTGAAGATTCCGGTTCTGAAACTCGAAAATGAAAATTTCAGGAGTTGGCCGACCGGCACTTGCGAACTGCTTCTGCTACCACACGGCAAGAAAGACTGGTGTAATGGCGTCGGCTGCATGTTTTATACCGCTGACGACCTGATGTCATGGAAGAAGAGACAGCATCCGATGCAGGAATCCAAGACTCTGATATTCAGGCCGGCTGAGGGCTACCTGCAGGCAGATAACCCAAATGTAATGACTGCAACAGTGACACACGAAGAACATCCTTTGTTTCTTAGTCTTTTCTCAGACGGAAAAAACAGTAACTGCGTTAATTTTATACATCAGTGGCTGGTGCAATGGATTGGACTACCAAAAAGGAAGTGAAATCAAGACATGTCATTATGGGCATGTGGGTGCAACTTACCCCATTGGAAAATCATTTTGCAACTTGTGCAATAAAAGAGAAAATTTTTCTCTCTCCTATGGAGACTGAAGCAGACACACATTAGTGTATATGCACAAAGCTTAAGTCCTTGCATTTTACTTTCTTCAAAATATTATACTCCTCAGGATCTAAAACTTTTTAAGGCTCTGAAGAGGTGATAAACAATGATGCAGTGTGTAAAAAAAGTTGTAGCAAAGCATGACAATGCAGTGCAAAAGAACAGCGAACAGAGCCCCTAAGGAGCTACATGCTTTGATCAACAACAGAAAGGAAGCAAGAAATCAAACACCCTTAGGGGTAAAAGTGGAGAAAACTAAATATGTGATTCATAGCCATCAAAAGACTGAAATGGATTAGTAAAATGAATGTTTTGCAAAAAGATGAGGACTGGAGTAATGAGTTCTATTTGCATGGAGTATTCAACAGGATGCAAAATCCATACCTTATCTGCAACAGTAGGCTGTTTTTTTTTTTGTAGGGGTAACCTTCATGTTTTCCCTCTCACAAAACTGAATGTTATTATAGGATTAATAACGGACTGTTCACATTCAAGAATATAAGGGCAGATTCTTTGGGGAGGGCAGCTTAAACACTTGTAAGCAAGGCAGATTTGTCAATTCTATAAACAAACTGAAGACAGGGGCTGTACATCAGTAAAATGATTCGGGCATTCAGGGACTGCAAAATGTTGTCTTGTTTTTATTTGACACTACAGAAAAGAACCACATTTGAGTGTGTGTGTTTATTGTTTGGCACAACTTGAACGTTAATGTTAATAATAGCAGGATATGCTTAAACACTTGCCCCAACCACCAAAAGTAAATTAAACAAACTTTCCCCAAGAAAAAGATTGCCAAAATGCTCAGAATGTATACTGCTGCTCAGAAATGCATTTCAAATATGCGACTTATGGCAACTGGGAACCTCAAATTTCATAGAAGCCAGTTGATGTGGCACAGTCATGAGCAGAGCGGTTAGCTATGGGAGTGCAGGGTGGATCTAGCTAAACAGGGTCTAAGGAGGCACCCCCACCCAAGTAGGGCCAGCTGCCTAGACTCAAAGAATAAGTAAAGGGAGCAGTTGAATACTTTCTCATAAGGAGCACAGCAAGAGGAGGAGGACGTCTTATATTTTACATTCATCTTGACAGCCAATACATATGCAGTGCATGTCTGTTTCTAGAGCTTGCTTTATTGCTTCATATGGGTTCAAGACTCACTGCACTGGAATGTGTTAATAAACCAGTTATGATGTAATTGGTCAAGATGGGTTATTACGAGTCATTAAATTAACCACCGTTTTAACTGACCTGTTAATACAAGAGACAAATGTATCAGACAAACTGTGTCTATGATGACTGTGGTTATATGGGGGACAGGAGATGTCACCTCTGAGAAAGCTGCATGGAGTATAATGGAAGACTTTAGAAAATTCCAGGGATATGAAAAGGAACGTATAATAAAACAGCCAAGAAATAAAAAGTAATCTGATGAATATTTTATTTTAGAATGTAAACAGTTACATTAAGACAGCATTTATAGGGGCTCATTCCAAAAGGCTAAACCCCTGGTATGAATTCACAGATGCAAATAGAAGCATCACAGAATTGATGGATTTTAGGCAGTATTATAGAATTCCATGAATGAATGCTAACGGATTTGTGGTGAATGGAACCTAACCTGCTCACTGAATGATGTAAAGAAAGGATGATTGGTGGTAACATTTCTATATTAGGACATTTTTCCAAACAAACTGTAACAGCATGGCAATGATGTATACGGTTTTAAGGTGTGATGCCCTTTTTCGTCAACTTTTTGTTCTCCTGCAACAGAAAAAGGTTAGTACTTTTGTGTTTTCCTGTTTACCTCACTTTTACACACTACCATTTCTTTCTTTTGAAGCGTTACCCTTCTTCCACTTATATTCCATCTTTCTGCACTGATTTTGTTTAAGTCTCTGTGCAGGCATCGATCTTGTACAGAGTACTATTTCAGAGCTTTTCATCAGTTCATCTTCAATCCCTTTACTGATACCTCTAATTATTGAGTTTCTCTTGTTCCATCACTAGAAGAGGTTAGTAGAAATGAACGGGATTGTTTTTACAGTCCAACCACAACTGGATTCTAACCCCTTTGTAGCTTATATACCAACTACATTTTCCTGGGAAATGATTCTAGCCCACTGTGACAGTGCCATTGGCTTGCTACCTCATCCCCCCTATTCTTATACTGGACAGGTAAATAAAGCTATTTCTTTATCTATTTTGTACACAAATGCTATACTCTTCACAAGCCTTGAGGAAAAATCTTTTTCCAATGGTAACATTATGAGTCAAGTCAGAAGCCACACCTATGGGATGCAAATGTTTACCTAGACCTGACTGAATGTCTACATATGTGCCAAGGGTGATAAAAAGAGTATCCTGCAGACATCACCTCAAATTATTGCTCATTACACAATGACTGGCCCTAAACATTCAAAAACGAGCACGCTGACTGACCAGCCCAACCAGCGTGCCCATTGTAAATCCGAGAATATACTAAATGGAAAAAGGTCCAGTCGTCCCAACTTTTTCCGTTAGTATATCCCCTGATTTTTTTTTTCTTGTCCACAGGTAGCAACGGAGAAAGTAAGATCTCCATTGCTTTAATCTCGCTATGTTAAATTAGTTTAACATGGCGAGATAGCTCAAAAAAGCAAGGGGGATCTATGTGAAATTTGCTTAACATAATGAGATAGCTTAAAAAAAGCAACGGAGATCTTCCTTTCTCCGTTGCTTTTTTTAAAGATATCTCACTAAGTTAAACTCGCTTAACATAACAAGATAGCTTAAAAAAAGCAACAGAGATCTTCCTTTCTCCATTGCTACCTCTGCACAGCAATATCATCAGAAATGCCCCAGGATACCCGCAGAAGGGTAGCACGGAGTCATTATAGAATGACATTATTTAAGAAAAGTATTTTTTTCTTAAATAATGTCATTGTATAATAGCAATAACCCACGGCTGGGTGTGGGCAATGCCAGATTTACCCACGGTTGCCCTTGTTTGCTCACTCGGGCTTCGTCCTCGTGAACAAACCACACCAACCATAGGTAAATCCAGCATTACTCACACCCATCTGTGGGTTATTGCTTAATTAGTCTTATGCTGACATACACATGAACCATGCTGACACACACATGAACCTTTGACAACAGTAATCATGCTTCCAGAATTTTGTAAAGCCTGAACTTCTCTCCTTTACAAAAATACAGTACCCTTTTTACTAGCAAGCTTACAACACAATGAAACAATGCCAGCTCAATAATCCGGCTTCAGTCTTAACACATTCCCTAGGAACAATTTCATCTGTAGCGCACAAATCAATTTTCACATTTTTTAAATTATTCTTCTAGATGTTAGTGCTTTACTTGTGCCTTCATATACAAGTCTAGCTTTCAAAACACAAACTTGTCAGTGTATGTCAATCTAATGGACAAAGTACTTTTACAACTGGAACACGAAGGGCAGTTGACGTACTAGCAAAAATTTGATTCAGTGGCTATATCTGACATAAAGGAAAAGTTAGTACACAAAGATACTCATCTTTTTGCATAACCAAATTGTGGAATTTGACCGACAAGCTTGCAACTCTCAATTCCTCCTGCCAAATGTAACTGTCACAAGGCATGCACAGTACATCAGAACTGCCGCAGAACACCAGACAGATAGTAAAAACAAAAATTGCAAACAGGGTACTCTACCTCTCTAACAGTTGCCCTAAGAAAGTGCTTTTAAAGTATACAGACATTTAAACAAGCTAAGGAATTAGAAATGAGGTCCTTGTGAAAACTGGACATCACAAATACATGGACTACATTGAAAAAATAAAAAAGTCGTAAATCAACACTAGTTAAGAAAATTAAGAGATGAAAACAAAAATTAGAAATGAGAATGGCTCTACTGCTTGGCAGTGGCCTAAACAGTAAAATATTAATTTAGCCCTATATTTTTTCTTGTACTGAACATCTGAAACAATGAACTTAGAAAAAAGGGATTGCTGGCCAATAACAGAATTGGAAAAGCCCAACTGTTAAGACAAAAGGAGGAAGAGAATCCAGAAATGTTCTTAGCTGGTTTAAGAAAATGGGCTTCCAGAAGCTAAGGACAAAAGTGGGGTGGCATGGGGGTTCTCTCTAACAGCGGGACAAAAGTTCATAGGTAAGTAAGTGCTAAGCTAGCTGCCCTTGTGAACCATTTTAAGCCTGGCCAATTTCTCCTGGTGAGAATCAAACCCTACCTCTTGTCTGTGAGGTAAACACTTTAATATGTCAACTCTCAACTGTAACTGTGCAAAAAAAGTGTAAAGTAGATGAGGCTGTAACTCATCCATGACACCTACACAAGTTGCAACTCATCAACTGCTACTTCTTACACAATCAGTGCTGGTATTGTTTCAATTACAAAACTGGCAGTGATTTCATTTTCTGAATGTTCATTTTCCTCAACAGTTGTGTGATCATGCAGTTAGTAAGGGAAGTCTTGGGGAAGTCCCCCACATGGTTGTACAGTAAACGTGTCTGCATATATCTATAAAAAGAAAAAAATGTATTTTGTTCAGGTGAAGTTTTTGCTGGGGTAACAATATTTCAATGCAAGAGGAACCATACCCTGCCATGGCTAACATGGGGTTATGAAAGACAAAAACTTGTTATGGCACACAAATTGACAATTTTCCAATAGACGCAGACTATTTTTTTTAAATGTTGAGTTTTTGTTTCTCCCAGTGGAAATTCATTCTGATGAAGATCCACCGAGAGGAACAAAAGCACTTAACCTTTTAATAAAATCAATTTGTATCTACTGGAAAACTGTCCATTTGTGTGCCACAGCAAGTTTGTCTTTTGGAGTTTTACAGTACTTGGGTGGTTAGTTTCATGTCCATAACATGGTGTTATAAGCATCACTTTTGGTTTAGAATGGGAGAAATGGGGAAAACTAGAGAGGAGAATAAAGGACCCCCTGCGAGTTACATCACCCCCCCTCCTAGGGTGATCTTGGGAGTTGAAATGAGGTAAACAAAAGGTGCTCAAATTGGTACTGGTTAAGGTGGCAAGGAGGTTCCAGTAGTATTTCACTCACTGTTTAAAAAAAAAAAAAAAAAAAAAACACACTACACACACAGTGAAGAGGGGCCACTTGTTAGACAATATAAGGCATCTGCTAAGGCCATCTACCACAAAGCCTGGGCATAATGGGGGTGTGATTTATGACCAGAAAGTAGCCTATGTGACATGGCACACTCCCAAATCCCATAATCATCTTGAGACAGAGAGAGAAGTAGGCTCCTCTTTACTTTCTAATACACCATAGCATTACACAGAGTGGATGGGACCACAAACTGACAAGGAATTCTGAATGGTTAGGAGGGTAAGCTAGACTGGAAGTTGTTGCAAGGGTGCATCAAACACCAACTGTCTTATGTGACTAGGCCCAGTCTGTGGGGAGAGCTTGAGGTAATTACCCTTGTCCATTTCCAAAGTAAGGGATAGGAACTGTTGCCTAAGCTAGAAAGAAGTCACTGCGATGAATGTTGCAATGTACTTTTGCATCTTCAGAGTGACACTAGATATCAGTAGAATGGGTGGAAAAGCATACAGGAACATACCAGTCCAAGGAAATTAAAAAGCATCTGTTTTACAGATCTTAAGTGGAGCCCTGGAGCAGAATTTTGCCAGCTGACTGTTGTGATAGGAGGTAAATTGATATATCTAAAAGGTACTTTCCACAGCTGTACGATTTACTGGAAGGACTTCCACACATCCCTGATTCAACTTTCATTCATGACTGTTTATCTTGGTACTGCTCAGCTCATCTACCACAAACATTTGCTCTGACAGGATGCCTGTAGAAATGAATGATCAAACTGCCTCCACAAAGCTTCTTAATTTGGTACCAGAAAAGAACAGCTGTACATGTAAACTTACAACAATAATAAATGATCGAACGATCACTAATGCAGTAGCCTTAGACATATGGATTATATCTTGCCCAAAACACAACAAAAAAACAAAGAGAGACAGAAGGAAGAAGCATACTGTTATGGTAACTTCAGCTTACACAACTGTACTACATCTTCATAGGATCACTCTTTCCAGGAGCCCTTGGCTATATGGGTATTACCCTAGCTTACTACATTTGGGAGGTGTAAGGAGAAGAGTCCAGGGGTCTCTGCAGAACTGTACTAGCAAAGACAGATTTTGACGCAGAGATGGAATCAAGCTTATAGTGATTTGTAAAAAGTATCTACAGAAAAAGGACTTGCTATTTTAGATGCTTCTACAATCCACCCCTTTCCAAGAAAGTCAAAGATAAAGCCAAAGCACTGGTAGAGTGGGGGCCTTGACCCTTCCTGGAACAGTTTTGCTGTGGCGAGTATAACAAAAAAACAATAGCCTACACAACCATTTGGAAATATTCTGCTTTGACACAGGTTGACCCTCCTTACCTTTACAAGAAATGAACAACTGAACTGAAGAAAAGGTTTCATTCCGTCAACGCAGTACCAGAGTTGTCTGTGGACATCCAAGGCATGGCGTGCCTTTCTCCCTCATTATTAGGTTCAATAAAGAAAACGGGGAAACGGATAGTTTGACTTAAAGTAAACTGTGACACCACTTTAGGTATAAAAGAATAATTATTTCTCAAAGAAACCTTGTGTCTGTGGAAAATTACATAAAGTTGACTCACCAAAGAGCTTGCAACTCAAGTTTTACTGACTGCAAAAGAATATCTATTTTCCATATTAAGAACCTCAACTTAGTCAGGTTAGCTGGTACAAAGGGAGCAAGTGTTAGCATCCCTAACACAAAATTAAAATTCCAAGAAGAAACCACCAGTTTTCTTGGAGGTGTCTTATGCAAAACCCCTTTCAAAAACATTGTGATACGAGAATGCATTAGAGAGGAGAATCCAGCATCAGGCATGGTGAAATGGCTGATAAATGAATCTTAATGGAAGAGTAACATAGACCACAGGATAACAACTCACAAATATTGTAAAACCAGAGAACAACTATCCCTGAATAGATGCTGGTTGTGTTATGGCACCAACTAGAAAACCTTTTATATTTGCTAATATATTAAGAGTAGGCTTTCTTGCCTCTATTAGCACCTCAGTAAAAATGTGCCTAAAGGGAATTAAGACCCTATCACCCAGAAAGTCAACTGAAGATGACTGGGACTGGGATGTGAGTAGATCCAGTCTGTAAGGAAGCTTGTGGTAATTGTCCCTGACCATTTCCAAAACAAAGGGAGAACCACTGCTGCCTGGGCAAGAAGGAAGTCACCAAAATTATCTTGTGCAATTCCTTCTAAATCTTCAGAAGTACTCTGAATATCAATGGAAAGGGTGGAAAAACATACAGGAACATCCCTGCCCAAGGAAAAGAAAAGGTATCCGTCTCCCAGGCCTTCTTGCATGGAATCATTATTTGCAATGGTGATGGACAGGTTGGCAGACGAGATCAGACAGGAGTCCCCGTGGACTATGATGTTTGCAGATGACATTGTGATCTGTAGTGAGAGTAGGGAACAGGTGGAGGAGACCCTGGAGAGGTGGATATATGCTCTAGAGAGAAGAGGAATGAAGGTCAGCAGGACTAAATATGTGTGTGAATGAGAGGGAGGATAGAGGACTGGAGAGGATGCAAGGAGTAGAGGTGGCGAAGGTGGAGGAGTTTAAATACTTGGGATCAATAGTTCAGAGTAATGGTGAGTGTGGAATAGAGGTGAAGAAGAGAGTACAGGCAGGATGGAGTGTTTGGAGAAGAGTGTCAGGAGTGATTTGTGACAGACTAGTACCAGTAAGAGTGAAAGGGGAGGTCTACAAGAGGGTAGTGAGACCAGCTATGTTATATGGGTTGGAGACAGTGGCAGTGACAAAAAGGCAGGAGGTTGAGCTGGATGTGGCAGAGTTAAAGATGTTAAGATCTGCACTGGGTGCGACGAGGGTGGACAGGATTAGGAATAAGTATATTAGAGGGTCAGCCCAGGTTGGAAGGTTTGGAGACAAAGCCAGAGAGGCAATATTATATTGGTTTGGACATGTGCTGAGGAGGGATGCTGAGTATATTGGGAAAAAGATGCTAAGGATGAAGCTACCAGGTAAAAGGAAAAGAGGAAGGCCTAAGATAAGGTTTATGAATGTGGTGAGAGAGGACATGCAGGTGGTTGGTATGACAGAGCAAGATGCAGAGGACAGGAAGAAATGGAAACAGATGATCCGCTGTGGCGACCCCTAATGGGAACAGCCAAAAGAAGATGATGACTTAGACATGTTACTGATACACGAAACTCTGTATGAATTGCAGGAGGAATCAATACTTGGTACATTGTGGGTGCTGCAAAGAGCACTTCTGGCTAACATCAAAGATTGAAACAAGTTTCAAGAACTTTAATCATACTTTGACTTAGGAATGGGGCCCATTCCTGTCATGGTATTAGAAACACAAAAAAAAGAGAATGAAATGAAAGTGATAGGAGGTGAGAAGAAGCAATACATGGCAAAACAGTGGAAGAAAAAAAATGGAACTAAAGGAAAGAAAAAAAAAAAAAGAGAGTGAGATGAGAACAAAAATACAACTGTACATTGTGAAACAGACACAAATAGACTTTTGAAAGGAGTCACTAAGGGATACTTTTCTTATCTTCATAACATCTCAAAGTACCATAAAACTCTGGCCATCAGATTACGGAAGCAAAGAGTACAAAGCATTATACCAGAGACCTGATATAGAGACAGTGGGCATGGTTAGGCATTTTATGATGTTATATGCAGCAGATATTAAATGCAGTGCATGTGACAAAGATATTGTAGATCAGGCAAATGTCTCGATGTCCCCAAAAGTGCAGGATAATTTTGGGAAGTGATAAATGAGCAGGGATTTGGTAAAACCCCAGAGAGTGATGGTCTACCAACAGAAATTTGGAAACTTACATATGAGAGAGTCAAATGGCATACCCTGACAAGGCTGTTAGCTTTTGGAGTTCTTGAATAAATGGTGTGACATTAAGTATTTGGATTCCACAGCCTAAGTTTAGACACATGGAGGTTTTCTCCCTAATAACAGAGTTAAAACAAAGAAATCCCAATGGTACCTCTTTCCCCCTATTCTCTTTGTTCTACATTTGGTACAAATGGTGGTAATGATAAGAAAATCTAACATATAAGGACAACTGGGGAGAGTGAAAAAAATCTCTCTTTGTAGATCATGTATTACTACGCTTAGCTAGGCAAGAGATTACTCTGTATAACCCATTTGCTCATCAGAAAGAGTAGGTGTCATTTTCACATTTTGTTTTTGTCAATTAATAGCTATTATCAGCCAAATCAGAAAGTGAAGCATGAATCAAGGTTGTCATGAGAAATGCCTCACATTATCAAACTGTATAAGCACTGCACTTTTTGCACTACCCCTTGCTACTGCAAGTTTTTAAATCCTACCCATCCCATTCCTCGAAGACACTTGAACACAAGAACAAGGTTAGAGTTAAATCAAAGAATGCATTTTTTTGTGCTACCTCAATTGTTCAACATTTTTCAGTCATTTCCTGTAAGCACCCTATCCCATTACCTAAAGACAGTTAAAATATGACAGACTACATCTAGAATGGTGCCAAAAAAAAGAAAACACACTATTTATGGCATAACCTGGTGATCACAAAAGTCCTTGTTGTCCATCAATGGCTTTAATGTCCTCAATCATGCTTAAGCAAATTTAACTACGGTCAAATCTGCTTAATGTTCTGGATATACAAATTACGGAGTCAGTGAAGAGGGTTCTAAGGTTACATAAGGAAAAGAAAACTGGTTTAATCTACTGGGAACCAACAAGAAATGGTGAAGCTTGGAACTTGTGGTCTCAAAGCAAAGGTTCATAGGTTGATACTAGGCTATCTGCCCTAGGGCATTTATAAGCCTAGCCAGAGTATGTTTGGCTTACACCACCCTTTTAATTTAGTTGACTGTGCCTCTGTATAGTAGGTCACAGAAGGTAGACCTTTTAAGGTTTGTTCACTGTACCTCTGTCAAGCAGCGACACAGAAGACACACAAATTTTACTTACACAATTTATGAGAGAGTACAACGTGAAGGATGCCTCCGGCCTTGGTTTTATTATTAATAGAGAAAAGGCATATCCTTGACAACATGAAGAACTGGATAGGATGCCTCTAGCCCTAGTTTTGCTGCTAACAGAAGAAAAGCATATCCTTGACAAAGTTTATGCTACTGCAGCATTCTAACCCACGAGAGAATTAAAAACTTAACTAGTAACTAAAATGAAGTAAGGTTAAGCTGTTGAAGCAGGTTTCATTCAATTTGCATTTTCAAACTGCAAAAAAAGTCAGTACAGCTAATCAAACATACCAGATTTGAAGCTGTTTGACATCATAGTACAGTTGGGAATGGGGAATTTTCCTTTCCCCACTACATTGCGATTTCAGATTTGGTATAGGCAGGGGTGAGGGGGTAGAGGAGGCCAAGCCCCTTGCAAAAAAAATTAGACTTTGTTTTTGTTATAATCTGATGCATTGTGTCTCCGAATGTTTGTGATTCGAACAGTTTTCACAGTCACAGGCATTCAAAGATTTGATACTTTGTATCATCCAAATCAACCTACATTTCAATGAATGTGTGACACATGATCAGTCGAATGATTAATATGTCAAGTACTCCCAAACTGATTCTACATACTGGAGATGTAATACAGGAATGTGGTCTGGTATCACCACTGGCTGGATAAATACAGCCTTGAAATTCAAGGTGTTTAGGCAAAGCAGCAACACTTGCTACACTGTTGGTGTTTTTTAACAGTATGGTAATCACTGAATAACATGGACTAAGCAAGTGTTGAGGAATTTTACAATGATGAAGGCTCAACTGGAATAAAATGATGCAGTTATAAGAGAATAATGGCAATGAATGAGCTGCCATCTGTACTTTCCATCTCTAAATGCCTACTCTGCAACTGTGCAATTTAGACTGTGCTCCTGGGTCACCTGGTTAATAAATGTAAAAGCTCAATCCTGGACAGAAATTTTAGCTGAAAAGTAAACCATAGGAAGGACTGTATTGCCTTCTGTGCAATTATTTACAATGATCATTGCAAAAGGAGATATGAAAGATTTAGAATGGGTAAATGTGACAGTTTATGTAGGGCGAGATAATGATGTAAATTTGTGCATCACTGTGTGACAGTTTAAGGCTCTTAAGACTGGAATATTTTAGCAAGGAAGACATTCAACAAATATTAACTGAGACAGTGCAATTTATAGAGGCACTGGTCACCAAAGGAGAAGACTGGAATGCAGTAATTGTTTCAACAGAAGATGTCATCTATGGGCAAGAACACAAGGTGGAGACTGCTTTTTTAGATGCAGGAGACAGCTGGATGGGAAATAAAAAGCAGTCTTATAAAACTGAACAATGTTGAGACCTTTTCCAGCCTAGACAAAATTTATATAACTAAGGAACACAGATGTCTCCAATGAAACATGGAAACACCAGTTACTTCTGTCAGACCATGCCCCAGTCACAGTACAGCTGCCCTTCCTCTGGTACAGATACAAAGATGAGGCATTGCAGGTTCCAATCAAGCTGGCTAGGGAATGAACAAAAGACTAATCGTCCTCTAAATAAATTTACAGAGGTTTTGCTCATTAAAAAGTATATGCTGGTCTGTGACATTAGTTGGTTGGACCTAAAAAATTATGCCAATAGGAGAGAGAAGTACAAAAGACAAGACTTTAGAAAAGTAAAGAAATGCAGGAGATGACGGCAATAATGACTGAAGAAGCTACAAAATTAAAGGAATTGGAAGAAATATGGAAAAGACAAGACAAAAGCAACTATCAATTTAGGCACGGTTTTCTGCTAACACCCCAAAACAGAAATGTTTAGCTGGTAGGCTATGGAAACAGAAAACAGAACGAAATATTTTTAAAATAAGAGATGTAAAATCTGGTGAAATAACAGATCCCAAAAAACAGGGGAGACATTTAGGAGGTATTATGAAAAACTATACAAGGCTCAAGAGAAAAAAAAATGAATGGGGAACTGAGGCAGACATGTTTATGAAAGACATGGACTCGCCCCTAGCCAGAAGGAAGTGCTACAGAGGAAACTGATGAACCTAATAACACCACATAAAATAGAGACTCACTTAGGACTGCAGGTTCTAGGAAGAACACTTGACTAGGATGGTTTCCCAGTGGAGGTATGGAAGTGACTTCAACCCAACTTAATTCCTATTTGTCACATACTTTTCAGAACAATCTTGGAGTATAAAAAGATACCAAACTCTTGGAAGAAGGCAGTCATCATGGCAATACTGTAGGAGAAGAAAGATCTTAGTAAGCCACGCTCTTATAAACTGATTTTAAAATATTTGCTTCGATTTTGGTGACTAGACTTAGTACAATTCTTCCAGATATTACTAAGGAGGATCAATGTGGACTTATGTAAGACGTTTGACACTATACTTAGAAAAACTGTGATATATGAGAAAGCAGAAGAGAGGAACAGATGTCTAATTCTTCTAGCACTGAATGCAAGAAAAGGACTTTGATCAAGGACATTGAAATTATCAATGAGAAGCGATAGCTAGACCATGCTTCTCCAGAGCTTTTCTGTTTATTAAAAAAGATCTAAGCAAGATCCTCAGCTACAAATGAAATTAATGTGATATTATCTGATGAAGTCCAGATAAATGGAGGCATAAGACAACAGTGCTTGTTGTCATCACTTTTGTTTCCTGTATACTTAGAGCAAAAAAACTACAGTCTACAATAAGGGGATGGGATTGGGAAGATAATGAAGAAAAAATAGCAATGTATGCAGATGACGTTGTAATGAAACATCACCCAGCTAAGGACCTGCCAAGTTTGTTTTATATACTCGGACAATTTACAAACATTTCAGAATATAAAATGAAAAAGACAAAAACAATCTAAATAAATAATGCCCCTACATGACCCTAGTGTAAAAATTCTCTATCAACTTAAAAATATTTGAGGATTTCTGAAAGTGCTAGGAGCATACCATTGTTGTTCTGGAAACAAGAATAAATAATTTATTTCCCTGTAATATAGAACAGAGAATCCAGACTTTGAAATGTTTACAGTCCCATAAATTTTGTACATATTACAAAACTTTATAATACAAGGAAAAATGTAATTAACAGAATACATTTATGGGGACAGGCAAGCACCTAGAGAGAGAAAGGACACAAAATTACAGATCTGTACAGCTCTAACAAAGGTCCTTACGGCTCCAATACATACTGACAGGAGTTTTGAAATTTAGCCAAATGGTTAGGGTACATATTTAAACATGAGGGGCAGGAGGCACATTATAGTTCTAGAATAGAATTATTGCCAATATAATCAGCAAATGAGGCACTAGACTACTGGAGAATTTAGAATATATTAGCAAAGTGTGAAAAAAAGAAAAAAAACTATCAAAAGAAAGCCTGTACTTTAAGTTTTTATTAGAAGGCAAGATAGAGACTAGAATTAAAGGAATCATAATTTGGACTTGTAAGGCAATTATTATAGACAGATGTGGGGGGGCAAGGACATAGAACAATGACAGTATTAGCATGAAAAGCTTGCTTAATAACACTCTTAAAATGCGGAAAAAAACATTGGTTTGGCCTCAAGATCAGCTACAAAAGCAAGGATTTTTCTGAATATTTGCATGGATATAGGATACAGAAGTATTTGTGGAGACATAACCTTCCAGGGGCAAATACCGATAATTGGAGATGTAGGAGACACGTTAAAGGAGACTGGGGACATTTCCTGTATCTGCAAGAACTGAGTGTATGAAAACAGGATTTAGTAAATATGACTGTTAACCTTCCAGAGGCAAATACTGATAACTGGAGATGTAGGAGACAGGTTAAGGAGACTGGAGTTATTTCCTGTATCTGCAAGAACCGAGTGTATAAAAACAGAATTTAGTAAATATGACGGAGATTAACAGCAATGTTTCAATTGGATCATATAAACCATTACTTAAACTGGATTGGAACACAGATGTATACAGGTCAGGCTCAGAATTTAACAACACTATTACTGATAGTAGCAAAGTATGCGATAACCAGAAATTGGAAATCAAATCAAGAACCTGAAATACAAAAACTTACTGATGGAAGAAATCAAAAACATGAGAGCGCGTTATTAAAAACAAAAATAATCACAAACAGAAATAGATAATTTGGAAAAGAAACCAAATAACAGTGAATTAAGAAAAAAAAAATAAAATAAATAAATATCATTTAATTGACAAACTAATATTCAAAAGGAGACTGGCGAGTATCTATGAGAAACTGTCAACTGGCTTTGTAACTTCTGGCATTGGGACTGTTCCCACTAGAATATAAGAAATCTATACTAGCCGAGATATGGGACAGTCACTGCTTGAGGACTGCACATATTGTTAAATAGAAGCTTTGGAAATAAAGTAGCATTCTTAAAAAAGTGAATATTTAATGCTATTTGGTGTCTTGTGAAACATGCCTATATGTGAGTCTATACTGACATACGATGAATATGCCTCAAAGTACAACTTTAAGTAACTGTGTTGTCTATTTAAAAAATAGAGTGGAAATCGATGAGCAACTGGAATGCAAATGTACATCATGTGTGTGTTACTCTTTTTATCTGCAAACAAATGAAAATAGGGAACTAAATAACAGAATATAAAAAGGAGTACAGATCTGCAAATGATTGTGCTCTATATTACTTTGTCATCTGTACTTTCCATTTTGCCTTCAGGCTTCCCAAAATGTATGTAATGTTTGCTTATGATGTACGCACTAAAAGACTGCACTCGTGATGTGAGGCTTCCAAAATGAAAGTGTGTGCTGCACAAGGAACTTTAGGAGAGATCGTGCATGTCTTGAAGAACATCTTTACTGTGACGAACTACATTAAATACAATGTCAACATAAAATACAAATAAACAAAAGAAACAGTAAGTCACCAAAAGCAGGCCAATGGTGCTACTCCTAAATTACAGCACACATTCTATTCTATATACTAGTTAGCAGCTTGCCCATTGCAAATGCAAAGAGTGAACAGTAGGTCACTATAAGAAAGTGTGAGAATTCCATAAGTTTTAAGACAACACAGAAAAGGATAAGATAAAAAGGCTACAAAGGTAGGATGAACAAACTGGAATCTACCACTTGGGAGGCTATGCAGGACTAAAGTGAGGTATGAGAAAAGAGTAGATGCTTGGCAAGCAGAATAAAGGAACAGAGCACTACATATGAAGTAGGAGTGAACAAGAGTACAACCAGAAGCTTGCAGTCTGCTTGTCTTGGTGTTGACATAATGGTTAAGGCATTTACCTCACAGATGCAAGGGACAAGGATTGATTATCGCCTTTGAAGGGACTTTGGCAACGTTTAAATGGCCTGCAAGGGCAGCTAGCCTAGTACTTACCTAGGAACACGAGATCTAATGCAATAACATTCCTTATGTTTGCACACTTAACAACATGTCTACCAGGCAGTGCTGTCTAGCAGGTCAAAAAAAACAAGTTACAAATTAATGGGTACAGGACACCACCTCACCAAACAATTTATCAGGAGCATTTAGATCACATCTAGACTATCAAATAGCCACACACATCAAAAAACTTACTGAATGCATCACCTCTTAACACATACCACAGCTTCTCTGTAAATGAGCAAATCACAGATTCACAAACATTTTCAACTTAAAAAAAGAACTTCAATATGTGGCTTTACAAAAGGGGCAAGTTGCACATGTATATACAGAAACCTCACCAAAAAAAAAAGAGAGAGAGAAAAGGAAACAGCTGATCGTGTTTGCATGACCTCCAACTCGACAAGGAAGCAATGAAACAGTACTGCTCAGTGATGCAAGACCAGTAGTACTCAACAAGCAAGTTTTCCAATATGTGTGAGACTTACAAGTTGGTATCGACAGGCAGAATATGCAATAAGAAGTCTCCTTATCTCAACTAGTCTCATGCTGATTTGCTGGCACTTATGACTTTTTACAACCACACAATATTACTCTGCAGAAAGCCACCAAACCATCATACAACTCCCATGTCAAGCTGAAAACCAGGCAAATGTCCCAAATCAATCTAATCTACTTACTAAAGCCCAAGTTACAGAGAGACCCATAAGACTCATAAAAACACTTTAAGACACGTGCACTAGGCTTGAAGAACTTGACTACTATCTCAGGTAATCTCACTATAGGCGCTACACAAGAAAACTGCCTAAGCTGGTTATGAGAAACAAGAATTTTATGCAGATCATGCAACATACAAAGGCTCTGGCATAAACCGTAGCCATTAATCAGGAAACTATCCAAAACAATATTAAAGTCATATTGCCTGGTGCCTTCAGAAACCTGATGTAGACTTTGAACTTGGTACACTGTGCTATTACACAGCATTTTGAAATCAGACATGCAGGCATTTATTTACTTACTTATTTAAACTGGTTTATCAGTGCAGAACACTAATCAAACAGTGATCAATTACAGTTTCAATCTGGGTTGCAGTAACACTGAAACAAAAACATATACAACATACAAATTACAGTGATTTACTTTTATGAGTAAGTACAGAAAATATTACAAACAATATGTACACAGAACACCTAGCAAACCAAATACATGTACAGTTACATAAGTGGAATAAAAAATGCAAAACACAGTTAAGTAACAGTAGAAGTGGTGGGGATACAGACAGCAGTAGCTAGGTAAGGAATGCTAATATGGACCTAAAATGAAAGAGGACACTACTATAACACACACATATATATATATATATATATATATACACACACACACACACACACACACATATATATATATATATATATATATATATATATATATATATATATATATATATATATATATATATATATATATATACACACACACACACACACAGAGATATTTATATATATATATATATATAAATACATACATACATATACACACACATTCATACACACACATATATATATATATATATATATATATATATATATATATATATATATATATACATATATATATACACACACACACACACACACACACATATATATCTATAATGTATGCATACATACATATATATACATACACACAAAAATCATTGGCTCCAACCTTCAGTCCCTACAGGACATATATTCAAACAGATGATATGGCAGAGTCCGAAAACTACTGACTGATATACATCATCCGACCTATGGACTGTTCAAACTCCTGCCAACAAGGAAGCGCTACAGAAGCATTAGATGCAGGACATCCAGATTCCATAACAGTTTCTTCCCCCGTGCTGACTGCTGAACAACAAACCTGCTAAATGGGTAAACAAACATTATTTATGTGCAATGTCATTATTATCTACATTGCTCACTTTATACTTTGTGTTTATTTTTAGTATCTTATTTTTGATTTCTATTTCAGTATTTTTTAATTATTATTAATCTTCCTTCTGTCCTCAATGCGGTCAAGTGGCATTCGAAAGACATGTGTAAATGGGTGTGCCTTCGCTGAAGGTTGGGCTGGCAACTCGGCACCATAAAAATCTACTGCCAAGCATTAGCAGCCTGGAGTTCCGCTGTGGCGACCCCTAACCGGGAAAAAGCCGAAAAGACAAAACAACATTAATCTTCCTTCTGTAAACTATAATTCTTATGGCACAAGCCAGAGTATCGAAATTTTGTGCAGTGGCATGCACTTTTTCCTCTGTGTTTATCTGTATGACAATAAAGTTTACTTTGACTTTGACATGTGTAGTAGGTTTAGACCAGTAAATCACAGTTTCGGATAGGTGAGCTGATCGGTTGTATGGGAGGTAAAGCAATGGTTTGTAGAGTGCAATCCGATGTATGTTATACAAAATGACACAGCGTTTAAAGATCTGAAATGCTGACAATCCAATGCTGTACAAATTATATACAGCAGTGGTGGCATGCTGCTTAGACTGGCATTCTCTGCTTGACAGTACAACCAGTCTTTTGAGAAATAATAATAATATCCATCTGTTAATCAGGTAGTTCCACTGGACACGGTCCCTTTTCAGGGGCAACCTGAGAGCAATGTGGTTAAGTGATTTGCTGAACATCACATAAGCAAATGACAGCTAAGGGAATTAAATCAGGGACCTAGGGACCCCCATTGTGACCTCACCTCTCATTTGACACTCACATTGCCAATGGAATCAAACTCTGTATCACAGGGCTTACAGCTCACAGTACTAGCCCTCTGCCCCAAATGCCTGTAAACTACAGCCTCAAGATTAACAGGCACTTACACTGCAAATGCCCTCTTCCATATTTACAGTTTAGGACAGATATTCTCAAAATATCTCCTCTACCTGGTAGAATAGACCTTCCTTCCCCAAAAATAGTAATCACAAAGCTTTTCCAGGCTCTATTACAACTATGACTTCAAAGACAATCACACAACCCTATTCAACTGTAAATTCTTATAGATTCATAGGTAGGTAACTAGGCTATTGGCCCAAGGGCCTACGTAAGCCTAGCCAGCAAGATTCCATAGCTTACACCACCCAATGCAACTTTTGTTTGAACTTCTACCTGGCTCTTATCTCATCCATGCACTCCAGAGAGCTCCAAACTGTCTATTCTATTTTTAACTATATGCACAAATTCACCTGCTGCACCTGATTTGTTAAATTAAGTTGTTATGATGGTTTACTACACTTTAGTGCATGATCCTCACTGGTTTTATCACTGCTCTTAGATAAACAGGTCTTCGATCCTCAGCTGTACTGCTTTCTGCAATATTAATATGGTTTCCTCAGTATTCTCTAAATGCTGAATTTTGCATTTACTATCTACTGTACTTGTATGTACTGTGATAGTCACATTACTAACATTCTTATTGCTGTTGCTATGCTTGTGAAAAACAAGATCAAAAATGGTAGACAGATGTGAAAATTCAGAGAGGCGCACATGTCAATAGCCATGACAGGTTAAACCCAAATGAGAAGGAAATAAAATTTAGAATTCAATCGCTCTGTGAAAACATTTTGGAGATAGAGTGGCAGGCTATATCACTGAAAAGAGAACCAGCAAAAATGTCTGATGAAATAGCACAACTTACACTCATCTGTTCTCATCTGAAAAGAAACCATGGATGATGGGAACACCATCACTCTTTATTACGTAATGCACTTTACAATATCTTTTGACAAAAAACATTGTTCCTCACACTCACTTAAGCATGTGCTAAAATATTTTCAAAGCCAAATCACCACAGACTACCCAAACTAAAACTCAAGCCAATAACACACACAACCATTTCATACACACCTCAAGCCTAAAAAATAAAGATGCATCAGCTTACCTTCCATTAAGACTGCATTCAACCTTCCTTCATTAAAAAACAAAACAAAACCTGAAAGCACTCACATTAAAACAGTGTTCCTGCTGACCTTAGGATCTTTACACCATTTGAAATCAATGACAGTATGAACTGTAAAATATCGAAACAATGAAACTGAAAACATTACAATAATACAACATAAAATAATGGTTTTTAGTTGCTGAAAATGTAAGAAAAGACAGAGCAGACAGTCATTTTCCTACTATGATAACAACACAAATACTTCTTTGACAGATCCCTAAATGTATGACATCAATCCCTGCCTGTGGGATAACAAACCAATACAAGATTTCATTCATGTGTTGACACAGCGTTTTAGTGAAATGTTCTAATTATATAAATATACCACTTACATTATGCAGAACCACCACCCCCCAAAAAAGGCATCACAAAAACTGTACAGATGTGCTTCCCTTTTCTTCTAATATTGAAATATAAATTTTGTCGTGCAACTTTATCTACTGTGCATAGCACTGGTGATAAGAATGATTATCCTTTTCTAAGATACACTACTATAACCAATTTATGTGTACATATTGCTGGAATTCTGGCTGTCTGGCCTGGATCTCGCCTGAAGAGAGTCTTTGGACCAGCACACACACAATTAAATTAAAATCCATGAACAAATAATCTAGTTAACAATGATGTTATTCTGTTATCCTGCACAGCTAAAACACAAATGTGTGGACAATATATTTAAAACACTTTACTTAAATCAACTTCAATTAAGTATCAGATTATGTATCATAATACAATGCAGCATGTGAACATAAAAAAACTTGAAGTTAAGTATGGATCAGTGGTAAAATCCCAGACTCAAACATTAAGTGTCCAGGATTGTACTTGACATCCAGTAACAGACTGGGTGGAGACTGGCCGATCTCCATGCAGCTGGGTGGACATTTTCTGGGTACTCCAGTTTCAGCCCGTTATGACTAGGTGCTGCCATTAAAACCTCCATGTGCATTCATACTTGTTTTGTGCGACCCTGTTTATATCTGAAAAGGTTCAAATGGCTAACACACTAAACTAATAAAAACAACACACTATGACCTCATTCAAGTAGTACATCACCACGAGCATTACCAAACACACAGACTCATACAGACTACTACAATGATCACCTCAGTACCACATTTAAACATCTGAATTTAAAATCCTAACAAGAAATTAACATTTCCATACATTTCCGTAACTTGTAAGTAGGAATAATGACACGTCTCGAAACTCAATATCTTTTAATACACGTGAATCAAGAGTTGCTGACATTTTAAACTGCGGATTATTTTACATGGATTTAATCAGTTTAGAAGAAACATTCAGTTCGCAGAGACACAGAAAACACATCCACTGTTCTTAAAGACATAATCAGAATGACAACATGAAACGAAACTACAGTTTAGTCATTAAAAAAATAAATACTATACCATTATACCAACGTTATAAAGAAAGCAATACACTATCATGGTACTACCATAAAATACTGCAACATTGTTTTAGCACTTCCTAATTCGAGAAGTACAGCCCTCAACCAAAACTAAACGCAAAACAAACAGACAATACATGTATGCAGCACAGTAAACACTAACTTAGAGGATTCTGAACTACAGAAGGAAGACGCCATATTGGGGGGTGTCAAACATGTTTCCCCTAATGCCAGCGTAAACATACAGTTATGTATCTTAGAAGTCATCACTATTACAGCTTTCAAAAGCCTCCACCCACTGAGGTGAATCAAAGTCATCTGACGGGATACACTATCTGGATCGGTTAGCCGGAATAATAGCAGGCCTGCATCTGAAGCAGCAGAATCCCAGCCCCATGATGTTGCATTATCCCTTTATTACCTGGGGCTCATACAGGTGGCCAAAATCCAAATGATATGGCAGCCGCTGTGACCCACGCCAGAATAACTTTACTTGTCTTCCCACTTCTACGAAGTCAGAGCTATATAATCCGTGTTACGTCTCTCAGTATTCAGCTTACAGATCTCAAGTCACCGAACTTCCTCCTTTGCCAAACCAAAACAGTGCACTCGCAGACTTCCGCGCCACGTCACCGCCCTGTAGCCGTGCACTTCCTGCCACAGAAAGCTCGACGCTGTCGGAACCAAAGGCGAGAAAGGCGTGGTCTCCGATGGTTTCTGTGGTTGACTGTTACAGTATTGTTTTACTTCAGTGGGATTTCTTTACTTTTTTGTGGCTTTCTAATACAGTATTTTATATGTTTGTTTAGGGGATGCTCCTGCTTAAGTTTTGTTTCTTCTCAGTTGTAAAGATGTAGTTCGAGCCTTTTGCAAAGTAATTGGTTGTGAGCATTTCAAAGCCGATGGATATGTGTGGGTTATGTAACCGAAGTATCATGGTCTGACTTTTATTTGCTGCTAAGTTTCGAATTATAGAGTGTTCACTCAAGCCTCCTGAAGTCACTTCAGTTCTCGACGATGTGTCTTTATTAAAAATATGTTTATTTTTTAACCATCTCGTCTTGTTTTGATGTAGTTTTTTTTTCTTTCAGTACTTGGTCGCTTTCACTATTCTGTTTTCGATGTATGATGGAGAATGTGTTAGAAGAAATAATAGATCGTGGCCGGGCAAAGTTTAGATTTCTGAATGAAAGAAATATTGGGAATTGGTGCAATATACGTTATAAATGGCAAATCAATGAGCACATATATTTTCTTTAAAATGCTGTCTTCTGCAGTCGTGTAAACATAATACATTATCTGGAACTGAAAATTATGAGTGATGGTTTCTGTGATTAGACATCCCCTTCCAGAACACAGCCCCATCCACGCATGGGTGTATACTCCCTCAACACTTACTGCATATGTATTTGGAGACGCTGCACTGTTAATAATGCTAATTTTGCCAGAGAGTTTGCTTTGCCCTGCAATAATGTTGAGTCTTTCGGCTTTTCCCGATTAGGGGTCGCCACAGCGGAACTCCGGTAAAAAAAAGGAAAAAAGATTAGAGCTAGATGAAGAGTCCTTACTGAAAGATCAACAAAGTGTGCTTCATCGGACTCTCCAGAAGAAAATAAAAGCTTAAAAAGTTTGTGCAGCGGTACACTTGGAATAGATCTGGCAATACCTCTGATGGCTTGTTTTGAGCACTTAGGCTGTCGAGATTTTGGCAATGATAGGAGTAACTATGGTCATAGTGTGCGCTGCATTTTAGGTAGGGCCACTGTTGTGATTGTCATTAGTTAAATTATCAGTAAATACTTAAATACAGAATTTTCTTGGAGAAAATGGTAGAGGCCGGTTAATCAAATTCATTAAGACCTTCAGATTTATTCAGTGACCTCTATTACTTAGGTATAAAAGAATTCCAGTAAGTCGTTAATTCACCCCGTGGTCTCCTGTTGTAATGGGCTCTACTGCTTCTGTCCTTTTTAAAAAAAGAAGCTTTACCTTTGTAGATAAGACAGATTTTTCTGTCATCTGCACTGGTCATTAGTCATTACTATCATCATTTTGGTTAATTCAGTGGAGATGACCTTCCAAGGGTTTTCTGACCCAAAAATTGCAGTGAAAAGTACCACTCATTTGCAGGGGAATGTTAAAATTCCACATCAACTGTATGTAACTCTTTTTAACAGTCCAAAAGTTTCTTCTGCTGTGTGTCCCCAGTTTACTCTAGGACAAATAAGTGTAGATCTCTTTGCCCTTCTTTTTTATGATATAGTTGATGAGAGGTTAGCTAAAGCGATTCTTCACATTTAAGACAGGAGATCAAATATTGAAGTTCTGAGCGAGTTTGTTTCCTGCTCTGAATTCCTTAAAGTAGCAGCAGCAGATGCCATCTCCTACCCGATCTCAATTCTGATCAACTGCACTATTTCAGAACACTACATCCCATGCCTCTGGAAAATATATTACATCACCCCACTGCATAAAGGAGAGAACTCTACTGAGCTCACTTATCATAGACCCATAGCAATTTTATCCCCACTAGCCAAAATACTAGAAAATGCATTCATACACAGCTTTTGAACTGACTTTTATCTAACAATCTCCTGACAGATACACAACATGGTTTCCGTCCCAATCACAATACCACAACTGCTCTTCTAATCTTTACAAACACTATAAACCAATACAGAAATGAAGGGAAAACAACATTATCCATTTTCTTAGATCTTTCTAAAGCATTCAACACCATATCCCACCAAAAACTCCTCACCAAGCTAGCCTGTCTTAAACTTAGTCACTCAACTCTTGCTTGGTTTCATAATTAAGTAGCTGATCACCAACAAACTGTCAAATGGCAGCAGGATCTCTCCTCTTTTACCTGTTTCCATGGGGATCTCTTAGGGCTCAATCTTGGGTCCTCTTGTTTTTATCAATAAACTTTGCACTGCTACCCATCTTGCCACCATTGTTCAATATGCAGATGACTTTATGCCCAACTGTGCTGCATCTACCCTACAGCAATTCAAAGTAACAACACAACAAGCCTTCTCAGCTGTAGAATCTTGGCTATCTGACTCACAACTGATTCTCAATCCAAATAAAACTAAGCCCATGCTCTTTCATCCTGGTAAATCTCCTAACTCCCCGCCTTCATTTCATATATACCCATCAGACAATACTATTACATCAACAGTGTCCCAAACTAAACTGCTAGATGTGATAATTGACAACAACATGAAGTAGCATAAACTATCAAAAAGACATATAAAACTAGGTTCTCTTTATAGAATTAAACTTTTCATCACTTCTACTACTGGCCAAGAAATTACCAGAAGTCAGTTTCTCGCTACTTTACTTTATGCGTTTCCTATCTTCACAAACTTAAAGAAAACTGAATTAGCAAAACTTGAGGCTTTCTATAATAAAATTGCTAAGTTCGAACCCGTCACTACCTGGTATTAAACAGCTTAACTGACTAGAACTACCCCACCAGAAGTTCTTTATTCAAACTATATTTCTAAAGTTTGGAACAGTATCCCACAGCTTATCTTATCCATAGTAAATCTAATTCACTTCAGTAAACTATTCAAAGACTACCTGAGTAAAAACTACATTTGCTCTTACTCAACCCCTGGCTAAATCCTAAACCTCCTACCTTTCCTGTCTCCAAATCTACAGTTCATCCATGTCATGTCCTGCTTGCGTAAATAAACCTCTTATTCTCATTCTTCTCTCTACTTCTCTTCCCTACCCCCCAACAAGTTATCCAGCCTATACCCACATTTTCCCTTTCTTACCCTCTTTTACCCCTATCATCCACTCTTCCCCCATCTTCTTAACCTACCCACCTTTCCTGTCCTTTGCTGCCTATCCCCATATATTACATATGTTAAATAAGCTAAATCTTACTCTCTCCTCCAAGTTTCTGTACATTGTTCTACTCTTACTTGCTATGACAGTTTGCTATTCTACAATTTTAGATTGTCTGATGTAAGTATATTATCTGCTGTGGTCATCAATGTTAATATTACAACTTGAAAGCTCTCTTTTTAACTTACAAGATTTGCTGATTCATCACTAGATAAGATAAAATGTCCTTTAACCTATGTGACTTCAGGAATTGTACTTTATCTCTTTCTATGAATACTTTTCTCAACATAAATCTCTGTAATTTTACATTTTTGTATATTATGTAAATCTCCGTAATTTTACGTTTTTTTAATACTTTTGTACATTTTTGTATACTATGTATTGGTGCACATTTTGTAACATTGTAAGTTGTTTTAAATTGTTCTGGAGCTTTTCTCCTCTGGCCTTCGCTGAAAATGGGCTCTGTTCCCAGTTAGACTTTCCCGGTAAACAAATGTTAAATAAAAACAAATAAATAAATATGAAGTACTTTCTATCTGTCTGGCTCCAATATCACCAGCACAGCCTTTGCTTCTCTCACTTGCCCTCATTTTTGTAATGGTGACTCCCAAGTCCTGTAACTACTATGTGTGTTGCTGCTTCTAGTTTTGTGTCATTCAGTCATTGCCTTTCCCACCACTATAATTCTAGGTGACTGCTGCACCAGTACCAGCATTGCTGTACTTTTCTGATGCTTTTAAGGCTCAGTCCTGGGTCCACTCTTGTTCGGCATCTACTTTTCTGAAGTACATTGCAGATGACCCTAGCTACCATATAGGTGGCAATCCACTGAGCACAGAAAAGTCATCTGGGGACCCAGGTTGACAGTAGGAAAACCTTCTATATCACCCACCTGATCATGAAGGGATTCACATCTAGATCAAGGATTAGACCTATGATTGAGTACACTGCTGCAGCTTGAAAGAAAGGATAAAGGGTCTCAAAAATATGTTCTCATACGACCTGTGCCTGACATATAGAGGGACAGATTCATCACCCAGAGACTCCCTATGCTGTGGAACAAAACATGTGAGGCAGAGCACCTCTCTGGTTTGACCAATGGATGGGAGATTGCAGATATACCCAGGGATTACTTCAGTGTCACTGCTTGACAGAGACAGAGGCACAAATGATATAGGCATTTTTTTTATTCAAGGGGTGCGGGGTGCCGAAAGCCACATAACTATGGCTAGGGCTTATAAATGCTTTTGGGCAGATAGCCTAGTATGAACCTATGAACCTTGTTCAAGGATGGATGAAATGGATGGGAGATTGCAGCAGATACCAGGGATTACCCAGGTGTCACTGCTTGACAGAGGCACAGCAAAATGATAGGCATAGTTTTTATTCAAACTAAAGGGGTGGCGAAAGCCACATAACTATGGGCTAGGCTTATAAATGCCCTTGGGCAGATAGCCTAGTATGAACCTATGAACATTCTTGGCATCTCTTGCCGTGGTGTCTGCCATAATGTTATCAGGCAAATATCTGAATTCCTGTTACCAGGTCCTTGAGTTTTATACTGGATTTTATTTATTTGTTACCCAAGATAGCACACTTATCCACATGGTCCAGTGCTTTGCTCAGAAATACACAGTAGGCAAGTGGATGTTTACTTACATATTTTCATTTTTTAACAGGTAGGTAGACTGGTTCTAAGACCCTTTTCAGCAATGACCTAGGCTGAAAGGCAAGCAATGTTTGTAAATATTATACAAACATATAATAATATATACAAGCAAATAATAAATTCTTAACAAAGGAACTTTTGCAGTTTGTTCTTTCTCAAAATAAGTACAATATTAACAATTTGTAGGCATATCTTTGACTTATAACATAATGCTACAGTAATTTGAATACAACTGGATAACGTAGGGTGTATATGACTGACGTGAAGTGAGTGATGATCTCCCTAAACTCCCAGGTTGAGGGAATCAAGCCCTGGACTACAAGAGCTATGCTGTAACTTTGATGCTGGTTGCTTCACTGTCAGCATTTGCATCCATTCTTCAGCTTCCACACCAGTTAGAAATTCCTTTTCAGGAATTCCTTCTGAGGTAGACTCATCCCTTAACTGCCCTCTGTTCTCAGGCTCTCCGTTCCCCTCCCTGTTAAGAGATTTTTGGAATCTTCCAATTCCAAGCCACCTTATCAAAATTCTTAGCCACCCTGCCACTAAAAAAAAAACAGAAGGCCATCATAAAAAACAAGCGCTGAATCACCCTTTGATTGCCACATCATATCAAACAAAGCTACTCATTAGCACTCCAAGAAAAATCTTGATGATTGGATGGGAAATAGGAAATTCACCCCAGGGATCACCTCTGTGGCTGTGCTCGACAGTGGCACAGGAAAATAATTTTCTTGGGTGGCAAAAGCCAGGGTACCTTTTTGGCTGGGCTTGTATAGGCCCCAAGGTCGATAGCCTAGTACCTACCCATGAACATATAGGACTTCAGTAAGGAGAACAGGGTCAGCTTTCTTCCTCCTTTGCCAGAAGATCCTAGATATGGGGAGTATGCACAAATGATGTAAGGCTAGCTTTCAGATCCTGTGCCCTCTTTCCATAGGAGGTTACTGTAGGCCTGCTGTTCTATTCTATGATCCTTCTGGGTAGTACCATCACTGATGGACATCTTAAAAGGTGCTGTCAAAATTGTATGGGATAGCCTGGACATGATTCTTACTGTACTGATGGTCTTCTGCCTCCACGCCCGGAATATTTGAGCAAAGATGCCACAACCTCCGCAGCAGCTGTTTATGAATCTCCTGCTTCGCAGACCCTAGATGTCCATTCACTAATCAGGGACTCCAAAGCAATGTACAGATTTGAGAAGTACATATTTACATCCACCAGCCTTTTCTTCCAGGCACTGAACTATCTTACGCAATTGGTATATTGTGAGACCTGGCATATGAATACCACACATTAGGGGAGCTACCAGCTATTTTATTTTGAGATGGGGTAAAGCTCCAGGATATTACCTCTACCAATGTGAAGAGTCTTATGGTTTAAGTTCTCCATGATTGAGAAGAAGGTACTACTACAGAAGCAGGATTCAGCATTGCACTATTGGCTGTGACCCATAGACTTTGCAGAAACCAAAGTGATATTTTTGGATTTGTTCTATCTGGACTTTTTGATTAAGTAGAAGTTGATCACTACATTAGTCAAGTGGAAGATCAAGAAAAGATCCTCCCTGCCTTTTTTAGGCAAGGCTCAAAAAACAACACCTAAACCTAGAAAACAAAAAAGAAGAAAAATGAAAGAAGCTGAATGTGCTGCTGCATCAAACTCAAAAATCAAAAACTCAAATGCACGACTGGGCTTCTCTCAGTCGATGTCTGTGCTGTAACTGAAACCTGTAACTGAAACCTGGTTCCTACCGGCAGAGCACCCCGCACTATTCTCATTTCATGCGTTGCATGCCCCAAAACCCGACCACACCACAAAAGGAGGGGTGTATCCATATCATAAAGCGATACTCACCACCAGGTTTTGGTAACAACGCCTGAAGCTCGAAACCATCCAGGTGCAACTAACCATAGGCAAAAACTGTTCTACAAATTGTAGCATGCTACAGGCCACCCTCTCAAACTCAGGAACCCCACACAGCCTTTCTGGAAGACACTGGAGGGTCAAACACCATCATTCTGTGACCATGATAGGTACTCATATAGACTGGGGAACATTATCAAGCCCATAACTTCAGCCCCAACGTTCCTGGAGTTCATAAATTCAATGTAATGGAACAGCTAGTCACTGTTCCCACACGAGAGGAAAATATAAGATCCTCATTGTCACACATTGTCACAAACAAAACACTCCACACCACACTATATCCCTCAAGAGATCTGATCATAAACTAAACTCACTGGAAATCCACATCCCATCCACCCCCACCCCAAGCAAAGACCATAGTGAAAGAACTCTAAAGCAAACTTCACACTACTCAAGACTGGTGTGGTATCCTTCAAGGCCCCTGAGCCAGAGAAGCCCTTACAAATGCCTTCTATGAACACCCAGGACTGCATGGATCAGGCAATCCCAAATAAAACCAAGACTCTTACAAGGGCAAACGTCCAGTCTGGTGGACCCAGCCATTAACAAACCTTTACAATAAGAGGAGAAAGCTAGCATGATATGATTAAAACAAAAAAAAAAAAAAAAAGGGAAGTGATCATTATTATTAAAAAAAAAAAAAACAGCACTCAAAATCAACTAAGGCCCATTTTTTGAGAAAAAATTGCATGGGATTCAAAGGACAATCATAAGGCCTTTTCAGCTATGTTAGGAACCTGGTGGAAACTCCCAGATATGCTCAGAATTAGTCCAAAATGATAAAAAAATCACTGAACCCACAGACATTGCCAACATACTGGCAGACAGGTTCAGTGCAAACTAAAAACAAGTCTAGTCTGCAAGAATGGATGGGCTCATAAGAGAGCCTATAAATAAAGATATAGAAATTAGATGAGGACTTGCAGACATTAGTTTGGCTTTGTTTCAGGAAGATCATGCCTTTGCCTGTTTTTTGAACTCTTAAACAGCGTCACCAAGCCCATTGATGAGAAGAAAGGCAGTCCATACAGCCTACCTTGACGGTATTGTAGAAAACTTACCAGCTTAAATGTAAAACCCAACCCATATGTCACAAGATGGGGTTGCAGAACCCACAACCCACAGGTTGGGTGCTGTAGGTGCTGGCAGTGTGGTCAGGTGTTGGTCCGGTCACAAGTGGTGTCCATCTCAGTCTCTCGGTCTCTATTTTTTGGGGCGCATCTACTTGAAGTACAGGCTAACATGGGAGGACTTTTGCAGACGAACTTTATTGACGCACTGCAAAAGGCTTCTATAGCATCGGACACGGATATCCTTCAGAATCGGAAGGGCGAGGGAGGAAATAGCTGGTGCTATATGCCAGGCCTGAAGAATGCCTGAAAAAAATGTAAAGTCATATAATCCAAAAAAACACAACCCCAAGCCTACTATAAGTGGCCATATAGGTAACAATCCAGAAGAAGAAGATCAGGGACCTGGGACTGGGTTGACAGTGGCCTGGCCTTTGACACCTCACTCTGCTAAAGTGGTTAAACTTCTTACCCTACATTGCCCACCTCATCATGAAGGATTCACATCCAGATCTGAGGTCATTGTTCTTCTGTGTCTTTCACTTTATATCAGACCAATGATAATACAATGCCCCCCATTGGGATCTATCCGACACCGACATCTGCAGCAATGAGAGACCCAAAAGTTCCTCACCAAAAAAATCTGTCATATGCTGCCAGATTGAAAAGCTCTCCCAACTTCAGCAGTGGCACGCCCGCACGCAGAGGTGAGAGGTGACATGCCTACAAGGCCAGCCATCCAACCGAATAATAATGGATGCTCCCCACCTCAAAATCCAAATCCACCAAAACCACTAGAGCCCTTAGCACAGATATAATATGCTGTGGAATAAAATCGGTCCTTCAGTGGGTGAAAACTTTCACTCCCCCCATAGTGTAGCTTTCGTAGAATGCAGAAGACACCATCAAATGTGGTTTAGGAGTGAAAGTAAGGCACCTCAAGAGAGTGCTGGAAAGAGACAGTCTCTTCAGTCTGGTTTGCTGCAAGCAAACAACAAACAAGGACTGAACCTCGCTGCTCTATCCTGCTAAGTGGCTACCAGTAATTGCTAGAGCTATGTATCTGTTTAACACTGTTACATTTAAGTTACTGAAAAAATGTTACTGTCCACCTCTGCTAACACGTCCGTTCACTGCAGTAGTAATAACCTAAAACTAAAAAGGCCACAGTTCACTCTAGAGAATTGCAAAACATCTTTTTCACAAACTTGCTCCTGCAACATGGAATTCTCTCCTTAGTGAAATAAATGATCATGACAATGTTGTACTCCTAAATATAAGTAAATGCATTAAATACAATCTTTTCTAGGTCAAGAATATAAATGTAGCTGTTTTAGGGATTTTGGTTACATTACATTTACCACACACTTTCACCACCTACTATTTGTCATTACTGTTGACTCTAAATTATGCAAACAATTTAAGGTAGACATTGTACATATCTGTGCTTAAAATATATTTAACTTTCTTCCAATTTCATTGTTGTGTTTAACTTTCCTCCATTCTTTATTGAAATGTTGTGTTATAACTGAACCTTTATTGCATATGCATTATAAATTATTATCACTTAATATTTGCACATCAGCTGTACATGGATGTTAACTGTTGTTGTTGGCACAACGTCCTGGAAGTAGCTGAAAAGAGTTATGTACAACCAATCAAAAACCTAGTTACCAAACAAAGAAAAACAATGAAGAAATAAACTGACCCAATAGTTTAGGGCTCATGATGCTTCGCAAGAAGTTGCAGTCAGTCCCAGGGCAGACAACATCTTTCCTGAAACTGTGTGACTGTCCCTCTCTGGAGACAATTGAGGATCAACTCTCCCTCTACCTGTAGGCTTGAAGAAAGGCTTTAAAGAGCAGGTTAGTAAGAGAGAGAAAATGCAGAGATTATACCACACCATTTCAATCCCCTCCCAAAATCCTGTTTCTACCTTTTGAACTAGAAAGGAAAATTACCTTTGTCTGAGAATGAAATCCAGATGCCTATGCATTCTGTGCAGGGTTTCACTGCCACTGGACCAACAAGCTAGTATAATACTAGGTTACGGGTTTGTACTACAGTGGATGCTTGGGTATGAAAAAAAACACCATCATGGCAGTTTCCTAGCTGAAAGAAAAAGCAGCTGTTCTTGGGGAACCATGTACCTAACTGTCCAGAGACTGCTTGTTTATCCAGTGTCAGTGGCAACAGCATGGAATTTAGAGAATCCTGGGTTCAGTATATAGACAAGGGTCAGTGTTTTACTGTCTAATTGTTAACATAATACTAGGTTACTGATTTGTATTCAATTGCTACCTTTGACAGATATCCCACAAAATCAGTAGCAAATAGCAACCAGTGGGGGCATGAATGTCCTTGGAAAATGAGCCACCCAAGAGGTCTTCTGAAGCCAGAAAACATTAAAATATTATATTTATATAATATATCTATCATATCCTTTTTGGTGCCATAAGGAACTCAGGCTTCTGTTCTAGATATCAGTGGCCTAAATTCATTTATTCTGAAAAAAATGAAAAGGTGGCACTGCAGTTCATACTTCATTGTCTGTTAGAAGGAAACAGGATCTGTTTTCAGTCCACCAAGATGCCTGCTTACACATTAGGATAGTCGAAGAGGGTTCTGTGATTTTGGGTCAGAACCAGTCATAAGGACTTTTCCTTTAGGTTTTGCTTCTGCCACCAAGCTGTTTACCAAGCACATTTTGGTAGTAGCAATGGCTCACCAAAAACTGCAAGCTGCCAAGATATTCCCATATCTAGATGATCAGTTCCTTGCTGTACCATCTTAAGGTTGATCTGGAGCAGAAGGTAGTTTCTCCTCATGTTTTTCAAGTCTCTTGGAATAACTGAACCTTGCAGAGTCTCATTTCTTCCCAGTTAAACCTCTTACATTTATAGTTAACACATTAGACAATGTATCAGAAGTTTCTGCCTGAGGACAGGGTGGGGTTTCTTCTGCAGTTAGAGTGCAGTCTGCTTCAGCAGACATATGTCTGACAACCTGATGCCATTTGGCAGTTTTTTTTTTTTTATACTTATAATCTCTGAATATTGCTAATGAACTTATAAATCACCTCCTGGGCTGGATGCTCGCAAAGTAAAACCTCTACTTTGTAACTAGGGACTGCACACTAACACAAAGACCCAAACAGACTGGATACTGGTAATTCGAAAACAGTTTAATAAACCTCTGTACTCAAGGACTGTACAAAGCACCAAACATTTGACATCAAAATTTAACTCCATGAGTAAAGGTCATTGACACATGCCCCTAAAAAGTTAAAAACGCGAAAAAGCTCAAATAAAATTTAACTCCACAAAAGGAAACATACTTGACACACGTAAATAAGAAACAAAATCAAAAAAAAAAAAGCTGTAATCTAAAACTATGAACAAAAGACTCTACTTACTGACACATGAAACAACAAATTAATCCAAAAATAAAAAAGAACTAACACCTCTATCAACAAAACTTCCAAAAACTCAGAAATCAAACAAAAACATATCTTAATGGACAAAAAAAAGAACAAACTTTCCAACTCCAACACACCAATCTAAACAACCCCAAAAAAGTTTCTATCTTAGCCCACAAAAACAATACTTTCCAGGCCTACAACGTACCCCCACACCCCAACCCAAAGTTTATGACTTAGATAACAAACTGTCCCTTCATACCACCTTCAGTCCCCCACACAAAATCCTTAGCTAACCAACAAATGGCCTATGCCCTTCCCGCAGTCCCACCAACTCTCTCATCGATGTCAACACACAACCTGTCCCTATATAGCCATCCCCTCCTTACTAAAACTAAAGCCAACCATCACCGCGCAGATCTACTTCTACAACCTTTCTGAATGGACATCTTATCCATACTAAGAGCTCCAGCCCCATCCTCCTGCGCGGCAACAACCTAATCCCTCCAAATGGAACCACTGACAAATCAATTGCTTTACCACTGGCAAATCACTGACCAAAAATTAAATGCGAAGGAAAACTTGCTAACCAACTCAAAAAATCATGCTAACCATGTTCACAAACACCTTCAGGGTGAAACAACTCACTACTAAGCCTTCTCTCCTCTCAGCATAGCCACTAAAAGCTTGGCAAAAATCCGCAAAAATCTCTTACCAAACACTATCAAACCTAACAAAATCTTGATACCAAAATTTCCAAACTTCTTGCATTGGACCTAAAAAAAATTATTTGATAATACCAAAAACCTCTCTGCAACAAACCCAAAAACTCTCTATCTAGATAACAAAACCTCTTACAAAGCCTCTTCCCCTCTTTCTCATAGCCACAACCTCATAGTGTTCAAAATTTTCTCATCCCTCATCTAAAACTATCTATCTCTTTAAACAGGTTCCCTTAGTGGCCATTTCTATTACCCATTCTTTATATATGATCTTAAACGCTCATCCAGAAGTCTACTCCGATACTATTTCTATATACAATAGAGTTACCAAAACTCCCAACTTGGCAATAATTTATTATCAAAACTCAACACTGTTTCCATGAGTTGAAATTGGTTCCCAAACTCCTTAATTCAACAATCAAAACCCTTCACCTTTAATTCAACAATGGAACCACCGGTTACCATTGTTTTCTATCAAGCTATTAGGAGTGGGCCAGAACCACCATCACCCCATCTTTCATAAACGCAGATTAGAGTTCCAAATTTTAAAATCTCAGATTTGATGGTGCTGTCAGTTTAAACTATTTGTGCTGTTTCCACGGGCAAAAGTTGCCATATAAAATCTTTTCTGACTCCCTCCCCGGTCTTGCATTCCATGCCATGCATCTCCTCTGCCACTCTCTCATCCAAACTACTTTTGTATCCCATCAATTGCATCCCAGATTTGCCACAGGCCCTTCCTACAAAACCCATTGCTGGAGGCCTGCCTACCACTTCTCACTGTACTACTAACTAAGAACCTTCTACAATAGCAACTACAAATCTACCCAACACAAAATACTCTCAACCTGAAACAAAATACTCTCAACCTGAATACATACCCTTATACCAACCTAAATAGACTAAGATCATCTCACAGATTACTTGATCCTGTCTCAAAATCTGTAACTCAGACAATCAAATCCATAACAACTCAAGGAGGTGACTCTGTTTTCAACTCTCCAACCTAGTCTAACGAATCCTCCTCCTAAATACTTCTAGAATGGCCTCTCCAACCACTTCATTTGCCAATTTTCACCCCTTCACTCCCCCTGGCTGCCAATGTCCCCTCAACCTCTCAGTGACTTAAACCTCCTCCAGGGCCTCAAGCCATCTACTCCCCCTCTAGGCCTACTAGGTTTGTTTCTTATAATAATACTACTTGTAGGTTTGTTTCTAACTTGCCTTTATTCTTGTATACTTACTATATAACTTTTTTTTTCTTTTTTATTTTTATTATTGTTGTGTACATACTAATTTTTCTTTTTCTTTTTTGAGTGCATATTGTAAATTGTATGTTGGCTATCAAACATTGTTGTTGACTACTACTATGCTGACTTGGAACTTTGTAACCTACTATGTTACTATTGGGCTTTTCCTCCGGCTCCGCTTGAAAATGGACTCCCGTAGTCGGACTTTCCCGGTCAACAAATGTAAAATAAAATAAATAAAATAAAATGCTGCATCATACCAGGCTTCACTTGAGGATTTTTCACCAAATAGCTTGTTCCATTTGTCCTAACAACTTGACCCTCTGTCTTGTCTAAGTTGACTATGAAATGCCTATCGATTATATGTTCAATAGTCAATGGAGCCCTACAGCTTACATGTGGGAATTCTGTTTTATCTTCAAATATGAGTTCATAATCACTAAAAATGCATCTTCTGTAGTGGGTGTGTAGGGGGGGATCAATTCAACAGACAGAAGATTCATGGTGTGTGATTGCCTCAGAAGTCTCATGTTTATTTCAGAGTTTGGTAATGTGAGCAATTCTCTTACCTATGATGATGTTTTAATATTCCTTACCTCAAAGTGTATTCACCTTCCAGTTGAACATCATGAATATTATCTGGTATTTCTGTCAGAGAGGAATGCATTCCTGCCCTCTCTATTGAATGACAAAGTATGCCAGTGGCCTATCAACACACAGTTTTTAGTAGCAGTCCACATTGCAATGGAGGCCGGTTCTCTAACTGAAAGCTTTACGTCAGCACTTCTCTTCTTTTGCATCACAAATGCTTCCTGAATCTCTTGACAAAAAAGTTCAGTTGTGTAAGTCACACTTAACATAACATTAAATGTTCGATTAAATCAGTGTTGCAGTAGCTTTAGCTATGTGGGTGATATGATATCTTATCAAAGATATTAAGGCAAGCCAGTGTTTCAAAAACTTTCATGCCCTGTCACCCCTCCCTCAACAGAGAGAGAGAGAGAGACACACACACACACACACACACACACACACACACACACACACACACATGGTTCCAGGCTGCTGTGTCTCTAGCTTCCATGTGGAGAAGAAAATAGCCTGTGCGACAAAAAAGAGAGTGAGGCTACTATCCTAAAAAAAGAACAAAAGTGAAGAAATAACTAGAACACTAGGAAAAAAATAACTACACACTGGGGGTTTATAGAGAGGGTGTGGCTACTGCAGCAGTGATTTAACCAAACATCTATAATGTTATGGTAAGTGGAACTTGCATAACTGAACTATGCTCATTGTAAATCACTGCTGTAGTAGCCTTAGCTATATGGGTAGATTATCATAGTTTATCCTACCTGAGAGGAGGGAGGATTAGGATCCAGGAGGGGAATGGTCCTAGCAAAGCCAGTCCCGGATCTGGAAAAAAATCCATTTAGTAGTGCTTTGTAAAAATATGTACAGAGGACCAAGTAGCTGGCTCTGGAATATTTCTAGAGTCCACCCCTTTCCAATATGCTATCAAAGAAGCCAGGGTTTAGGTAGAATGTGCCATGGGCCTACCTGGAAGTGATTTACCATGGTGACAATAACAGAAAGAAATAGCAAGAGGCAACCATCTGGACATTGTTTTGACGCAGGTTGTCTCAGTATAGTAAATAAAACACATGTGCCCTAGTTTATGCTAGTATAGTTTTGGCAAGATGAGAAACAAAATTTATATTTGAATCCAGATTTAAGGAGAATGCATACAGTTATAACAAATTCCTTAAATATATTTTTATTTTATGGAAAGGAAGTATTATTGTATTAAATGAATTGATATTATACCTCTACATAAAGGTGGCAATTCTTATGATTTCTCAAACTACCGTCCAATAGCCATACTTCCTCCCTTATCTAAGTTTCTTGAGAAATGTATTCACTCCCAAGTTACGCAGTTCCTGAACATACATAAGTTCCTCTTCACCAGTCAACACAGCTTCCGCCTCACACCACAGCACAACTACTGCTCTTCTCTCTTTTACTAATCAGGTTAACCAGCATAGAAACAGTAATAATTATGTATCTGCTATTTTTTTAGATCTCTCCAAAGCTTTCAACATGGTCTCACACACAAAACTATTAGATGCTCCAATCTCCCTATCCTTTGCCCCCTCTGCCATCTCCTCGTTCAAAAACTATCTCAGACAGACAGCAGTCTGTCCAATGGCAAGGTGAACTATCTCCTCTAGGTTCATAGGTTGGGTACTAGGCTATTGACCCTAGGGCCTATACAAGCCTAGCCATAACAATTCCATGGCTATTTCTTCCCACACTATTTACTTTCCTGGACCCCTGTCTAGCAGGATGACTGACGTGATCCCCGGGGTGAATTTCCTTTCTCCCATCCAATCGTCAAGGTTCCTTTTGAAGAGGGCCAAAGAGGCGCTCTGCTTGACATGTATAGGCAGTCTATTCCAAAGTCTGGGGAGTCTCTGAGTCAGGAACCTATCCCTCCAGCATGTTTTGTTTATTGTGATGACATGGTTTAGATCCCTAGAGCATGTGGCTCTGAGGGATTGGGATTTCTTTAAGTGTAGCATGTCCAAAAGCTCTGTGTTTGACATTGCCTTGTATGTTAAGCAGAGATGGCCTCCGAGTAGACGATATCTGACAGAGTATAGCTGGAGTTTTTTAAGGCAGTCAGCGTAGGCCATCTGCTTTAGGCCTGTGATTCTTTTAGTGAGGTATTTCTGAGACCTTTCCAGTTGTTGCAGATGTCTTGAGAGGTACATACCAAACGAGACATTGTATTCTATAATGGGTCAAATGAGGGATGAGTACAGTGGGACAATGACCTCCTTTTTTTCTGGATGAAAAGCCCTTAGTGATGAGGTGTGCCACATAGAAGAATTTCTTGACTGTTGTGGCGATGTGTTTATCAAAGGTGAGACCACTGTCCACCTGTGTCCCTAAGTCTCTTATCACACTTTCGGTGTTTAATGTACTGCCACCTATGTGGTAATTCACGGGTGCATGCTTTTTCCCAAAGGGGATAACTATACATTTCTTGGCATTGAGCTTGAGCTCATGGCTCTGGCACCAAGCATCCATTCCTGTAAGGCCCTTTTGTAGAGTATCCACATCATTTGGGGATTCAATAATGGCTCCCAGTTTGTAGTCATCTGCAAACTTTTTTAGCCAGAGTCCCTTAGTGTTAGCCTGTACTTCAGAGAAGTAGATGCCAAACAAGAGCGGTCCCAGGACTGAACCCTGAGGTACTCCACTTGTCACTTGTCTGGAGCTGGATTTGGAGTCGACTACTTTTACAGTATGAGTTCTGTCAGTAAGCCAGTTGGCAACCCATCGAGTGACGTAGTGATTAATGCCCAGCTTAGTAAGTCTATCTATGATTCCAGAGTGGGGGGATGGTGTCAACGGCCTTGGTGAGGTCCAGATAGGCTGTGTGGACCGCCTTACCCTCGTCCACTGCTCTGGAGACTAATTCAAAGAAGTCAATCAGGTTCAGGAGACAAGATCAGCCATTCACAAACCCAAATCGGGTGGGGTCCAGTGTTTGAAGGTTACCAATGTCTTTGTTTATAAGTTCCATGATAATACATTCCATGGCCTTGCAGATCAGGCTCGGCAGACTGATGGGGTGGTAGTTCCCGGGATCCAAGGTGGATCCCCCCTTGTGGAGCGGGATAACTGTAGTTGTGGGCCACTCAGTGGGCATGAAGCCTGAGGTGTGGCTATGATTAAACATGACACTTTGGTGAGGTGCCAATTCATTTTGTATTTCATGTAATACACAGCCTGGGATGTCATCTGGTCCCATGGATGCTGTATTCTTGGCTTTGGAGAGTGCGTTTTTTACCTGTGTGGCTGTTATTACCGGAATTTGGCAATCTTCTGGTATTGAAATGGGCCGTTTAGGGGGTGAGGGGGAGAGAAGTTGGCACTGAATTGATCTGCCAGGATATTGGCAATATCCTTGGGATCAGTATATTTAATGCCATTCTGTTGTAGCTCAGAACAGATCTGAGCATTGCCATTTAGATTCTTGACATAGTTATAGAATGCCTTGTGGTTGTCATTGGAATCTTTGGCAATTTTACTTTCAACTACCATAGGTGTACCACGAGGCTCAGTTCTGGGCCCACTACTGTTTTCTATCTTCACAAACAATCTACATACCGCCACCCAGCAGGCCGCACTTAATCAGTATACAGATGACTCAACGCTTATCTGCTCAGCCCCATCTCTGACCACCCTACAGCAGCTGACCCAAAAATCCTTTACCTCTGTTGAAAGCTGGATCATTGACATCCACCTTATTCTAAACCCCAACAAGACTAAATTACTCCTGTTCACCCCTAATAAATCTAAATCTACTACCCTAACTTTCTCTATCACCTCTAGAAATGGCACTGTTATCTCTCCTACAGCCCATACTAAGCTCGTTGGGGTACAAATAGACAAAACTCTTTTCTTTGATGTCCATATTGCTCACACCATCCAAAAAGTCCATAAAAAATGGGAACTCTTTATAGACACTAGAATTTTCTCACAGACAAAGTACGAATCACCTTAGCTCAAACTCACCTACTGTCCACCCTTATGTATGCAGCACCAATCCTGACCCACATTACAAAAACTGACCTTGGCAAAACTGAGTCATGTTATAACAAAGTTGCCAAACTTGCTAACAACTCTACCTTCAGAACCCATCACTGCCAGGCACTTAGGGATAGTCAATGGCTAGAATTTCCTCAACTACTCACCTACAGATAGTGCCTTCAACATCCTGAAGTACCCTGACAAAACTCCAGCTCTGCAACAACTACTTTCTCACTATTCTACTAATCGTCCACTTTGTTCTACCAATAAATCTATCCTCTGTATAACTAGTGCCAACAATACTGCAGGGAAAGCTCTATACTCTCATACCATAGCTAGAAATTGGAATAACCTCCCCTCTTCTATAACTTCTTCCTCTACTATCACACAATAAAAAAATCACTCAAATTACACCTCAGGAAATCCTGGATTTACCCATGTATAACATAAAGATGACTGTATTTCTTATTCCGCTTTGCCTCCTTCCTAATTTTCCTACTGTTGAAATAACACACGATTATAAGGTCTAGACATGTAGACTTGTAATTATTTCATAGTTCATTGGGACAGTTTAAGCTCACCATTGTTATTATGCATGTCGCTGTGCTATCATTGTCTGTCTGTTTTTGTTACTTAATCTATTTATCTAATTGTGGAGCATTTCGCCCCAGGCCTCCACTGAACATGGACCTGGCCCAGTTGGATTATCCCCGTTAACAAATGTAAAATAAATAAATAAAAGTAAATAAATACGTAAGAAAATTCTACTTCTTTTTAAAATTTACTATGACATATTAAAATCAGGTTTTTAAATACTTTGATTATGAAGGATCGGGGAATAATTGTTTTTCATCAAACCTATTTAGGAAGGATAGATTTTCAAACACATATTTTCATTTTAGAAGCAGTCATCTGTATTACCAAAAATATAATATTGGTAAAGGACAATTGATGCACTTGCCAAGACTTACTATGAATGATTCTAACTTTATGAATGAATCTGAGAAGTTGACTTATTTGTTTTTGGACAGAGGTTACCCAATCAGTTTATTAAACAAAGTTTTTAAAGAATTGGTAGAGTCCAACATACTAGATTTCCATCTGTTTAGGTAACAAAGAATTTTGTTTACTTAACAATGTTACGGAATTTGAGGTAAATACGTTCAGGGTCCTGGTGTTACCTTACACATATGATGCTTGCAAAATCAAAGCAGCAGCACTGTAAATATATACATGAGGGCCCCTATGTGTTAGTCTTGGGTTATGATAGGTCGGATGGATGTAATTAGTAACAGTGTCAGAGTTGCAACAGATAGTACACTCTCCTTTGGCGCAGATAGCTGTGGGCTGCATTCCCACACTGGGCAGTTCAATTGCTGACAGTGCAGTGCAGAATAAGGGGGTGCTGCCCTCTTGAGTGTGCCGTCATTCGGTTGAGACATTATGCCGAAGCTCCATCTGCTTGTGCTGGTGGCTTCTAAGGCAGATGTAAAAGATCCCATGGCACTTACTGGAAAGAGTAGGGGAAGTTCCCTGATACCTTAGCCAAATTTCCCCTAGTAGCATAAGTACCACCTTGGGTCACCCCTGAAAAGAGGCAACTAGCCTAGCTGGACTAACGTGGTCAACAAAGGATAAATAAATAAAGTAAAAGTAAGTACAATTGTGAGTTTTCCTGCAACATATTTAACATATAGCTGTTTTTATGTGGAGAAAACTGAAAGGAAGCAACAAAGCAGAATTTATGAACATTACTATGATATAAAAAAGACACTTTATTCAGCTGCTTATATTTTTCTAATTTGTGTTCTTCCTACTAGTCTGTTACTTCATCTTGCTTTGTTTTTTCCTGCTACTTGCTGCCTGTTCTGTAAAGTGTTCAACTGCATCTTTTCTGTTGCATTTATTACTGCTTGTTTGTAGCCTGTCTAAATTGTTAAGTGTTATTCTCAAGTGTTATTCTAAGCTCTTAGTTTTGGTTTAAGCACTTGGGCTTTAGGCTCACTCCTTGGCTCTCCCTGGCCTTTCTTCCTCAGATTCTGACAAATATGGATGGACAATTTCCTGCAGTTTCTCCTGCCAGTCTGGTTGATATGGGCATCCTGCGACAGTGTAGCAACTGTGGCATATACACGGACAACCATTTACTATTACCACATAGGAACACAATGTGTGAGAGGTGCAATTGCATTAGGAACCTAGAGTCCAAGCTCTCTCCCCCTCAAGCCAGTATATCTGGCACCAAAAAGGTTGTCAACACAATCACTACACCTCAAACACCACCCACACCTATACAACACACACCTACATATGTGGAGGTCCGCCACATAAACATACCCAAAACAAAGGAGCCCTCCTAGGCAAAAACACACGTGATCTCCACAGCCCTCCACACCACATACCACACACAGTACACACACCTGTGCCTCACAGCCACTAAGGCTTCACCATAAACCCAACATATTAGTCATAGAAGACTCCGTTGTGAGATACACAGACTCACCATGGATAAGGAGAAAGTCACGGTCAGTTGTCTATCAAGTGCCAGAATCCGCCATATCACACGTGCACTTAAGTCTCATAACAACAGTTACTGTTATGACTCTGACATAGTCCATGTTGGCGTGAATGACTTGAGACGTACCTCTCTGAACTATATGAAGAGAGACATGATTGAGCTCGCTGATTATGTGTCCCAGGCAGGTATATCCTTAGCCTTAAGCAGCATTCTGCTGTCACCCAGAATGATGCCTCAATACAAACATAAAATGATTGACTTTAACAATTGGCTTAGTTTCTGGTGTCATTCCAGGGGGATCCAGTACCTGACAGCCTGGGAAGATATGATCAACAGACCACCATGCTTTGCCAGAGATGGCCTGCATCTGTCTCACCTGGGCTTCAGGCTTCTGGCAAAGTCTCTTGCCTCCCCTATAGTGCCTTTTTGGGAAGAGTGATGAGGTTAAAACTACCAACATAAAAATTTCAACAAAACACAAATTAAAGGTCATGCTGCTAAATGCTAGGACTCTAAACATGAGACTGCACTCCTCACAAGCATTCCTAACCCTGTAAGATGCTGACATCTGTGTAGTCACAGAAACCTGGTTCAAAGCTGCGAGGAGCAGCCCAGCCTTACCTGGTTACTCATCTTATCATACATTCAAACCCCAAATTGTGGGCGGTAAAGCCAAAGGAGGTGGAGTTTCAATATACACTAAAGACATACACTCCAACAGTCTGGTCAAACAGTATGACGCACAGGAAACACTCCAGGTGCAGTTAACCATTGACAAGACCCCTATTCAAATCATAGCTAGCTACCGGCCCCCAAATCTGACTCAAAATGCCCAATCCGCCTATTTGGACCTGTTTAGCTCTATCATGATTTAACCCTTTACCCTGATCCTGGGTGACTTTAACTTCCCAAACATAGACTGGAAGAACTACTCATGCCAGAACACAAATGCCCAGAGATTCCTTGATTTTGTCAATGCAAATGCCTTGGAACAGCTAGTTGAAACCCCCACAAGAGGTGATAATATCTTGGACTTGGTATTAACCAACATGAGTAACCACTGTAGCATCCCTACAGTATCATCCTCCCTGGTAAGATCCAACCATAAAGCAATCACTTTCAAACTCACCATCTCCCCCAACCCCTGTCTAGCTAGGATCAGACATAAAAACTTCTCCAAAGCTGATTATAGCCTCCTGAGGGATGGTATAAAAAGCTTTACAGCCCCCTCCCCCTCTGTAATAACTGGCACCAATATCCAAAACTACACCAAAGCACTATACAAGCATTTATATAGATGCATGGAATCAGGAATACCCAACAGGACTAAATCATCCTCCACAAGGAAGAGTAAACCTGTCTGGTGGATGTCTGCAATAAATAAACTCTATAACAAAAGGAAAAAAAATGCTGTCCAAGACCAAGAAGGAGCAGGTGCCCAACTGGAAGCAATGTTTCAGCCTGAACAAACAAATAAGAGCACTAGTGAAATCCTCCAAGGCAAACTTTGAGTCCAAATTGGCCACATCTACTAGAGACAATCATAAGGCCTTCTTCACATATGTCTGCAACCTCAAAGGAAGCACCCAGATTTGTGCAGAACTGGTGGTCAAGGACACCACATATACAAATGCTGTAGATATAACAAACTTGCTGGCTGACAGATTCAGTGAAAACTTTACCCCTCTGTCCCCCATCAGTAAATCAGGACATCCCCAGTACCTGCCCCCTTTCCCTTACATCTAGGGAACAGGTCATCACTGCTCACTCAAAGGCAAAAAATACAGGCTCCATGGAACCCAATAACATCCCAGGCTGCATCCTATGTGAACTCAGGCAGGAACTTGCAGCACCATTAGGCACCCTGTTCAGCCAAAGCCTGAGTACTGGCTTCATCCCAGCTGAGTGGAGGACAGCCATTGTCATCCCTTTACATAAAGTGGAGCATCCACCAATCTGGGAAAGTATAGACCCATCAGCCTAACTAGCCGGATCTGCAAGCATGGGAATGGATTTTCATGGACCTCATTAACAAGGACATTGGCAACCTCCAAACACTTGATCCCACACAGTTTGGCTTAGTCAAGGGGAGGTCATGTCTGCTAACTTTGGTCAACTTCTTTGAGACAGTCATCAAAGCTATGGACAAGGGGAAGACTGTGCACACCACCTACCTTGACCTGGCCAAAGCCTTTGACACTATTCTCCACTCAGGCATAATAGATAAACTCTCTCAACTAGGCATCAATCAGTATGTTATCAGATGTGTAACAAACTGGCTCACTGATAGAACCCACATAGTCAAAATAGGGGAAGCCACCTCAAGTAGTAGACACGTAACAAGTGGTGTACCCCAGGGTTCAGTCTTGGCACCTCTGTTATTTGGGATATACTTTTCTGAGGTCCAGGGCAAAACCAGTAGGCTATGGCTGACCACGTTTGCAGATGACTGTAAGCTGGGTGCTGTCATCAATTCCCCTAGTGATGTGGACATCCTCCAAGAGGATCTCACTCATACAAATGACTGGTGCCAGAAACATGGCCTCAAGCTGAATACCAAAAAAATGCACCATCGTCCCCTTTGGGGAGAGTGACATCCCCACAAATTCTCACATTAATAACAATGTCCTAAGCACGCAATCAGTCATGAGGGTTTGGGCACCCAGGTTGATAGCAACCTGAATTTTAACCACCATGTTGCTTCTGTTGTATGGAAAGCCTTCTACATGGCCCCACCTCATAAGTAAGGGTATCTCATCCAGGGACAAGGAGGTCATAACATCCCTGTATTTCTCCCTTATAAGGCCCATTATTGAGTACAATGCCCCTTTTGGAATGTACCTCGCAAAGCACATGCAGCAGCTGGAGAGACCACAGAATTTCCTCACCAGGAGGGTCCAGGGCCTCAAATATCTACCATACACAGATAGGCTAAAATCCCTATCCTTCTACTCTGTGTCATACAGAGTCCTCTAAGGTGACCTCTGTCTGGCATACAAGGCGAACACGGACCCCACCTTGATGGGACTGCTGCATATCCGCAAGTCAAACTCCACTCGAGTAACCCACACGCACGGCCTCAACCTGGTCTGTGACATCAACAGGACTTGTTGGCGGGACATATTTTTGTCCCAGAGTCTCCCCCATCTATGGAATAGACTCCCTGTCCACATCAAGCAGAATACCTCTTTACCCCTTTTTAAGCGCAACCTGGATAGCTGGATGGGAAACAGAAAATATACCCCTGAGATTCCACCTGTGTCCCTGCTGGACAGGGACATTGGGGGCTGATATATCTAAACATGGGCTAAACTCTTGGCTAGGCTTATAAGGGCTTCAGGGCCAATAGCTTAGTAACCTCCGATGATCTTATGAAGAACAAAAATTCTAATGATGCTTTTATACAGACATGCCATTAGATGTCAGAACTTCAAGCTTTTTATGTTTTTTACTTAAGAAAAAGTGGATGAGGATGGCAGAGGGGGAGCATGGGAAGATAAAATGGAATATAGGGAATTGGTGTGGCAACTGAAATTGGATGCCACCCACCCCCAGGATTAAATGTCCATGCTTCTATAATGAGTATGCTAAAACTGAGATCTGCCAAACTATAAACAGCTTTCAGTATAGAAAATAACTTTCAAGTAGTTCATTTAAGTCTAATTGTTGTTTATTTTCAATGATGTCAACATTTCTTATCTATTTTTGTGTGTATTTATTAGAATTTCTTTGTTTTTTTAACATTTCCATTTCATGTTGTTTGTCTTATATGTTTTAAGTGGTAGTATTTATTTGTGATTTAGGGTACAAAGAGTTTTAAAACTTTGATATATATCTGTTGAATGACTGGTTATTTTTGACAATCGTGATTAGCTGTGTTTTTCTATAAAGTGAATACTGATTTTGATTTTTTTTTAAGATTTTGATGGTCTCTATGAAGAGACAAAAGCACTCAATCTTTTATTAAAGTTCTGTTTCCTGCAGCTTGGTTCAGTGTTTATTTTGCTTTGGATCTCTGTGAATAATGTTTATAGCAATGATGCCTGATCAGACTGAAATTGTGCTTTTTCAGCTGTACAACTTTCCTAAAGGACTTAGCTCTATCAGGGTAATAACTGAGTTGCCTGTGCAAGTCCAGAGTATGGAGAATGATGGTTTGAATCCATATAAACTGCAAAACTACTATTGGCGTGAAGGAGGGATTTGTTCTTAAAGTAACCCTATCTATATGGAAAACAAAATAAGGTTCACCCAACATGAGAGCTTGCAACTCAGATAATCTCTTGCAGATGTCAGAACAACAAGAGAAAACAAAATGCCTGATGAGCTAGTTAAAAAGGGGAGATTTAACTTTTTCCAGTGCAAAAATAAGATTGCAACAAGGTGCTGCCTCTGTCCTAAGTGGCCTTAAATGCAAAGTCCCTTTTAAGAACAACTTAAAAAAAGTCTGAGAAGAAAGAGAAGAATCCATGGGCAAACATGCTAATATGGTCAGTTTGCTAAAGAAGTAAAACAGGCCAGAGGATAGTAACTCCCATACATACCTCTCAACCTCTTAGAGCAAGAAATCTGGACAAAGCCATGCATGGGGGGGGGGGGGGGGGGGGCAAAGGCCCAAAAATAAGGACAATTTTTAAGTATTGCTCTTACAAACTTAGAAAGTTGATACAATAACAGGTTTTGTGTTAGCATGTATTTTCTGAATGGTATGAAGTCTGAAACTCAAATGTCTGTCATTATTTTCTGACTTCAACTAAATGACTTGCCAATGATTTGATAGAAAAACACAATTTTATGAAAAATGGACCAAAAATATGAGGCAAAAAATCTGGACATTCTGTGAAAATCTGTACAGTTGAGAGGTATACGTTCCACAAATATAGTAACAGTAGCTGTACATAATTCCTGATTGGACCCTGATTATTAGAATGGCACTAAGAAGAAAATATCTTCTAGATGATAACATAACATTTTCTAGTAGCAAGATGTGAAGAGATTCTATAACAAACGGTGAAGATATTCCATAACTGTATCACAGCTATCATTTATTTCACTTTTATATGCTTTTGGCCTGTTTGTTTGATATGTTTCAAAAACCCTGCATTTTTACCTTTAGTGATACAACAGCTCCCCTTGCAAAATCCAATGTATCTGTTGTTATGGATTGAGCAGGGGATTTGTAGAGCATAAGAAAGACCTGGATTCAGAGAAATTGGGACTCTCCACCAAAAAGGTTCTCTCTTCACGAAGTATTGAAATCTGAAAATTCTGTGGATGAAAATGTTGGGTCCAAACAGTCTTTAGGAAATAACACTAAATATTTCTCATGTGCAATTTTGCAAGAGGAGTTACAAGAGTCATAGAAGCCATGAACCCTAAAATTCTGAGATACTCTCTGGCTGTAGTCTAAGGCTGTTTAAAGAGATCCAGGAAGCATTACAGCTATATCTCCACTTTTTCTTGAATTAGGATTGCCTTTTGCATGGGCAAGTCCAGAAGGCATCCTAGAAACACAATCCTGTGAATGGGAATGAGAGAGGATTTCTGATTATTTATTTGGAACCCAGGGTCTAAAAGGAGATTTGTTACCCACCTAAGGGACTCCTGACACTTGGAAAACGATTTTGCAACTATATATAAGTTGTCTAAAGGAAATGTTTATACCAAGTCAGCAATTGGCAATCACCGGAGCTAGACAATTTGTAAGCATCCTTGTTGCAATGAGTAACCCAAAGAGTAATGCAGAGAACTGATAAAGTAACCCAGATGCAGGCAATCTTAGAAAACATCCGAACTCCAAGGCAATGGTAATGTGATGATAATTAGCATCTTACAAGTACAGTATTACCAGAAAGCTCGCTTGAGGTATGAGAAATGAAAATCCTTGCAAAGTCAACATTCTGAATTTTGATACTTTCACAAACAAGATAAGAAACGAAAAATAGGGATTCTCAAAAAGGAGGTGGGCTTTCCAGTAATGTTTTCTTCTTCTTCTGGCTTTTCCTGGTTAGGTATCGCCACAGCAGATCACCTGTCCGCTCATGATTGGCAGTGGAGTTTAACAGTGTTGAGTTGCCAGCCCAGCACCCAACCTTCCACAGAAGGCACACACATGCACACACTCAGGGCCAATTTAGAGTGTCCAATCAACCTACAGCATGTCTTTAGGATGTGGGAGGAAACCGGAGCACCTGGAGGAAACCCAAGTGACCACAGGGAGGACATGCAGTCTCTGCACAGAAGGCACCCCAGCCAAGAATCGAACCAGAGAACCTCTTGCTGTGAGGTGGCAGTGCTAACCGCTGAACCACTGTGGCAGCCCCTTTTCAGTAATGTTTACAATCCTTCTGAAGTAGTTTCAGAACCTTCTTGTCTGAGACACTCTGATGCCAAATTGGAAAGTGAATAACTAGGCTCTGGGACAGATTGAAGGACTGGTGGGGAAGGAATGTTGCAGTAGTCATTTTGAAGTAGCAGGCTGTCCCCTTTCCAGAAGTTTCCCTCCTGCTTGCTACCAAACTGTATAGGTAGCTTGCTTTGTTTTTTGAACAGACAACCAGAGGTTTTTCTTTGTAGATTTGGGGAAGGAAGGGTTAAAAATCTTAGTGATTTCAATTAATTTACCTCTTTCCTTAAATTGTTTGATAACCCAGAAGGACTAAACATCCCCCTTATCCACAGGCAAGTTTAATATTTCAGATTTAACATATTCAGAAAATCTGTGATAACATACCCAAGCAAAATAGTAGAAGTATCTGCTGCCTTGGACATTGAATCATCACAATCATTTACATTCTTAAAATAATGCATAGTTACCAGTGAAAGAGAAGCAAGAACATAATTCAGAGAGGACAGTGGTAGAAATGTTCCTCAGGCAATTAAAAAAGCAACATGTTTTTGAGAAAATAAGCCTGATAATTCAGAGTTCTAAAGGCTAAAGTGGAGGGTTACATTATTTTCCCAAACCTATCAAAGTTTTTCCACCCTTGTCTGAAGGAGAAGAATTAGCATTCACCAACTTTTTGTTAGCAGCTGGACTAGAAATAGAAATAGCCTCAAAGTCTGACCCGGGATGAGAAAATTATTTGTAATACTAAGAACTTTATTAAGTTAGTCTGTCTTTTTTTGGGAGGGGATGCTGAAGGCTGATCATGAGGCATCCAACAGTCAAAATGGGAAATATCCTCCAAGGCTGACAACAGGGAGGAATAAGAGTTGGCTGTGGTACATCCACTTGTAATATGTCACAATATTTCTTATGTTCCCATTGAAACAAATTGTTAGTCTTGATACAGTTTCAGATAAATAAAATTCCTCAAAAGGATATTCTTAAGAAATACTTCACTGGATCAGAATCTGGGTTTTATGCAGAAAATATATATGATATCCTATCCTTAATACTCAGGTTAATCTGACAAGGAATCCATAAAACTGAGGAAACATGACTTATTTCTTCCACAAAATTCATTTCATACTGTTGAGGTTTTAAATCCTGCAGTAAACATTTGGTCTAAGTAATACATTCTCCCTTATCAAGACAGGAAAAAAAAACATTCAGAGGAAGATAAATGTTTTAACTTCTTTTTTCTTATTTCTAGGGACATCCCTAGAAGGGGACTGATTCAAGCATACCTTATCCCAGGGAACAGGTCTTTGTGCCCAGCTACAAAGGACACCTGAACAGCCACAGAGAATGTAGCCAACTCCTGGTCCATAGTTTCTGAAGGAATTAAACCAGAGAGATCTGGAGAAAAAGGTGAGTGGTCTGAGGAGCAACAAACAGCCACTGCAGAGTCACCCACCAGCAGCTGAAATACTGTCTGAGTCCATTGTGTCATTAAGGGCTACTTAGCTAGTTTATTCTTCTTCAGAGTAGGAACCAAGGAAGTAGTAAGCCGATTTATATCATAGCCAGAAATGAAGCCTGAGCCCCAGTCATAGCTGCTGGAAAGAGTCAGTAAGTAGTTACGCTGTCACTAAAATGTACATAAGCATCAAGTACAGTTAATTTCCTCTAAAGCATATAAACCCTAATAAAAATCACAAACCAGTGTAAAAGAAGCATACTGTTTCACAAATTAGTGCCCCAATTAAGAATAGGCAGTCCCTGCTAAAAATACTTTGCTAGACTTGATATTGCCGTCGAATATTAAACACAATTAAATTGCCAATATTCTAAACAGATATGGTCAATTATTTATCATAAATGGAAATGTGTGGAAGGGAGTCCCCAAAGGGGATTTACCCAAGAGGAGTATTCTCATTGGTGGCAAGAAAGTACTGAAGTATTTTGGTGTCCAGGCTGCTGTTTGTTTTCCACACATGAGCTTGAGAAACAACAGCCTAGGTGCATGTGTGTGTGTGTGGGTGTGTTGAGGGGGGCACAGCTCTCAACTTTCCATCTATAAAATGAGGAACATTTCCTCTTATAACGTGGAACAAATGTGCATAAAGTGGAACACTTACTAAGAGCTTACCAACAGCTTCATTTAGGATGGTTAAAATGTGCCATTTTGATAAAATGTTCTTTTGATGAATTAATATGATTCAGTTCTCTTTATCATGGATATCAGTTAAAACAACTCCTAACACTGAACGTGCGACGGATGCTTTTAGTGTGGAACGTTCCAGAACATGTACCTTTTAAGACTCCAAATGAGGAATATTCCTCATAATGAAGTACACTTGAGAGGTATGGGGATGGTGAAAGCTTTTGGAAGAGTGGGCGGACATTGTATCTCTGACAGGATATAACCCATTTAGCTAAGGTTACTGAAGCAGTGATTTATGATGAACACAGTATTTCCTTCTCTGGAGCACTGCTTTATGTGATTTCTTTACCCCTCTGACAAATACCAGTGTCACACTTTTCCTTGATTCCCCTTTTGAGGATAGGTCAGGTCATGAATGCTTTAATTCAAAATAGCCAGATGGACTCTGTTATGCTTTTCTCCCATTTCCTCTTATGATTAAAATTCACCAAGAAAGCCATACTGTTTTAGTTCAGCATCATTTTGATTAACACCTTACTGTCCCAGACAGAGGTATTTGCTCTATGGAAAATCTTCTGTCTACCATCTTTTGAAGCACTGCTATCTCACCCTTCAGGCAAATCCTATCTGAATCTTCAAACAATATGACTGATTGACTGACTTCTGCACTTCCATTAATAGGTAAAAATCCAACATTTTATAAGAGCATTTTGCATAATCTCCTGCTGGAGCCATTCTATGCAAAAGACTTGTTGAGATAAATGGACTTTTTTTCATTTGAGCTTCTAGTAAAGTCATATATCAGTTTATAGTCTGTTTTCCTTTAGTCCTACCTTACTTGTCTGAATCTTTGACTTTGAGCTCAGTGATTCTCCTGTTAAGGATCATTCCTTAATGATTGTCATTCAAGAAGAGGACAAGGACACTCTTCTTCAACATCTGGCGTTTGTAAAAAGGCTTCTAACATGCCTAGGGTACACAATAAATGAAAATAAATCCCAAGTGGTACCCCCTCAAATAATTACATTCCTGGGTGCAAGCTTGAATACAACTGCCCAGATGGCTTACCTTCTGCCAGACAGACAAGGGCAACTGACAATATACTTCAAACAAATGGCAACAAAAACCCAATTATCTGCAAGACAAATTCAGCAGGCTTTGGGGTTCATGGCATCCTGCATTCTACTAATTCCATATGCGAGACTGCATATGAGGAAATGTCAGTGGTACCTAAAAAGCTTATGGAGTCAACATTGTCACAGTCTGGAAACAATGATTCCTCTCATTCCTTGCCTGCAGCAGGAGTTTCTTTGGTGGGCAGAGACATGTCACCAAAACAAGGGACTGTCATTCACTCTACCCCCTGCCACCCAAACCCTAACTACAGACGCATCAGACTATGCTTGTGGGGCCCACCTGGTGGGGAGATGCATTCAGGGCAAATAGAGCCCAAAACAAATGCATCTGCATATCAACCAGAAAGAGATGCTAGCTGTTCAGAATGCTCTGACAGCCTTCAAGGACTTACTTCATCCAGGACAACTACTGATAAAGACGGACAACACCACAGTTATGTGGTACATAAACAAGCAGGGGGGTACACATTCCTACCCCCTTTGTAGACTAGCCATGGCATTGTGGAACACAGCTTTGACTTACCAAATACATCTTCAAGCTCAATTCCTGCCAGGAAAACAAAATACTCTGGCAGATGACCTAAGCAGAAATCTTATGGACCCACACGAGTGGAAACTGGATCCACAAATCTTCAGCATGTTAACACAAAAATGGGGGAGTCCAGACATATATCTATTTGCCTATCCCCAAAATTATCAACTGGACAAATTCTGCACAAGGACTTATCATGGACAAGCATGGAAAGTGGATGCCCTATCCTTCAGTTGGAAAAACCTATCAGTCTATGCCTTTCCCCTCTGCCTCTGCTCTCCAAGGTTTTACTAAAGGTCAGACAGAAAAAAACAAAAATGATCCTAGTTGCTCCGGACTGGACTCGCCAGCACTGGTACCCAATTTTAAGGAATATGTCTCAACTCCCTCCTTGATACTTGCCTCAAATGCCTCATCTACTGTCTCAGCAGAACAATCAAATTCTGCACACTCAGCTCTAAACTCTGAACCTTGCAGCATGGCTGACCATTTAATTATTCAAACAAAACCTCTCAGTAAATCTGTGATGGATGTCATTTTGGAAGACAGAAGGCCTAGTACTAGAAAATCTTATGCTGATAAATGGAAGAGATTCTGTGCTTGGAACCAAGCACAAGGAATGGACACAGCAAAGCCCAATATCCCTCAGATTTTACAATATTTGACTGAGATGCTTGACAAGGGCCTATCTTTTTCTTCAATAAAAATCCATGCCTCTGCCATCTCATTACAACACGGAGCCTCCACTCTTTTCTCATCCTCTGCTTAAACAGTGTCTTAGAGGGGCCAAAAATTTAAGGCCTCCCAGAAGATCACCAACTCCTGCATGGGACCTCAATTTTGTGCTGGAAAAACTCACCCTGCCTCCTTTTGAACCAGCAGCTACTGCGGATATAAAATTTTTATCTTGGAAAACAGCTTTCCTCTTGGCAATCACTTCAGGAAGAAGGGTTTCAGAACTACAGGCTCTCATGGCTGTGGAGCCTTTTATTACATTTTACCCGGACAGGGTGTCCCTCAGGACCAATCCTTCTTTTATGCCTAAGGTGGTATCCAGTGTGGCTCTTAACCAAACAATTCACCTGCCAACATTTTACCCAAATCCGCAGAACAAGGGGGAGTGGATTCTGCATACATTGGACGTACACAGACAACTAAGATTCTACTTAAACAGGACCAAATCTGTAAGAAAATCTGAGCAACTACTGGTGGCATTTGCTGCAGGATCAGAGGGGAAGGCTACATCAAAGCAGACTATTTCTAAGTGAATAAGCCACTGCATTCGTTTCTGCTACTTGCACCATGGTAAACCTGTGCCCAAGGGGATCAGGTCACATTCCACCAGGGCTGCCTCTACCTCGGCAGCTTTTCTCAGAGGAGTTCCAACCAAAGACATTCTAGAAGCTGCTACTTGGAGCTCTGTTCATACCTTCACAAAGCATTATCATTTGCCTCTCTTCTCCAAATCCAGGGCAGGCTTTGCCACTGCAGTTCTGCAGGGCCTTATAGCAGCTCCTAATGCTGTTTAGTTCCATCCTCCCATTCATAGCTTTGGGATTCTACCCAAATGTAATGACTGCAACAGTGAAACACGAAGAACATAGTACAGTTGTGTACACTTACCATAAGTATAGATGTTCGAGTGTATTCACTGTTGCAGTCCAGGTTACCCACCCGCCATCCCCCTTTTTCTATAACTTCTCTTTCCTTCACTATATTCTAAAGCCTTTGTGGTGTATTTGCTTTTAGATGAATGTAAAGTTTATGTTGCTAAAAGTGCATTTGCATATATATTTCTGTTTTTATATATATATATATATATATATATATATATATTTTTTTTTTTTTTTTTTTTGCTCCCCATTTGGGGGGCCCCTGACATCTGGGGCAAGAAAAACTGAATAAAATGGCATTGGCTGCATGTTTTATACCCCTGACGTCATGGATGAAGAGACAGCAACCAACGCAGGACGCAAGACTTTGTTATTCAGGCCAACTGAAGGCAACCTGCCAGCAGATTACCCAAATGTAATGACTGAAACAGTGAATACACTAGAACATCTACATTTATGGTAAGTGTACACAGCTGTACTTTTTCCTTGTAGCTCTCTCTCTTGCCAAGAGAAATCTGAGCTGTAGATCCTTTCTATCAGATTTAATTACCTTGTTTTCCATAAGGAATGGTTGGTGCTGGGAGCAAACCTGTCCTACATGCTAAAAGTTATTACAGTCAAATTTGAACCAGTCAGTAAAACTGCCTGCCTTTTCCCCCAAATAGTCTAATTCTGGTGAATACTTTTTCTTTAAAGTATGTCCCTATACAGCTCAGATTTTATGTGTGCAGAACTATATCTTTGTACAACAGCAGCCAGTTAATGTCCTCTGCTAAGACAAGATTAGATAAGGAAGTTTTTATGCTCATAGTTTCCATGTGATTAGATAATTGTATCAAATTCTGTCAGAGCAAACATGGAAAGTTTTTTTGTAACTCAAGAGTTAATTCCACTAATGAGTGATAGGCAGTGCTTTTTCTGTATTGCCTCTGCTTTTGACATTTATGCAGCTATAGCCTGCTTTTTAGTGAACACCTTTGCGAGTCACTGTAAGCTGAACATTAGTTCTAAGCCCAAGCAGTCCTTTGGGGCTATTGTCATCCATATGATCTTATGATGATGGCTTCCCAGCCAAGAAATCTGTCATCCAAGTTATCAAACATAAGCCTTCTGTTGTGCAAAATTTGTGTGTTTTCCATATTGGTAAATTTGTAAGAGGAAGGACCATTTTTGGTAACATACACTCCCTACATCCCTCACCTATAATATATTTTGGCAGGAGTTCTTCTTTCTCTGCTTCTTTGCCCTTTTGTTGTTTTTTTTCCCATGATCAGCTCTATAACAGAAGAACTGGAGAGTTAGAAAAGAGTGATGCATGCTGGGGACAGAGAATGCTCCAGGCAGCCTGCAAAAATTTTATTTGCCAAGCACTCAATCCTAGGCTAGTACTAGGCTAACTACCCTTGTGGGCCATTTCAAGCCTAGCCAATTACCCCATGTGAGAATCAAACCCTGCACCTTGTCTTTGTAAGGTAAGCACCTTAACCATTATGCCATCCTCCCACCTATTACCAAAGATGTACCTTTTTCTTAAAGATCTTTGACATGGATTAATCATGTAATAAAAGGCATGAATGGCTTACCCCTGTTTCCAGGTACTGCAGTCTACAGGTGTATCAGTGGGATTGGAAATGATTTAAGAAATGCAACACTGAATTGCCATTTGGTTGAAGGAGGTCCATACTTTCTATTGCTGACTGGCAGGCCCTTGCCTACATCAGAATTGCCCATTAATTGCACATGGTTTATATAGTTTTAAGTAATTAAGATAGTTAAACATATGCTAGGAGTACAGCTTTCTTTGGGGATAACCTCAGTGGAAAGTTGGATTACTCAGATCCAATTGATCCTAAATCCCAACAAGACTAAATTACTACTTTTCACCCCCAACAAAAGTATATCCACCCCTCTACCTTTCACAATCACATCCAAAAACGGCACTAACATCTATCCCTCTGACCACACCAAACCCCTTGGCATAGAAATTGACAAAACCTACTGCCTGATGTCCATATTTCACAAACTATCAACCATAAGAAAATGGGAACTCTATATAAACACAAGAAATTCCTCTCTGCTTAGGCATGGATTACCCTAGCCCAAAACTCATTTACTATCCACTCTAATGTATACTGCACCAATCCTCACCCAGATCAGAAAACTGGATCTTGATAGACTCGAATCATGTTATAATAAAGTTGCCAGATTTGCAAACAACTCCATCTTCAGAACCCATCCCTGTCATGCTCTAAGGGAACTTCAATGGCTAGAATTTCCCCAGCTACTCAGTTACCACCAACTAGTCATTGCCCACAATATTGTGAAATATCCCAACAAAACCCCAGCACTAAGCCACCTTCTTACTCACTATATATCAAATCGTCCTCTTCTCTCTTCTGACAAATCTCTCCTCTGTAACTCTAGGGCTAACAACTCTGCAGGGAAAGGATTATTCTCCCATACCATAGCTAGAAACTGGAATAACCTGCCCCCAATCTGACTTCTATCCCTACAACTACACAGTTCAAAAACTCCCTCAAAGCACACCTGATGAACTCCTGGCTATGTCCATGTATTACATGATCCTTCTGTTCATCCACTGCTAACTTCTACATATGCTATTTTATCTTCTGTTATTTATCTCTACGGTTTTAGGTATATTTTTCTCTGCTGATTTCATATCTTAGAATCATCCATGATTGTATTATGTTGTTTTTATATAAATTGTTTTATTTGATGTATATTACATCTGTTTTTAATTAACACATGTTTAACTATGTTCAATTAATGTGGAGCTTTTCTCCCCAGGCCTCCGCTGAAAATGGACCTGTGTCCAGTCAGACAATCCCGGTAAACAAATGTAAAATAAAATAAATAATAACAGACACAGCATGATTTTTTTAGATTGTCTGCTGCCTGCTATGATATACTCACCTTTATCCAGCTGTGTAGCTGAACCGTTGTTTGCAAACATCCATTTTAATGACCAATCCATTGGAAGCATACACAGCCAGGAATGTAACAGCATATGTTTGCTTGTTTGTAATTCTTAAATAATTAGAAAGAGCTTTTCACACTTATGCAAGAGATCAGTGAATCACATCAGTGCATTTTACAGCCAGATTTTCTGGTGTGTGATGGTGAGCTCCTTTTACTGCTGCATCCCTTTTTATTGTTCTATCCAGTAGCTCTGCAAAAGGGACTAATAACCTATATCCTATTCTCAACAGTGGACAGGACACACTGAACAGTCAATGGGGCTGGCCAGCAGCAGTAACAATGCATTCACTACACCTTTACTAAAAGACAAAAGAGATGAGCTAAAAACTTCCCAGTAAAGGGGGGGGGGTGAAGTCTTTCAAGCTTCCTTATTAAGAGGCTTGATATGATTATCAAAAATTTGAAGTGTGTGTGTGTGTGTGTGTGTGTGTGTGTGTGTGTGTGTGTGTGTGTGTGTGTGTGTATGCACCTATCTCATAAATGTTTCTTTTCTATTCACTTACATCACTATTTCTGATCTGTGACAACACACCCATATTTATGTAGAGAGACTTCTACATGGAGCACTAGTTAACCCCTAATCCTGCTGTAGGCCTGTTATCCCCTGATGTATTCTGATGCTAATATTTTAAGAATGGTAGCCTCTGCATTAAGCAACAACATTGCCTTTGCAAGATAGCAATAAAATGAAATGTACATTTTCTAACATATAAAAGCCTGTTTGCAAACGTTATGGAAATATGCCATTTTTTTTTGGATATTTGATTTACTAATGCAGCAGTGGACTTGGAAGCAAGTATACAGGCATGCATGCAGAGGATGAAAGTTAATACAGAAAAAGGAGGTGGGTATCAGGCATATGCATTGAATTATAAAATTCTGTTCATTCACACAGTTAGGAATATCAGTAATAGTTCTTATTAAAAACAACATCTTATGAATGGTATTCTCTGCATTATGTATTAGACTGTGCTATTGCAAGTTTATTATTATAGTTTGTGGAAAATAATATAGGCTATGGGTATGCCCAAGATATGGTTGAGTATACTGAGAATTATGTAAAAACATTGGGGAAATGCAGAGGGACTGCAAAACCAGTCAGTTATTATTTACCATTCTACTAGGCCTTGAAGGGTATGAACACCAGCTGGAACATTAATATTTGCCTCATTTACAGATGATGAGTGATGAAAAAGATAGCAGTGATACTCACTACTCTAAAGTATATTCTAGGATGACAGGGTTAAGTTTGTGGGGGGAGGAGAAGAGTTAAAATAGTCATGCAGGACAAAACAGAATATTCTGAATATTTGTTGACAAAACCCTTTTGTTGGTTTCAAAAATATTCATCATCGGTTCGTTAAACCATGAACCACTGTAATATATTTCTTTATCATGTCTTATATTACAGTTTTGAAAGAACAGAAATTTTATACTTCATTAAGTAACCCCTTATGGACAGCTGTTTTCTCCCTTGATAATTGCTTATTTGTTTGCCTTATAAATAGATAATTTATTTATTGCTGCTACTCAAAATGTTTTGAAATCTGATATGTGGGCATCTTTTATTTTCTTGTTATGACAGAGTTTATATCACATTTGCTCAAACTTTATTTCTCGCAACAGTCTCTGTTCTTATGTCTGCTGTCTCCATATAGGCACCCTATATTTTTGCTTGAAGTATAGGGATTTCTGTGCAATCTGTGATCACACCCTCTTGGAGAAAGAACAATAAAGTGTTTTTTGTTTTTCTACTGATGATTATTTCTCCAAGGTTTACTGATTTTGGAGTGAGAAGTGAGAATATTAAAGTAAGGGGATTTAGGGCTCGTCTGTCTACAAAACAGTACTTATTTTTCTCTTCATTTTTACATAAACTTTATAGAATTGAGTATATGTATTTCTGTGTTTTATGTACTTGACCTATAAGTTCTGTGTAGTTCCTGCCAGGCAGGTTAGAATGAGACAGTATAATTTTAGCCATCACTGGTGTCATAGGTATAAATCCCTGATTACAATTGGATTAGTGGCTTGTATACTTGATGATGCTGTTGGGGAGGATAGGCAGAGCAGGGACGCAAGCTGCCACAGTCTCTCAGAAGAGAGGCAGCATTGCAAAGTGTTTGGGGGTATGTATTCAGCTCACCAAGCTACCACATTGTGGTAGCCTTCATTAGAAAGTGCACAATGCATAGTTTGTCCCCACAATGATGATGGTAGTGCATTCCCTGCCCAGTGGGTGGGTTAGGACCATAAAATACCCCCTGTTGTCAGTTTTCATGATAAGGACACAAGCAACCTGTTAGCTGTATGATAGCTTTCCTGGACAATCCTCACCCCATATGGTACCATTCTAAAAATAAAGGAATGAATGTACTGAGTCTGACTGGTGATGGGTTGGTTGTCAGCAGACCTAGGAGCAAAAATGGCCAACTTAAAAAAGCAGTATTGTTTTGATATGACATAGTAGAACCCTGACTTGCTGAAACTAAGGACTGAATATGTTAAGACATATTGTCTTATTTCATGGTCTTTAGTTATGCAGTATATTATTTAGTTTAGAGCACTTTGGAGGTAGGTTTATCCTGTTAGAATATTATCTAATTAACATTTACTAAGCAAGACTTAGGATCCATAGAACCCATAGTAGACGTTGTAGGTAATTTTCTTGTCTGAAATTTGGAGTTGGAAGAATATTCTAATTAAAGAAAGAAAAGAACAACTATAATATTAAACAGATATAGGAAAATAGCAGAAGAGCCTGGGGGAAGATCTCTTAATTATGTACAATCATATTGTATAATGCCGAAAGCCAAAAGATGGAGGTTGCCAGTGGAAGACTTAGGAAGAAAGTGGAAAAGAATTATAGTGAGACTCCTTTGATACAAAATAGTCAGATTGTAAGATGTGTGTGTGTGTGTGTGTGTGTGTGTGTGTGTGTGTGTGTGTGTGTGTATCTATATGCATATATGTATATATATACATGTATACGCATATGTATAGACAAAGAGAGGGGTGACAATATGTGAAAATATGTATGTACATGAGCATCAAAACATGAATGACCACTGCCTTCACATCCAAGACAGATGGATGGAAACTATTATTGATCACAAAATGAAATCTGTTTCCTTTTGTAGTTGGTTAACCAAAACCCTACTACTAACTTCAGACACACTTAGTCTGAATAGTGGTAGGGTTATGGAATGCTTTTTTCATAAGGTAAGGTATGGAGAAGGGGTTAGGCCAGGGTTAGGATTAACACTTAATGCCAGCAGGAGGCAGTGCTGAGATGCCTACATAAAACACGGTATACAAAGTATAACTGCTGCACACTAACATCATCAGGACGGAAGGTGCTGGGATGGCATCTATGCCTACAGGACTTCTGATTGTTCTGACTGGCATTTCTAGAGGTAATCTTACCAATACTGGATCTGGTCCCTGGTTCTGAGGATTATATTCTTCTGTCTTAGGTGAAATACATGATCCTTACATGCTTTAGTCTTTTGGAATAGCCTATGCTGCCATGGAGGAGTCTGCCTTCATGTCCATAGTGGTAGTGTGTCTTGGTTAAGAATACCTGCTGTCTATGCAGGGCAAGATATCCCAATGTTGTCTATGAAGGTGAAGATTTTCTGCAAGACATTCCAGTAAATATTAATATATAAATCCCTCTCTGTAAAAATGGATGCCCTCAAATGTGACACATTCACTCAATCCATACCTTTTTAAAGTATTATGATGTAGAAAATAAAACGCTGGACTTGCAATGCAATGTGTATGACCATGAACATTTCTGACAGCAGCAATAAGTTGGATAACATTTGTGTGAACTTTGATTACTCTTTTCAGCCATTGTATGCCAGCCACTCCATTACATTTTACAGACACCCTGTGCTGTTGAGCCTTGTTAGTTTCACATAGTATATTACTTTATTGGTTATACCAAATAAGTGCTTGCTGTATATTTGAATTGGAGTGTAGCTAACAGAGCAGTCTTTTTCTTTTGGTTTACACAAAGAACAGGAAGATGAAGATGACACTGCACATCTGCCAAGCAACACATCACGCAGAGCACCTCACTGGCAGTATTCAAGAGAAATCTTGATGAGTGGATGGGAAATAGGAAATTCACCCTGGGGATCACTTCAATTGCATTGCTATATAGGGGCACAGGGAACTAACGTCTGGTAAGCCAGATGACTGGGAACACTATTGGGCTAGGCTTGCATTGACTCCAGGGCCCTTAGCCTAGTACGTACCTATGAACCTATGAACATACATTGCTAAGGTTGGTCGGGGGAACTGGTAATGGGGATGATTGAACTTCAGACTGCTAAGGGACATGTAGCACAAGGGCAAGATGCACTGTGACGAAGGGCAGGCTGGGGTGACAGTTGACTGCTATGATGCACATTACTGCACTCAACGTGAGGTCAGTCACCTCTGTAACCTCCAACTTTGCTGGGTCCAGCCACTTTTTGGCCTGCTGGTCAGAGCAGGCAGTTGTGCAACGCTTAGAGTTGTATGAGGATGTGATCCATGTTGTCAATGTGGGTGTCCAGGTGTCAGTCCTCCAAGGCCATCATTAGGCCTTCCACCTCTTACTAACTCATCTAGTCAGACCCCCAAGTGACCCCACTGATGGGGAGTCTACACCCCTACTGTATCTAGAGCACCAGAGGGCACCAGTGAGCCCTCCAGGTAAGCCCTTGCTGAATGAATGACCTTCATCATCCTGCAGGGAGGCTGGCCAGAAGAACTCTGGGGACCCAACAGGTGATGGGGACGGTGGCCAGGAGAATGCTAGGGACCCAGCAGGTGACGGTGAAGTAGGTGCACTAGGTGTGGCTGCTGTTGCACCTCATAACTGGACATGGATGACATTAACTAAAAATTAATGTACATGGTGAAAATCAAATCAACAATGAGCAAGTAAGGAGAAGACAGAGATAAAAGAAAAAAAATCAGTTACATTTATTAGTAATGCATGCTACACTCAGTGGCAGTAGAATTCCTGAAGGAGTAAAATGCATTTTAGTATGCAATAACAAACCAATAACAATAAAGAAAACTGATACAAATACATTATGGAAGTATGGGCTCCATGATGAGCAACATTACATGCCACTTAACCAGTTTCCTGCATGTAGGACATTGGTACAGTCCTTGAGTTACAAACATTATGAATGTAAGGGACAGCAAAACTGGGCTGAAATAACCTAACTGAGATGTAGTCAGTTTAGCAGGAGGTGGCAGACATGGCCACTGACTGTTGACCTGCATGGCACTGGGGAGACCATGTCATGTATATAACACCCCATTATTTCAAAAGGAATACATAGAGACCACCCAAACTCAGTGGTGACACAGTACCCAGGCATACAACAGCCACAGTGAAGTGTCACCCGACAGCCTGTAATTGGCATGCCCATGGTGTGCCTGGCATAACTGATACAGGCATGGGGGGGTGGAATGGCCAGTGTAAGAGTATGGCATGGCAAGCTGACAAGGCCATTGTGTATGAACGGCATAGGAAGTGACATGGCACAGAATGCTGCCAAACAAAACAGATCCAAAGCAGATGTTGGTGTTAAGACACTCAGTGTCAGCCCAGGCATATCATCATGACACTGTTGAGAATCCTTGCTGGTAGGAGGGACAATAGAATATTTCCACTGACAGTTACAAGATATATGACACATAACGGAAAACTGGGAGAAATGGTGAAAGTAATTAGTAGCACGGCAAATGCATAGAGTGAAGCAAGAGACTAGGAGCTATGCAGCTGCAACACCTATTTCATGTACATACCATGAAGCCTGGACAGGTGGACTTGCCTCCTCTGCCTTATCAACCTATTTTCCTTGATTTCACCAGGTGCTGAAAAAGAAAATGTTCATGTGATACCAGTAACCATACACAGCTGGTGGAGAAGGTTAGAATGGTGCCTTTTCAGGTCACTATAATGATGCAGACATTGCTGACCTGAGTGGTTGATGACCATGGCATCTCTCACCACCCTGACAATGGAGTGCCAGGGATCTACCTTTTACTGGGGTCCATCATAGGATTTCTTCAGCAGGCACTTTAAGTTTGTCTTCTGCATGACATGGGAGCCATTCTAAATTCAGTCCCTTCAGAAGTTATGGCCACATCACAGGCAGATATCAGGAAGAAAATGATAGCAGACTTCTGTCAGTGCACATTGTGGGAACCACGACTTGCAAAAATAAGCAGCATGGCAGACCGAAGTAACTCAGTGCCACCATAGAGTCACTTGACGACAACAGGCTTGCCTGTTGGGGGGGTACCAGGAATGCTGAACATGCCAAGTATTCAGCCTGTACATACCAAGTTCACGTCTAGTAGCTTGCCATTGTGTCATCAGTTGTGGCATGACAGTGTTGTATCACCCCTTAGGGATTCAAGACAGATGGCAAGAAGCCAGCATCACTATCAAAGTCATAGTTCTGCTCACAGATACAAAGACCTCTTTGCAATGTTCAGTGAGTGTGCATGGGCAGGCACAAGCCCCACCACACATTATAAAGCTGGTATACATTAAGTTAAATTTACAGTTCAGAGACATTTAATCAAAAGTGCCTCATTAGCATAATTGTCATGCTGAGAACCCCAACATACTATGATGTATAAGTAACCATCTCTGCATTGTGCTCATCAAGCTATCTACATTTCTATGGTGTAATTAGTGGAGCCAGAATAAAATAATTAAATTGGTATATAGAGTAAAGAATGGTTTTATATCTGCAATAGTAAGGGTACATGAGCCAGTGGGGATCTATGCCAGAAGATACAGCCATATTATCGAAACTGAGAAAATTAAATCTCAGGACATCGAATCAGCTTCTCCTCAAGAAGCCAGCATCACAAAAAGTACCCCCTCCCTATTATGTATACTAACTCTCAGATTACTCCATATTGGGGGAATGGAAAACACCTGACCCCAAAAAATACCAGCTTCCAGAAGAGCAGCCGTTTCAACATTCCAAGATTCAATATTCTCAGTTTCAATAATCTGGCTATTTGATCTTCTGATAGGGACTCACCAGTGGCATGTGGGGAGAATGACAGGAATTTGTAAAATGTTTTATAAGGCACTTGCGAATGAAGGTTTGTGAAGCACAGAGGGGATTGTGATGGATCTTTACATTAAGTATTTATGTTGGTCTGCAGAGTATAGAAGTATAATACAATTGCTGTGGAAATGGTATACAGGCCTACAGCAGGTGGTGAGGAGAACTGGATATATGTATGATTTTTTTTATTGGCAGGTGGGTTGATCCACATCAACTTGCTGACAGAGAATAGGAACCACAGAGGAGGGTGACATGATGAATGCAAGAAAACATGGCACAGGTGCAGGCAGCATCAGTAGTGTACCAGATGTATAGCTGAGGGGCTGTGTGAGGTAGACTATGTCCCCAGGTGGGTGGCTGAGACACAGGATGTGTTGGAATGCACAAACTCTGCAGCAGTGGATCAGGGGTGGCACATAGTTGATGAGGTGGGTGGGGGGCATGCTGGATAACCAATACAGGGTCTGGATGAGTATGTGGGTGACAGTGGGTCACACATTGGCTGTGTACTGTTGGCCATAGGTCAGTGTAGACTGATGATAGGGTGCATGTCACAACACAGTCCCTCCCAAGGCCTGGCACCTTCTGTGTCTGCTGCTGGGTGCATAGCTGCATGACCAGTACAAGTGGTACTGTACATATTTTATGCCTACTCACCGCCATAGTTGTATGACCACATTTACAGGTATATACATGGCACTAAAGAAGTGGAAGTGCCTGGAGAAGTTCTCCCAGACCAGCACCAATGTACAGCTTCAGGCTTTCTGTGTCCATATATGGCAGATTCTGATGACAGAAAAGACTAGCTGGGACTTTTATGAACTTGTATGGTATGAGCTGGTTGCAGATGCACTACAGTCAGTGACCACAGCAGAACAGCCCAATAGGTCTGTTTTAGATTCACCACTATGATTCTACATATCTGCGCAAAGGACTATGCTATTACATAGGACTGGATAGCCATAAGTGTGGGTCTGCCATCACAGGCCACCCTCAATGACATGGAGGAGTTCCTGTCTGAGGAGTGAAAGGTCTCTGATACCTGCAAGAGGCTTGAATGTGGGATCTGAACTGGATGTACCATCCCTTAGTTCTATTGCAGATACACCAGGTTGATATTTTTTTATGTCAGTAGCAAATTGTTGTGACTCACCAGTGCCATGAGCTCAGGGATGCTCAACATTCCCATATCTCCACTACAGGCACTTTAGGGATGCAGTCAAAAAGGAATACAACTGAAGGTACATTTACATTAATTATATACGCTATGGTGTTCCTTCTATTTGATTGAACAGCCGTTTGGTTGAGTGTTATAAGTGATGCTTAGTACTGAATCTACTAATAGCCGAAATGTTCAAAATGTCAAGTGAAATTTTGCTGTGAAAGGTGTGTGGTATTGGGGGATGATAGCATGTGTGTGTGTGTGTGTGTGTGTGTGTGTGTGTGTGTGTGTGTGTGTGTGTGTGTGTGTGTGTGTGTGTGTGTGTGTGTGTGTGTGTGTGTGTGTGTGTGTGTGTGTGTGTGTGTGTGTGTGTGTGTGTGTGAGTCAGGTTTAAGATTGGAGGTTTTATATGTTTGTGTGTGAGTGTGTGTATCTTAGGGTTAGGATTAGGTAAGGGGGTACATGCAGTGTTGTTAGCATGTGTTTGTGTGTCTAAGTGTGTCTTGTGTAGTGGCAGTGTTGCGGGATGTTTTTTATTAAGTTAAGGTGTAGGGTTAAGGTTGGGGGAAGGGTCAGCATTAGGGTAAGTGTTAGGGTTAGCACATATTACTAAGATGGGCAGTCCCTTAACTGATTTGCATGTTAGATAGGCACCCGGGTACTTTCACTGCCTCTATGGGACTGTCTATCTCTACATTCTCAGGTCAATGCCTTTCTGGTGGCTGCCATTCATCTGCCTCAGCTATGTGAATGTGTGTGTGTGTGTGTGTGTGTGTGTGTGTGTGTGTGTGTGTGTGTGTGTGTGTGTGTGTGTGTGTGTGTGTGTGTATGCACTCATCAGGACAGGTGGTTCAAGGTCACATACTGGTTGCTCCTCCCTACAACCCACTGATGGTGAGTCTGGTGTGGTGTGGCCTGGCCATTTATGCAGACAGAGCCTACACAGCAGTCATAAATATCGCACAGCAAGGTGTTTGTGGTCTTGTAATTCACCTGTATTCTTGCCAGTAGATGTTGGTGCTCATGTCATTCCTCAGAGGTGATGCACCCATGGTTGGTGACATTCACAGGATGCTTAGTTCCCATGTGAGGTCCTACAACACTGTCACAGACAAAAAGGCACAGTGCAACCATATCAGTAAAAACTGTCTTTTGTAACCTACACGGAGCAAGTACCTACTGCATCAGGAAGCTCCATCCCTCTCCCATAAAGTAAACCCAGCTCTCCTCAATCACCCTGTGATGACCCACCACTGGACCAGTAATCATGGAGCCTCAATCCACACCACTGGCAACAGTGGGGGGCATTCACTCGGAGAATAACAGGTACACACACAGTATTTCCAGATGCAGCTCTCTACATCAAGTGCAGTTTCCCTTAAGAGCACACAGAGACCACAGTCAGTCCAGGGCTGGTTTCTCCCTCTTTCTCCAGATCCCCAGTAAGACTCCCCAATGACACAGCTATAGAGTTGAGATTTCAGCTGAGTGACCAAGCCAAGACCTCTGTCCAACCAGTGCTTTGTGTCCCTGCCCAAGTAGCTGACACACACAGTCTTTGAGGTTTGATTTGCACAGACACACACACACACACACACACACACACACACACACACACACACACACACACACACACACACACACACACACACACACACACTTTGAGATTTGATTTATATACAAACACACACACCTGGGGAAAGCTGGCACAGGTTTACCAGCTATGGTCCCTTTTGCCCAGACTACAAGGTAGTTCCAGCTACCACCAGCCAACTCTTTATCAGCCACATTTAAGGCCCTTAACAAAGGGTGTCCAATGCTACTGTGTAATGTTATTAATAATCCAAATGGTAATTTTCTGACCAAGTGCCAGGCTACTAGGAGTGGCCTGTACCATGTCACCACATACATATGTAAGTACTCTAAGAGCTTAAATATGTCTCACAAATATCAAATACAAAGATAGGTTTAAATATATTTAATAATAAATAATAAAAGAACAAGAGAGTACTCAATAAATCAACACAGTGACTTCAGAGTTCAAAATCACAGGAAGTATTTAAAACAACATTGCAGGACAGTCTCAGATAAATAAAGAAAACATCTAAACTAATCTTTACTATTTTCCTAACTATATCTAAAAGAAATTACTTTTCTCTAGTTACTTACTATTAGCAAGGCAAGTGCAGATGGTGATGATGAATGGATGTTCTTGCTAGGTCCAAGACAAAATACAAAATGCACAGTCTCTCTGAGAGAGTTCTTAAATCAATATCACATTTTACTGCTGGGTTAGCCTGGATGATATCACTCTTTGTCCCCTGACTTCAGTTCCCAGGCTAAACAGAAACCTAACAGAATTTCACATCTTTCTGTTAAAAATACATATCTCTCAGATATTTGCCAGATCTTGGAAGTCGGAAAACAATAAAACACTTTACATTTAAAGCCTAGTAATTACTTTTCTTTCAAGACAATAGAAAAAACTTCTTGTGCTAGACATTGTGTCTGCTTCTGCATTGAAACTGAGAGATAAGATCTCTTGTTTATGGCCCAGCTATAACGTAACTTAACCTCAACTATTATTAAGTTTCACAGGTTACTCTTCTATGTTCCAGCAGGATATGCTGTGGTTACATTCTTGAAGCTCAGTACATAACATAGAGTTCTGTATAAATCACATCAATATTCACAAATGACATATAATTATTTACAAAATTCCAGATAGCTGAGCTGGCAGCGTGACATCCCCTTCTGCCCAAACTATAAGGTAATTTTCACTGCCACCAGTCACTACTTATCAGCTACTTTAAGGCCTTTAACAAAGGGTGTCCAGTCTTACTATATAATATTAATAATAATACAAATGGTAGTTTGAACAAGAGCAAGGCTATTAGGAGTGGCCCACACAATGTCATGAAATAAATATGCAAGTACTCTCAAAACTTATATATCTCCACACAGATCAGCCACAATGAAAGTTTTAAATATATTTAATAATAAATAATAAAATAACAAGAAAAGACTCAGTATATATTCACAGTGACATCAGAGTTCAAAGCCACAGGAAATATTTAAAATACCATTGCAGTACAGTCTCTCACAAATAAAGAAAAAACATCTAAACTTAGCTTTACTACATTTCTGACTGAATCTAAGAAAATTATGCTATTCCCTAAAACTTACTTCATTAGAGCAAGGCAGATGTGTGGTGAATGGTTCGTCTTGTTGCTGTCAGGTCCAAGCCATAGTGCAGAATGCTCTGTCTCACTAAGAGACTTCTCAAATTTATATCTAAAATATTACTGCAGGGATAGCTTTTCAGAATTACATAATTTCTGGTCATCTGACTTCTAGTTCCAAGGCCAAAGCCCATTGCTAGAAGCTGGTAGCATTTAGCATCTACCTGTAAAAATATACAGACAAGGGCTTTTCCTCAGATCTTTGGCAGATTCTGGAAGTCACAAAACAATTAAATTTTTTCATGCTTCAAATGTAGCAATTATTTCACTCCAAGGACAATACAGAAAGCTTCCTAGTGCAGACCTTGTGTCTCTAGCTGCATTAAAAACACAAGAGATAGCCTCTTTATTGCATAGCCTGTAAAGTAAAGTAATTTGATTTCAGACATTTTTCTAAAGTTTGCTGGACTGAGGTTAACCTCCTGTATTCCATTTTCCACTGTTAAAATATATACATTTAAACATTTACACTAGTGCATGTACATTTCTTTTCTCTTTCAGTAGGGCACATTGTGGTTACATTTCAAATAGCACTTTGCAAATACCTTTTCAACACACACATTTGTATAAGCAGCTTGATATACACATGACATACAGTTCTAATACATTTTAACACAAGCATATTGTATAAATAATTTCAATATTCACCAATGACATATAATTATTTACAAAATTCCAGCTAGCTGTGCTTCACACACCTGAATATGTCATTCACAACTTCCATCATCCTTAGCCTCCCTTTCTGCCACTGGGTCTATTGCTGATACCTGCCAGTGTTTCCCTTTTCTCACCTATGCATATGATGACAATTGTGCCCTTCCCTCCCTACTATGGTACATGGGTCTGTTATATCTCATGCACAGTACCATATAGCTTCAGTGTAGTACTACATGCATCAGTTTTAATTTTTGCTCTGTCTAATCTGGCCCATAGTTGTGGACCAGATAGCTCCTCTTTGTCAGTGCTGCATCATATCATAGGTTCATAGGTAAGTACTAGGCTAGCTGCCCTTATGGGCCATTTTAAGCCTAGCCAATTTCACTTTCAAAGGTGAGAATCAAACCCTGTTATAGGTTCATAGGTAGATACTAGGCTATCTGCCCTAGGGCATTTATAAGCCTAGCCAGAGTGTATTGGCTTCCACCTCCCTATTAGATTAGCCTACTGTGCCTCTGTAAAGTAGGTCACAGAAGGTACCCTTTTAAGATTAATTTACTGTGCCTCTGTCTAGCAGGGACACAGAAGAGATCCCAGGGGTGAATTTGCGATTTCCCATCCATGCGTCCAGATTTCACTTGAAGAAGGTCAGCGAGGGGCTATGTCTAACATGAATTGGGATTCTATTCCAGAGTGAGGGGAGCCTCTGGGAAATGAATCTGTCCCTCCAGCATGTCCTATTTATTTTTGTGCTGAGGTTTAGGTCCCTTGAGCGTGTAGCTCTAAGGGACTTGGATTTTTTGAGGTGGAGCATGTCCATTAATTCTGGGTTTGACATGGCTTTGTACGTCAGGCATAGATCGCTTCTGAGTAGGCGGCAAGCAACTGAGTACAGCTGGAGTTTCTTTAGTCGAGCTGCATAGATCTTGTGTATATGATGTAAACAGCTTAACCATTATGCCAGGTCCAAAGCATTGTGTCCACCTCTGCCTAACTTAGTCTTTCCCTGCAGCCAGTTCCTCTGATGGCTCCTCAAATGGCTCATTTTCTGCCACTATCTCTGGTCTGTCTTGTCCTCAGATGGCGATACCCCCATTCTAGCTGTCTGTATACCTCTATATTGTGCAGAACTGCATAGACAACATATATCTTACTGCAAATATCTGTAACATATTGCATGACACCAAAAGGAGAATCTAGGCAGCAGACTAGGACCTTCAAGAGATTCTTAATAATATTGTGGGTCTGTAACAGTGTGGTGCTCTTTCGCATCTCAGCCATGCACTGTGAGTTACATATTTGTTTCATGAGTCATGGTTCCAGGGCATGGTTCCAGCATGATGTCCCTGTGGGAAATCACCCACAGAAAATTTGCTGGTATACGTCTAATGTTTGCCAGATATGGGGATTGTGGTATCTGCCTGGGTGGCACATAGACACATTACATATATAATACCCTGTGCGTTGCACACTTCCTGGCAGTTGATGTAATGGAAGCCCTTCCAGTTGATATATCAGTGTGTATGTGGACCAGGTGAGGCCTTGATGGTGATGTGATTGCAGTCAATGGCTCCTAAAACTTCACGGAAATATGCTATTTCATACAATGTCTGCATAGCGGTGTTTCTGTTCTCTGCAGTCCATTGAAACCATATGTAATCTTCATCATACTGCAGCATAATATCAAGGAACTGATGTAGTATTGCCTGTGTTACATCCACCATGTCCCCTGATGGCCATTGTAAAGTCTGTGTAACAAGTATAGTCAGTGCTATACATACCTTAGTATCCTCAGGGATCAGTATTCCATGCATCCTACTGGATTCTCTTTGATGATGGCACATGACTACAAGTTCCTGTATGCTGCCTCTGTGTTTGAAATAGGGTTTGACTACATCCCTGTCATAGAGGTGATGACATGCTAGTCACAGTCAAAGATGTCTGCAATGCTGACAATTATGATGTGCATCACCATGGCTACTGGCTATGAGAACAGCCCCTAACAAATACTTTTTGGCTAGTATGGTTGCTTCTCTTAGTCTTAGCCTAATCTCTGTTGCATTTCACTAACAAATCATGGTATACAAGCTCTCTGATGGCCATTTCATAGCGCACAAATTTTATACATGTTTGAATCATTCAACTATGTTCTTTACCCTCATTTGCATTCACAGTTGGGCTCACCACCATAATGTTGCTCATTTCCATATCCATCCATCCTTTCGTCCACAACCCATTTTTCCATTTCTGCACATGGGATTGGGGTGTCACATCAACAGTGATGATCATTTAGAGCCAATGTTCACACCACTAGGTGGCTAACACTATAATTTGTGTCTTTTTGCATAAGATTCTGACCATACAGTTTCACTATCAATGGCACTACCTGCATATTTGAATTGGCCACACACTGTGTGTCACCACCTACCACATGGTTTTGCATAATGAATTGTGCTATTCATTTCTGAATCCTGACCAGTGTTTTCACAAATCATGTATGAAGGTAGAAGCATGCATGATAAAGAGAAGGAAGATCATTCTGTTTTGCAGGCTAAGATTTCCAAAATTAACAATACAGAAAGCAGTTTAAAAGATACTGAAATGAATACAGATTAAAACAATGATCTAATTGATTTACTTCTGTAAGTCATCTAGCCCAGAGAACTACCACATTCACAGTACATCTCTAAAAGTTGACCCAGTTGTTTGGGATTTGGGAACATATGTGGACAGTGACCCAGTGTTTGACCAACATGTGTCTATTGCTGTAAGACAGTCCTTCTGTACTGCACAGCTTATAAAGAAAGGGATTATGTCTAGATCTAGGGATGTCATTGTTCTCCTTTACTAGGCCCTCATTAGCCCAGTCATTGAATATGATGCCCCTTTTGGCATGTATCTGTCAAGACACATGCAATAACTTGAATACCCTCAGAGGTACCTTACTAAAGGAATGCAAGGACTAAACAACATGTCCTACATGGACTGACTCAAAGCCCTGTCACTATACTTTGTATCCTACAGACTGCTAAGAGATGACCTGTGTGTGGTATACAAGGCATCCTCTGTACCAGTACTAATGGATTTACTGCACAACAGCAAGTCATATGGCATCAGAAATAATTAGTCTAGGGATCAAAACCTCTTCTGCAACATCAACAGAATGGTTTGGAGGGACAGATATATCTCGCAGAGGATACCACTGCTGTGGAACAGACTCCACAACCACATAAATCAAAGTTCACCTCTGTTCATATTAAAGTGCAACTTGGATCTATGGATGGGAAAATAAATGTAATCCCTGGACTGCCCCCTGTACTACTAATGGACAGAGGCAGCTCCTAAATTCTTTATCTCATGTACGGGTCCCCTCAAATTACCTATGGTATGATCCTATTTATTCTCATTAGGGGTAATATGTAATTAGCGACCATGGGAAGGGTAAAGACAATCTCTAGCCAAATGGGATAAGTTAATTTAAGCACAAAAAGGGGGCTTGGCTAGGCTTAAAATGGCTTGCAACAGCAGCCAGCCTACTACTTACCCATGAACCTATAAACCTATTATGAATTATATAATGTGTGCCCATAACAGGTAATTTGAGGAAAAAGTACAGCAAAGAGGAAAAGTCCTAGAGAGTTTATTAAAACAGAACGCTAGGTATGCCACTGAATTAAGCCCGTTTTCTGCATTGCAACATTGTGAATGGATGTGTTAAAATGATTATGAAAGAAAAAAGAGTTGACAGTATGAGATACTTAATATTGAAATATGTTAAAATGTTTGCAGTAAAGGCTTGGGTAAAATAAATGAAAGTAAATGAAACTAAAACATTGTCTTTGAGTACTGAATTGGAAAACATAAAACAAACCTATAGGGATGGAAGTAGAAATGGCCATCAGTAAACTATAAAGAAGAAACTGCGAGTTATAGATAATTTATCCAATAAATTCAGTCTAAAATCTAAGTAATAGTACAGAGTTGTACACTCTCAGTTTTAATGCATTTATAAAACAGGAAAGTAAGTAATAATAGAACAAATGCACCAAAAAGCTACCAACATCATGGCAATAAAACAAAATAAAATAAAAATGTAAGCTGGTGGGGAGACAAACCTTTATTCAAACAGCAGCTCCTAAATGCTTTATCCCATGCCTGGGTTCCATCAGACTGTCTATGCTATGATCCCATTTATTCTCATTAAGGATAATACATACGTATCTGAATAGGTAAGACCAATCTATAACCAAATGGGATAGTTTATTTCAAGCACAAAAAAGGAAACTGGCTAGGCTTAAAATAGACCAGAAGGGCAGCTAGCCTAGTACTGTTACGCATGAACCTGTAAGAACTTTCGTTGTAGCTCCTGAGAGTTCTTCAGAGTGATCTGAAGTATCTGTTAGAAGTCTCAGGTGCTCAGACGAAATTGATTACTGGTTGTTTGAATAATGCTTGGTCTCTCTACCAGCATACATATTTATTTTAATAGCAGGACAAATATTTAATTACTTGGCATTATTGAAATAGAGAATGCCATGAATTAATTGAAGATATATATATTTTAATGAATTCTAACTATAAAATATTGATTAAATCTTGAGTAAAGTGATATAAAATATAAATACTGTGATATAAAAATATAAATACCTTATAATTAATGTATGAATTGCAGTTTTCAAGGTTAATAATGCAGAAGATAAGAAAATCTGTCTCATAATTAAGAAATTGCTACAAATGGGAAGAAAGGATTTAATAAAATGATTGACACTGCTGGGAGATATTGAGAAAGCTTATCATAACACAGACCTGAATACAGCTTTGTGGGTTCTAGTGGTCTATACTAGTGTTGCAGTGTATTAGAAAATAATCATAATCCAGGCTATGGATAAATTCAAAAATGGTTCACAAGTACATTTGGGATAGATATAACTCACCAAGTGGATTCAAATAAGGAGTAAGCCATGAGGCAGCTATTATTTACAGTAGTTGCCAACCTACTACATTTTGAGGGCTAAGAGCACCAGTGGGAACTTCAAAAGATACTTCATATACATGAGGCCCAATTCCAAAAGACTTATTCTTGGTGTAAGTGACTTAATCTGTGCAAGTCTGCCCAGATTCTAAAAGACTTGCTCTTAGCATGAGTGATTTATTCTTGCAGAAGCCGACTTTATAGAAGGCCTTACACTGGAGTAAGTCACTTAAACACCAAGAGCAAATCTTTTGAAATCTGACCCATGATGTAAGAACAAAATGATAGTGAAAATCAATACACTGAAATGATTATATCATCAAATATTGAACACTTCAAAGAGCAAACATTTTAGAGCAGCCCTGACATGATCAAATTGATTTTTGTTTGCAGGAGGGTAAGCCTTCCTTGCACCCCACCCCCTACTAATTATATGTACCAAACTCTGAGATCACACAACAGCAGGGTAAGGAGAAATTCCCAGACACCTACTGTACAGTGTTCTTGTATGGAAAGCAGCCAGAAGACTGAAAAACAAGTGAAAAAGAGCCTTCTCTCTTATTAACTGCAACCCATTGAGATATATTTGAGTATGACAGGGTTAAGTTACAGTATGGAGGAAGAGTGGAAATCAGAGATGAAAGATGAAACAGAAGAGGACGTTATAAAGAAATTGCAAATAGAAGATTAAAATAATATAAATCTACATACCCCAAATAAATACAACTGAGAGGAAGATTACAGCCATGGGAAGATACAATCAAAGTGTTCTGTACTTTTTGTACTGCATCTTTTTTATACTTTTGAAAATCTTCTATTAGCAATTCATCAAACCATGGACAAGTGGAACATCCTTCTGTACCATATGCAATGTTACTGTTTTGAAAGCAAAACTCTTCATACTTTATTAATCCCCCTGTGACCAGCTGTCCCCTGACCTTTAAATAATTATTACTCTGTAGTCCCTTATACACATCATTTATGCATTGCTAATCCTCAGAATGTTTTGGAATCTGATGCATGGACATCATTCATTTGCTGATCACTACAGAGCTCTTATAATATCTGCTCAACTTTTACCACTTAAGACAGTCACTATTTGTACATATCTGCCTTTTCCATATATGAGCTTTTGTCCTTGAAGTTTAGTGATTTCCATGCACTCAGATCTTGGTCTCCTGGAAAGAGTGGAATAGTATCTTTTTTCATTGCTCTACTGATCAGTATTTCTCCAAGGTACAGTAACTTTGGTGTAAATTAAAGAATGGGGGTGTGAAGCAGGGCAAATCACAACTTCCATGAGGAGCAGGGTGGCATGCCTTCCTAGAAGTAAATAACTAAAATAAAGTACTTTGTCCCTTTTTTCTTTGCAAATTATTTTCATAGGTTCCCACAAATGTGTTTCAGTGTTTTTTCTACTTGACCTTTACATTTCATTGAATTACAGCTGGGCAGGTTAAAATTAAGCAGCAGACATTTGATAACATGTACTGGAACCCTAATGTATTGCTGTATAGTTTTGATAAGATGTGCAGGATCTCTGAGATGCTGAAAACAAAGATGTGTGAATGTGTTAAGAAATACTGACTAATATATATTTTTTAAGTTTTCAAGTGTTACTCCATGTTCTTTGGTTATAGTATATAAATTATTTTAGAATGCTTTTGTGGAGTAGGCTTAACCTTGTTAGAAGTTTAGTTAACTTCCAATTACTAAGTAGGACTTAGGATTCCTAGAACCCATAGTAGAAGTTGTAGTTAATTTTCTTTTGTAGACTTTGGGGTGAAAATAATTCACTGATCAAACTATGGAAGGAACAAATTCAATGTCGAAAATATATAGGTAAGTTGAGAAGGGTCTGAACGTTAGGGGCAGTGTAGTGCATAAAGATGGAATCATGGAAGCTGTTTAAAGTGGTTAAACACAAGTTAGGCTCGAGGAAAATAATAATAGTTATCAGCAAAGGTTGTGATATATGAGGTGTTGCTGAAAAGTTTTAAGCCCGACCTAGAAGGGAATGCCATGCAGTCATGAAAGTTACAAGTTATTCAACATATTCACCCCAAAGTTCAACACACTTGGCACATTGTGTCTGACGTTTCTGTAACCTTGCCAAAAAAGTGTGAAGTCTGGTCACTGAAATACAGCTCTGCTGCTGCAATCACCTCCATATCACTCAAAAATTGCCACCCTTTCAAACACGTTTTAAGGTCTGGAAACAGGAAATAGGCAGATGGAGCAAGAGTTGGTGAGTAGGGTGGATGGTCTAAGCACTTAAACCCCAGTTTCGTCAAAACATCCATCATTTTACCAGCCTTGTGAATAGGTGAATTGTCTTGCAAAAAACAGAACTGTACCGCAGCTTCCCTCTCCTTTTTTCTTTCAATGCCTCCTTTAAATCAGCACAGTAAATTACAGTAGTATTCTGTATTAACTGTTTTGGCCCTTGGAAGATAGTCATTACAACACCTTCCTGATCCCAAAACACTGTGGCCATGACCTTTCTTGCTGACATTTGGGTATTGAACTTCGTTGGGCTTGGTTAACCTGAGTGCCACCATTGCAAGGACTGTTATTTTTTCTCAGGATCATAGTGATGTAACCATGTTTCATCAACAGTAACTAGTCATTCCAAAAAGTTGCCACCAGCTCAATGAAAATGCTGCAGAATCAACTTGGAAGTGTCCACTCAACGTCTTTTTTCATCTGCATTCAAATATTTGGGCACCCACTTGGCTGACAGTTTCTGCAAACCCAGCTGCTCATGGATTATAAGCCCAACATGTTCCCTGGATATCTGTAGTGTCTCAGAAATTGTTTTAGCTGATATTTGCTGCTCCGCCAAAATCAGGTCTTGGACATGGTCAAGAATTTCAGGAGATGACACCATTTAAGGCCTCCCAGACCTTGCTGAATCTTCAGTCTTGAAATCTCCATGCTGAAAGTTTGCACACCACTTCTTCACAGTTGAGTAAGAAGGGCATTTGTCACTCAATGTTTGCATCATACATTCATGGATTGCCTTTAGAGTTTTCATCTGCAGAAACAGGAAATTCATGACGGCTTGGAGTTCCACACTTGAAAATTCCACACTTTTTTTGACATGGTTCAATCAATGATGTAAAACAATTTCAAAACATAGCATTACAATTCTTCAAATTGGCACTTTACAAGATGAAATAACCCTCTTTTCAGCTACAGAGGCAAAATAATGTTCACAATTTAGAAAGTTCAAAGAAAAAAAGCAGTTACCAAATAATATGGAAATAATTTATTCTTCAGATAAATACGATGACAGGTAAAAAAACAAAATAAAATCCAAACACTGTATTGTAAGTGCTTTCAGGTGACTACACTTCTTCAGACAAATGAAGATACACGCAAAAAGCATTTTAAACTATAATTAGCCAATCAGTGTTCAGTATTGAACCCGCCTTTTCTTTAAGGCTGGCTTAATAGGAATGACTTATTGAGACCAGGCTGTCTATGTGCTGTCAGTTCTATAATCCATTTAGCCTCTTCACATTCTGTTCTAACAGTGTCGCCCCCTCTGTTTCCTTGAGGTATGAGGCTAATAACTTGAAATTAAATGCATGTCCTGAAGCAGCTAGAATGTGTCTGTAAAGTGCATTATGTTCATTTTTGAGCCTAATAGCTGATAAGTGATTCAAAATCCTAGTTTTTAGCATGCAGTTGGTTTTGCCTACGTAATAACTACTGCAGAACTGACATGTGGCTAGGTATATCACGTTCATGGATCTACAATTTGCGTTCATTACAAAATTATAAATTCTACCTGTGTGGGGATGGGTGAATGTAGTTGTGGAGCTGATATAACTACATGCCTTGCAAGAACCACATGGCCTTGTCCCTTTTCTCATAGCCATCTGTCTAGAAACTCTACCACCCTCTCTATTAAACAAAACCTTAAGGTTCTTATTCCGTCTAAACCCAAATGATGGTGTAGCCCCTGCAGTAGTAGACAACTTCTCATTTGAAGTAAGTGTTTTCCAATTATTTCTAATAATATAACAGACACCATGTATATTGCTACTATAGGTGAGCATGAACCTGGGGCATCTATTTGATGAGTTACCGACAGTGGAAGAAATCCTATCAGCTCCACCTAAATTAAACCATGGTCGCATTTTATTTTGCTTATAAACCTTCTGTCTGGCTAAAGTCTGCCCCACTTGCAGTTCATTATAACCCCTATCCACAAAATGATCTTGTAACTCATGTATTTTTGTCTCAAAATCTAGCTCTTCAGTACATAACCTGGAAATCCTATCCAATTGACCCTTAATAATATTATTGAAGGTGAATTGAGGATGCATGCTGTCTCCTGCCAGCAAGCTATTTTTCCAACATTGCTTTCTGAAAAGTGTCATATTAAAGCCCCTTGCATCTTATATCAATCTGATGTCTAGAAAATCTATCTCTGTAGTTGAATGCTTCATAGAGAATTTCAAGAACGTGGTAGACCGAGATAGATTTTCTAGACAACTAGGGTCAATTGGACAGGATTTCCAGGTTATGTACTTATATCATATTATATATATATATATATATATATATATATATATATATATATATATATTATATTAAACATTTTCTTGAAAAGAGACATGATTACTTAAATATATAAGTGTTTATATTTTATTAATTTGTTTGGTTGCTTGTTTCGGGTAAGTGGACTGGAAAGAGATCTATTTGCAGCCACATCCTGATGCATTCATTGCAGAACAGTAAATAGTATAACAAAAATAATTAACATGACCAAAACAAATTATAGTAATGCAGTCAGAATACAATTATTAACAGCATATTTGGGAGTTAAGTGTAATACCATATTATCATATATTCAAAGTAGAGGCCAATACATGATTGAATAGATTAGAGAATAATTGTGGGTTAGTAGTTAGTATATATGCAACTTCTTTAAAAGATAACTTGGAAAAAAAATTTTTCATTTAGATTTTTTTTTGTATATAGTTCTTTTTATGAAGGTCAGATAAGTACACATTCTGTCCATGCCCCTAATTTATTTCTGAGCTGAAGGACTTTTTAGAGATAGCACAGTAATTGCTTCTTCTCTGGGAACTGCACTTTGGAAAAAGAATCATGTTAGATGCCATAAACATAAATGTTAAAAAGAAGGAAATGCAATCTCATGAGATAATATCTTCAACTAGGAAAAGGTTGGTCATAAATAATGCAGATGGATATTAAAGTGTTGCTAACACAGAAAATGCACTTAGTGAGATGGGGGAGTTATGGGAAAACTGAGTAAGATAAATTGATTATGGAAGATATGGGGTATGAAGCAGAAGAAATACATGAAGTAGAGGTGACAGTTGATAGATATAAAGTAGAAAAGAAGGTGTAAAGTTTTTCAGCAGGAATAAAATGGTGAGGAACAGAGGAAAAAAATGAAAGAGATGATACAGCTGGTCTTATGTTTGCTATAAGGAAAATGGTTAAAGAAAGCAAGTTTCTGCACTGCATAAAAAATCAGGTATAAGATTGCCATATCCATAAGAAAAAATAGCTAAAGGTGCGGGGGGTCATAATATTTAGAATTAACCCAGTAAATAGAAAATGAATAATAGAAAGGGATGCATTTACAATGTTGCATGAATTAATGGTATGAAACAGTTTTAAAGGATATATTTGCACGTTGAAAGAATTGTGAGTAAAAGTTAAGCAATACACAATGCAGGTATGGATTTTCATAGAAGCTATTTGACTGCTTGTAAGTCATGAAAAGGCCATGTCAAATGCTGAAATATAATGAAATGGTCATTTAGGTTTATAGGTTCATAGGTGTTTACTGGGCTAATGACCACAAGGACCTTTTTAAAATCTAGCCATGCATCCCAAATCTTTGACAAGCTCTTATACCCTTGATAAGTGTAAGCAGGGCCTTGAGGTGAAACATTTACAACCAGGGGCATGGGAGATGAACCATTTACAGGCTGCTTGTGTGGATTAGAGACAGGGTTGAATTTCCTGTTCTCCATTCAATTGTCCAAGTTACACTTCAATTGGGTTAAGGAGGAACTCTCAAAAAGTCACAAAAGCACAACACAGGAATGGTGAGGTGGAAGAGGATAGAACCTCACAGAAGAACCGACTCTTGTATGTGTAGATTCACGACACCCTTTAAAATTTTAAAAAATTGATTTCTTTATTTTTTTAGCTTTTCAGCTGTCCCCAGCCTTCATCAGAACCCTGGCTGGGGACAGCTGAAAGCGCTAAACGTGAATAAAGAAATCAACTTTTTATTTTACCAAAGGGTGTCGTGAATCTACATACAAGAGTCGAGGTTACTGTCTTTAAGGAGGAACTCTGCTTTACATGGATGGGGAGCCTGTTCCGGAGAAGGGGGTAGTCTCTGGGATACATACCTGTCTCTCCAGCAGGTCATATTTATATCACGGGCAAGGTTTAAGCATTTAGAATGGGTAATTTTGGTGCTGTCTGTTTTGCAGATATGCAAGAGGTCCACCAGAGTGGGGTCTGGCAATGCCTTGTATGACAGGCATAGATCTCCCATCAACAGTCTGTAGGAGACAGAATAAAGGGATAGGACCTTGAGGTGGTCTGCACAGGACATGTATTCCTTTAGTGAGGAACCACTGAGGATATTCCAATTGCTTGATATGCCTGGTTACATACATACCAAAGGAGGCATTGTACTCAATGACAGGTCTGATGAATGCCAAATACAGTGAAACACTGAGTCCCTTGGACCTATATGCCATATCTTTGTTTATAAATTGCACAACATAGAATGATTTTCTCACTACTGTAGACACGTGATAGTCTAAAACTAGATTACTGTCTATGTGTGTCCCCAAGTTCCTGCCTACTGGGTCAACTCTTAGGGGTGTGTTGTCAATATGATAGTTACTAGGGCTGGATGACTTCTTGAATAGAATATTAATTTTAGACTGCTTTAGCATAAACACAGTGTTTTGGTTGATTAATTCATTGTTCTTGTAAGGCCAAAAAAGAAAAGATTTTCTAGAGATAATAAGGCTCTTACATACTGTGGCACCCATGCCCTGGCCTAGCAATCATGGAGCCTCAATCCTCACCACTAACACCAGAGAGGGCATCTCATATGAGAAGAAAGGATAACAAATACAAACAGTAAAGTGCAATTTCCCTTAAGAGCACACAGAGATCGCAGTCAGTCTGGGGCTGGTCGCTCCCTTGTTCCCCAGGTCCCCAGTAAGACTCCCCACTGGCACAGCTATAGGGTCCAGATCTCAGTCTAACTAGGCAAGCTAAAATCTCCAGCACCCTCTCTGTCCAACCAGTGCTTCGTGTCCCTGCCCAAGTAGCTGAAACACACACTTTGAGATAAGAGTTTACACGACCACACAGACACTTCTGGGGAAGGCTGGCACAGGTTCTCCAGTTGTGTCCCTTTTACCCAGACTATATGGTAGTACCACTTGCCACCACCCAGCTAATATTTATCAGCTACCCAAAGGCCCTTAAAAGGGTATCCAATTATTACTGTGCAGTATATTATTATCCAATTGGTAGATGTGACTAAACAATCAAAGCTTATTTGGAGTGACCTGGACAGTAAACTCTATAACTATGTAATGTACTCTAGAGCTTAAACAATCTCTACACAAAACCAGCCACAGTTAAAAGGTTTTAAAATATTTAATAATAAATAATTAAAACCACCAGGCAATACTTTCTACTATATAGTGCTAGTCAAAAGTTCAGAGATCACACAGAAATACTTAAATCACTAGTACAGTTCTGACATCACAGAAAAACACTTAGTCTAATCTTTCTAATTTCTAATTATTCCTAAAAGAAAACACACTTCTAAAATAACTTACTTATAGAGCAAGGCAGAGTGCTGTGAGTTGGTTAGTCAAGTCAAAAATGTTTAATGCCTTCTGATTCTCTCTGTTTAAATTGCTATTGCAGTTCTGATAAACATTACATCATCTTTTTCACCCTTCCTGGAGTTCCCAGGCTACACATTAACTGCATTTACATTCTTAACATCCCCCTTTTGTTATCTTGCAGCTGGCCAGGAACAGAGCAATAAAAATACATTTGCATGTTTAACCCTAGCAATTTAACTCTTGGTTAAAACAATAAAAATAATTTCTTCATCTAGACTTTTCGGCACCACTGCCTACATGAAAGGGTCACCACATGCTTTTACTGGGTCAGTAGAGAGCACTGTTGCCACATTTTTGTAACATTATTTCTTTACATTTAAGACAAGCCTGTAGTTTACATTCATATTTACAAATGATAGAATTATCTGCACACTTTTAGGTGGCTAGGCTGGCAGCCTTCACGCATCTCTACCAGTCTTCACACATGCTTTTACTGCTGCTCCCTATTATGTTTGATTGTAAAATGCATTTATTTTACTTGTGCATGTTTATGTGCATACGTTTAAAAGTTGTAATAAAATATAAACACATCAACATCATTGTCTTTTATATGAAAAATGTTGGGGATAGAAGTTGTTCTGAAAAGTGTGGAAAAGGTGAAAAAGAAGTTATGTATTTACCATAATGTCCCATCTGTGTTGTTGATCTTCATTCTTTCCTCACAAATGTGTCAGGATCCAACTCGGCTGATACTATAGCTCGCAGCCATGAGATCTCTCAAGCTTCTCCCTTACCCACAAAGCACCTTGCCAAATACCTCACATCTTGTTTGCTACTATAAGGTGTAAAAGGACAGGGAGAAAAATGAGAAGCCATATCCGAAGTCATGTAAACATATAAATGTATCCAATCAGAGACCATGTAACTGCTCTTTCTTCCAGAAGTCATGGACAGGGGGGTAGGTGGAAGGGGTTGTGAGGAGAGAATGAAGATCGACAACACAGATGGAATGTTATGATAAGTGCGTAACTTCTACATCTGATGTTGTCAGTCTTCATTCTATCATCACAAATGGGACAGGGTCCCTAGCTACCTGAATCCAGTGTGGACTCAAGGAAGGATATTCCTGAGCACCATAGAACCAAATGATGCCCTACCTGTAGTGACCAGATCCAATTTGTAATGAGTAATAAAGGTATGAGGAGTAGCCTAAGTTGCTGCTGCACAAATGTCATCCATAGACATCCTAGATTGCAATACTGTGGAAGTAGCCACAGATCTAGTAGAGTGTGCTTTCAATGGGTGTGTAAGAGAAATGCCTAATTTATTACAGGCAAAGGAGATGCAATTTGTTAACCACTTTAATAGAGAAGTTTTAGAAACTGATTTTCCCAGTTTTGGTCCAGAAAAGGAAACAAGCAGTTGGTCTGCTTTCCTGATTTTTTTTTTGTTCTATGCAAATGGAAATACAACTGTCTATGAGCATCCAGTAAATGCAAAATGTATTCTACTTTTATTGGTAAACTTAGGAAAAATACTGGCAGATTGATAGAACTATTTATGTTGGATTCTGACACCACCTTCAGAAGAAAGGATGGGTTGGTACATAAGGTCACTCTGTCCTTATGGTAAACCAAGTATGGGGGTTTAGAAGATAACGCTTCAAATCTCAGAGATTCTAACTATATAACCAAATCCTGTAGTGCTTCACCAAGAACCAACCCAAAATTACCACTAGAATTTTAATGTAAACTCATAAAAAGAAAATAATAAAATCAGTCAACTCTGCTATGAATAAATTTTTTAAAAGAATGTGATGTTCTAGCTGAGATGTATTGGCAAAGGGGTTATCCTAAGGACTTTGTCTCTAATATTAGGGATGAAGTGGGAAATAAGAGAAATAATGGTGTGTTTGTTCCACTATTAGCCCTGGAGAATGCTGTACCATTCAAAGTTCATGAAAATCATTCTTTTAATAATAAATCATTTATTTTGACTTATAACGTGGAAAGTAAAGCATTGATGGATTGTGTGTGCAAAAATTGGATTTTTTTTTAGGCTTGATGGTGAAGTCTCAAGTAAAGTGGGGAGAAATCACTGTTTGTCTTCAGGAAGGATAGAGCTTCCAAAAATTGTTGGAATTTAATAGAGGTAAGATGGGGTCCTGGGTATTAACAAATAGTATACTGAATTTCAATAAACCGGGTATGTTTAAGTGTGGTAAATGCTCCCAGTGCTCTTTTATAAAAAGAACAGAAGTTTTGGATATTAATGGGGTTTGTTATCATGTAAAAGGACATTTCACTTGTGATTCTAAGCAAGTGGTTTATGTCGCAGTTTGTGATTCATGGAATGCATTTTATGTAGGAAAGACTATAAGGAGATTAAGGGATAGGGTGTATGAATACCTGATTGACATTAGGAATAAGAAATTAACTAATGCCCTTAATAAACATATTATGGGAAATGCTGGACACAAATTTGAGTTTGATGTTTTGGAGCAATTAATACAAGATTCCAAGGGGGTGTTTATGAAGAAGCACTTGGAAATAAAAGAATTAATATAGCAATTAAGATTAAATGCTGTGAGCTTTCCAGGCCTTAATGAGGCTTGCTCTATTTAATCAGTGTTGAAATTAAAACAGTATTATTTGTAATTTGGTTTCAACGGTTCTCATTTATGGTTAGTTTTGGTCAGGATACCAAATAATTTGGTTATTTTTTTTTATATCGTGTGTGTTATAGAATATATTTTTATATCATATATGTTATATAATATATTCATATATGTTGTAGAATATGACATATTGTATGTTAATACTTTTATAAATATTATTTGTGATGTTATATGCTTTAACTGATTTTTATCATTAATTGATTAATTAGTTTTTATTTCCAGGTCATATGGCTGAAATTGTATTTAAATGGAGTTGATTGTTATGGTTAACCAGTTCTGATAAAGTTCTGTTTAATTTGTATGAAACGAAAGTGCTTGACTGAATTGACTGATTTAATTATTTTCTTTTTATGAGTTTACATTAAAATTTTAGTGGTAATTTCGGGGCTGGAGTTGGTTCTTGGTGGAGCACTACAGGATTTGGTCATACAGTTTGTGTCTGGTTTCCTGCTGAAATTTTGTTGTTCATTTGTGATCTCAGAAATTCTTCTTGAGGAAGTGATGGCAACCAAGACGATTGTTTCCCATGAAATATATTTAAGGTCACATGTGGCTTCTGGTTCAAAGGGAGGTTGTGTTAGAGACTGCAGTATCAAGTTCAGGTCCTACGGAGGAGTAGGGTCTTTAAAAGGAGGCTTTAGAAGGAGTGTCCCTTTCAAGAAGGCCTTGTTCAATTTGTGAAAAGCAATGGGTGTGCCATTCAACCCTGTATGGTAATTTGAAATTGCTGCTAATTGTACCCTAATGGTTGAGATACTAGCACCATTTTGAAAAAGGTGAGCAAGGAAATCTAAGATGTGATAAACAGAGGCTGAAAAGGGGTCAAGTTTATGTTGCTGAGCCCAGATAGCAAACCTTTTCCATTTACTTGAATATGTTTTCCTTGTCGAGGGTTTATGGGAAGACAGAAGTATATGCCATACAGGAGATGAGAGCATAGACTGTCAGGCTACTAAGGGAACTGGAGAAGCCAAGCGGTCAGCTTGACGTCTGCAATATCTGGGTGTGAAATGCCCGTCGGATGAGACAGTAGGTCTGGAGTTAGGATCTAGTCTCATTGAGGGACTACTCATGTGGAACTAGGATGCGCCTGCTCAGCTTGTCTGCAATCATGTTGGATCTTCCCAGAATTATGCTTCCCTAAAGGAAAGCTGTCTGAAGAGATTGTCCACTGCCAGACCCTGAGCGGAGCACTTCTCAACACAATGGGTAAGATCTGGTTCCCCCTTGGTTGTTGATGTACCAGACTACTGACATGTTATTCATCTGAACTGCAATCATCCCAGAGGGAAGAACATCTGAAATGCTCACAACGCCAAGACCACAGCTCTCATCTCTAGGACATCTCTAGGACATGTATATGCAAATTGGCGTATTCAGGGGACCAAGTACCTTGAACTGTCTTCTCCAGATAATGCCCTCCTACCCTATCTGGGAAGCATCTGTGGTCACTATGGCCTTGGGCTGTTGGGGAATGAATGGACGGCCATAGAGCAGTTGATCGGACTGGATCCACAAATAGAGATCTTTTTTGCAAGTGTTGGTAATTTCTATTTGGTACGACATTGACTAATGGAAGATGGACCATTGAGTAGCCAGCATCCACTGTAGTATCTGCATGTAAAACCTGGCCAATGGAAGTAAGGTTATCACTGCAGCCATGAGACCCAGATTTCAGAGGACTGCCTTTTTTTGGAACTGGTGGGATCTCTTGGATGACTCTTTTTTTTCTAGCAGCTTTCAAATTTGAATTGTTGCTTGATCCCTCTGACTAGGTGGAACATCGGGGAGTTTCCTGGGAATTGAAGTGGAAGGGAAAATGGTATTATATAACCTCTGGATATAATCCTCTGCACCCAAGTATTTTTTGTTAATTCCAGCCAGGCTCTCTGGTGCAGGGACAATCTTCCCCCAACTGTCTCAAGAGGTGGACAGTCGGGTCTCCATTCAGGAGTGCTGGTAGGGTTTATTGAAAAAATATTCTTGTGAACCCTGTTGTTGCAGGCCACCTCTGCCATGGGGGTGATGACATCCATTGGAGTTCCCCCTCTACCCTGGGGAGTACGTTCTCGACGTGTGTCATGGAACGGACCTTGGGATTTTTTGAATCACATTTTTTGGCTACTCCATTGATTCCTGGAGAAGAATCTGCCCAAGGCAGACAAGGACTTAGCCTCTTTCTCACACCCAGAGAGCATTTCTTCCACTTTAGGGCCAATGTTCCATCAAAGGGCGCATTGACGAAATTGGACTTAAATGGCTCTGCAAAGTCACATAAGTGCATCCAGGCATGCCTCCTCATGGAAATGCCTGAACCCACCACTCTAGAGGTCCCTTTCACAATGTTAGAAATTAATCTCATTGAGCTATTGGAAATAGCCTGTAGGGTTGCCAACTGAGAAGTTACGGAATCCTTAACGTCTGCAGATATGGTTCCTGAGAGAGTATTTGATAACTCTTTGGTCAAATCTCTCTGAAGTCTCACAAAATGTGCCAGATAATTCAGCGATCATAATGCAAAGGTCGCTGAAGCAAAGACATGCTTCCCCAGTCTGTCCCATGACTTTTTACAGTGAGCTGATCGAAGGAAGGACACTCAGCAAACTCGGAGCTACAATATATAACATTAAGTATCCTGTTTTTTGTTTATTTTGTTCTTTATTTCTTTGTTGTTTATAGCACTTTGTGTACTAGCTAGTTTCACTGTGTGTGAGGTATTAACTGGAAATTGTCCACTCTTATTAAGCATCTGTTGGGTTGTTTGTTTATGATAACTTGTTGCAGTTAAACTCTTTTTTCTAGTGGCTCCTTTAGCTGTTTAAAACTTTCATTTAAAGGCTCACTGCTGCTTTTCAGCTGTGAGTAACATTTCTGCAGTTTGTTCTAAGTAGTGGGGATATTTGTAGCATTTCCATATTCAGGCTTGTATTTGGGCCTAGTGTTTGTGGAGGCTGTGTGTCTGAGCACATAATTCAGGGACATCTTGTTTTAGCCAAAGCCATCAGGCATTTCAGTGAGAGAGAATTGTTTGAGGTCATTGGCTGACTGAGGTCTCCTGGACTACAGCTTAGACTAAGCACCTCATTGGTTCTTTGAGATTTCTTTCTTAAAAGCTGTCTCAGGTTTCAACTTTCTGTTACCTAAGAAGCTCAGTTGTGAGTGTTCAGCCATTTTACAGTGAGCTGATCAAGGAAGGACACTCAGCAAACTCCTCGAGCTACAATATATAACATTAAGTATCCTGTTTTTGTTTATTTTGTTCTTTATTTCTTTGTTGTTTATAGCACTTTGTGTACTGTGTATTTTTTCTAGCTAGTTTCACTGTGTGTGAGGTATTAACTGGAAATTGTCCACTCTTATTAAGCATCTGTTGGGTTGTTTGTTTATGATAACTTGTTGCTGTTAAACTCTTTTTTCTAGTGGCTCCTTTAGCTGTTTAAAACTTTCATTTAAAGGCTCACTGCTGCTTTTCAGCTGTGAGTAACATTTCTGCTGTTTGTTTCCCACCCTCCCTCCCTGTTGGTATAGTGTTTTTGGTATAGTGTTTTTATAGTTGGTGGCTTTGCAGTTGCCCGCCCCTAGTGTAAATTTGATCTGGGACCCTCCTCCCAGTCTAGTGTCATTACCTCATTCTACCCAGTACAGGGAGAGCATTTGAGAAGGCCAATCAGCTTAGTTTCTGCTACTCCTTTCTCTCTCCCAAAAAAAAAAAATGTATCTGCTTTTACTGTATTTGTGTTTTTTCCTACTTTATTTTGCTTTTAAGGCCATCTTAAAAGTACTCAGTTGTATTTATTACTGCTTGGTGTAACTCATTGTAAGCCTTTTAGTTTAAGCACCTGGGCTTCAGACCAGTTTTACATTAGGAAGGTTTGTGGTCTGCACTGTAGTGGCAGAACAGGTAGCTTACATCCTTCTAAGTTGGGAACTGCTGATTGAGGGCTCAGTGTCTGTTATTCTAAAAGTGTATTAATTCTGGTTTAAGCACTTGGGCTTGAGGCCAGTTATTTTACATTAAGAGGGTTCGTGTTCTGCACTCTTGTGGGAGGAGAGGCTGGACTCTGTCCTTCTGAGCTGGGAATTTCTGGTTAAAGCTTATAGTGCCTGCATATTTGAACTGCTTCTTACTGAAATTGGTACACCTCGCTTGCTGTAGCATAGACTAGATCCAGGCCTGCTGAATCTAGCTTTGTTTGTATAACTTGAGCACTAATCCAGGCATTCTTTAAAGTATTCAGTTGTATTTATTACTGCTGGTAGTAACTTGATTAAAGTGTAGCTATCATTTCTAAGTCTTTTGGATTAAGCACTTGGGCTTCAGACCAGTTGTTTTACATTAGGAAGGTTTGTGGCCTGCACTGTGGTGGCAGGACAGGTAGCTTACATCCTTCTAAGTTGGGAACTGCTGATTGAGAGCTCCGTGTCTGTTATTCTAAAAGTGTATTAGTTTTGGTTTAAGCACTTGGGCTTCAGGCCAGTTATTTTACGTTAAGAAGGATTGCGGTCTGCACATATGTGGGAGGAGAGGCTGGACTCTGCCTTCTGAGCAGGGAATTTCTGGTTAGAGGCTTATAGTGCCTGCATATTCTAACTGTTTCTTACTGAAATTGGTACACCTTGTTTGCTGTAGCATAGACTAGATCCAGGCCTGATGAATCTAGCTTTATTTGTATGCTTGTTGTTTGTTTATTTCCCTGAAACGCTAATTCCACCTAAAACACGGCCTTTTAGCACTTCTGTGGATCCCTAGTGATATCTGCATTGCTTACTGTACTTATTTCCTTGTTTCACTTGAAAGAAAGTTACTGTTTGTCATTTTTGCATTTAAGTTACCTGTAACACATTGCATTTAAGTTACCTGGCACTTGCTCACTAAAGCAATTATATAAGTCAGCTCTAAAAAATTAAAAGCACTACACCCTCACAAACTCCCCTTGAGTACCTTGTTCCCCACTGGCCCTTTTTTCAATTATAAAGGAATTCCCAATACTATTCTAGCATGTCCAAAGGTCAGTTGTCAATCTCCTCTCCGGTCCAGCTGGTGAATCTGGGAATCTTGAGGCAATGTTACAACTGCCTCATGTACACAGACAACCCTCTCCTCCTCCCAACAAATTCCAACACATGTGAGAGATGCAACCATATAGCCAAACTGAAGGCTAAGCTCTCTCAACTCAGTACTGGCGTAACCAGTCAGGAGGAGAAAGAAACTACACTCACTACAATTCCAGTCTCACATAGACCTACCACGACAACAAACCAAACACATAAACACACAAAAACATACTCGGAGGCTCTAAATAAAAATCTGCCTAAGCAGCAGAGACCTCCAAAGCAGACACCCAAGCAACCGCTACCCCAAAACAAAACACGTGCAACACATAGCTCACAAAGCCAGTGTGCCGAACAGTCACAGCCCTTAAGGCTAAACAACACACCTGATACACTTGTAATAGGTGACTCTATCGTCAGGCACACTGACGTCCCGCTCACAGGCTGAACAAGGAGAAGGTCACGGTGAGCTGCCTGTCAGGCGCTAGGATCCACCACATAACACAAGCACTCAGGTCACTCCAAGGCAAGTACAAATATGACTCAGTCATTGTCCATGCTGGTGTGAATGACCTGAGACGTACCTCCCTGGACTACATGAAAAGAGAGAGGAGCTCTCTGAGCATGTAGCCCAGGCCGGTATGACCCTGACCTTGAGTAGCATCTTACCCTCACCAAGAATGATGCCACAATATGAAGACAAGATGATCAATTTCAACAATTGGCTTAAGTGTTGGTGTCATTCAAAGGGGATCCAATGCCTGTCAGCCTGGGATGACATGCTCGACAAGCCACGATGCTTCGCTAGGGACGGCTTGCACTTGTCACCCCTGGGCTTTTGGATATTGGCAAAGGCTCTTGCTACCCCCATAGTGCCTTTTTTAGGCAAGGCTCAAAAGACAAACCCACCTCCATAGGTATCACAAGGGATAAGAAACTAAGAGTAATGCTACTCAACGCCAGAAGTCTAAACCTCAAGATGCATGCACTCAAAACTCTCCTTAGCATGGAGAACATCGATATCTGTGCAGTAACAGAAACCTGGTTCAAGGCTCCCGAGAGCACCCCAGCACTACCAGGTTATACCTCATACCATGCTTTTTGGCCCCAAAACTTGGACCGAACCACAAAAGGAGGGGTGTATCAATATTCAAAGATACCCACACCTCCAGGTTGGTGGCACAGCACGAAGCATCAGAGACTATCCATGTGCAACTAACTGTGGGTAAAACTGCCTTCCAGTTTATAGCCTGCTACAGACCACCCTCCCAAACACAGGAACCCCACTTGGCCTTCCTGAGAATACTGGAAAATATGAAGGTCTAAACACCATTATATTGGGCGACTTCAACTACCCAAACATAGACTGGGAGCATTACTCTAGCTCCAACACCCTAGCCCAAAGGTTCCTAGAATTTATAAACTCAAATGCTATGGAACAACTTGTTACCAGTCCCACAAGAGGGGAAAACATACTGGACCTGATCATCACCAACATGGGGACACTATGCTCCAGACCAGAAGTGTATCCCTCACTGGTAAGATCAGACCATAAACTAATCTCACTGGATATTCACATCCCGACCCCACCCCCTGCCCAGAAAACCACAGTGAAAACTTCTCTAAAGCAATTTCACACCTCAAAACCGAATCCTTCAAAGCCCCAGGCCTGTGGAAAATACGGCCCAGACCGCAGAATCCTTTATAAACGCATTCTATGAACACCTTCAGGAATGCATGGATCATGCAATCCCAAATAAAACCAAGACCCAATCCTCCAAAGGCAGACGTCCTGTCTGGTGGACCCCAGCCATAAACAAACTATATAATAGAAGGAGGAAGCTACTACATGATAGAGCAAAATCCCAAAAAGGGAAGGCATCTCTGATCAGTATTAGCAAAAACTACGGGCACTCATAAAATCGTCTAAGGCCAGCTTCAAGAGAAAAATTGCACAGGACACTAAGGATAATCACAAGGCTTTCTTTAGTTATGTTAGGAACCTGAATTCCCAGACATGCTCAGAATTAGTCCAAAATGACAAAAATATACCGAGCCCACAGACATTGCCAACATCCTAGCTGACAGGTTCAGTGCAAACTTCTCCCCTCTCCCCACCAAAAGGGCAAATATCTATCCCAAAAGAGTGCTGCCCCGACATCTCAGATGCTCAGGTAAGAGCCGCCTTCCAAAGCAAAAACACAGCATCAATGGGACCAGATGGTGTCCCGGCCTACATGAACTCCAAGAAGAGCTAAACCCAAACATAAAACTACTGTTCAGTCTTAGCCTTACTACAGGATATGTACCCAAAGAGTGGCGACAGCAACAGTGGTCCCTCTCCACAAAGGTGGTGCCTCAACAGATCCTGGAAACTATCGCCCCATAAGCCTGACTAGCTTGGTCTGCAAAGCTATGGAAATGATCATCATGGACCTCATAAATAAAGATATTGGGGACCTACAGACACTGGATCCTACCCAGTTTGGCTTTGTTAAGGGCAGATCCTGCCTCTTAAACCTGGTCGATTTCTTTGAACAGTCACCAAGGCCATTGACGAGGGGAAGGTGGTCCTCACAGCCTACCTGGACCTCGCAAAAGCCTTCGATACAGTACCCCACTCGGGCATTATAGATAAGCTCACCAGCTTAAATATAAACCCCTATGTCACTAGATGGGTTGCAAACTGGCTCAAGGACAGAACCCACATGGTTAGAATTGCTGGAGCCATGTCAGACTCCAAACCAGTTACAAGTGGCATCCCACAAGGCTCAGTCCTGGGACCTCTCTTGTTCGGTATAGATTTTACAGGCCAACACGGAAGGACTGTGGCTGACCAAGTTCGCAGATGACTGCAAACTGGGCACCATAATCGACTCTCCAGCCGACACAAGCATCCTCCAAAAGGGCCTCATAGAAACAGACAACTGGTGCCAGAGCCATGGCCTCAAGCTAAACGCCAAAAGTGTATAGTCATCCCCTTTGGCAAAAACAAAGTGCCCACAAATTACCACATAGGTGGTAATCCATTAAGTACAGAAGAAGTCATTAGGGACCTGGAGACCCAAATTGATAGCAATCTCTTATTTGACAACCACGTGGCCAAAGTGGTTAGAAAAACATTTTATATAGCCCACCTAATCATGAAGGGATTCACATCTAGATCAGGGGAGGTAATCGTACCTCTTTACTCATCCCTCGTCAGGCCCATAATTGAGTACAATGCCCCTTTTGGGATGTACCTTACCAGACACCTGCAGCAACTGGAAAGACCCCAAAAGTACCTCACCAAGAGGATCAAAGGGCTCAAACAGATGCCATATGCTGCCTGGTTAAAGAAACTCCAGCTCTACTCAGTGGCATACCGCCTGCTCAGTGGCGATCTGTGCCTGACGTATAAAGCCATGTCCAACCCGGAATTAATGGACATGCTGCACCTCAGAAAATCCAAATCCCATCGAGCTCGTGTCGAGACTTGAACCTCAGCACTGAAATAAATAGGACATGCTGGAGGGACAGATTCATAACCCAGAGGCTCCCTTCACTCTGGAATAAAATCCCAGTCCAGGTTAGGCAGAGTCCCACATTGACTCTCTTCAAGAGGAATCTTGATGAGTGGATAGGAGATCGTAGGTTTACCCCGGCTATCACTTCTGTGTCACTGTTAGACAGAGGCACAGTATACTAACTTCAAAAAAAGGCATAGCAAAATTAATTTAAAATGGGTGGGGAAAGCCAAACACACTCTGGCTAGGCTTATAAATGCCCTAGGGCAGATAGCCTAGTATGAACCTATGAACCTATGACTCACTGTTGGGGGGATGGACAGTTGAACTCTCATTGGCTAGTTCCTTCTTTGTGGCTGCCACAATGACCATGGCATCAACTGGAACCCCTTTTCTTCAAAATTGTCTGTTCACAGATGGTGCCATTATCCTGTATGGTCTCTGAGGTATTGGCTCTATGGAGTCAGGCTCCTTTCATGCTCACTTAGAGATCATGTCTATGAGCTTGCCAGTGGGCAGAGTCATCCAGGAGGTAAAGGGACCTGTACCAAAACCCTCTAGGAGAACAGATTCCTCTGGTGTAGGGTTGGAGGATGTCCAGCCACCTCTCTCTTTCAGGATCTCTAGTATGTCCTCAAAAGGGACATCTTCAAGAGGTGACCGTAGGGACCCTTCACCTTCATCGAAATCCATGTCTTCAGTGATGGACTCCTGTGGGTTGTCTAGGTGCTTCCTCTTGCATGTCCTTTTCCTTCGTACTTCCTTAGTGGGATGAACTGGGGAAGTCTTGGAAGAGGAAATCACAATTCCCTGAGAGGAAACCTGAGGTTTTGGTATAGGATGTCCCCAAGGAGAGAGTAGTTGAGGGTCCAGATGCTGGGACATCATGGAATGGATAAAATTTTAGTGGGAATTCTTTGTCAGTGATGTCAAGGCAGTGAACACTCTCTTCACAACCTTGAAGACAGAGCTCAAAGGATCCAGAGAGAGGCTCTGATCTGAGAAACATGGGAATCATCACCTCTCTCCTATCTGTAGGCACTGTCCCTGAAGAGGAAGCCAGAACCGAAATGCCCAGTGCTGAGACACCGAGAAACAGAGATAGCTCCGAAAACTTTGGAGTTGAATGCTGCACCCTGGACATGGCAGGCAGGCTTTGGCTCCAAGAGCTCTCCAGATCCGAAAAGATAGGAGGTCTCAGAGACGATGCAGTATCAAAAGATACAGAGATTCTTGGATATGAGACTGATGGATCCGGACAAATGGGATCCTGTAACTCTAACACAGCAGATGGAGTTGGAGGAGGAACTTGCGGGGGGGGGGGGGTGATGGAAGGTCAGACTACCTGACCCAGAGGATTAGGTACTGAGGGAAGACCAATCTGCCCCTGAGCTGAGAGAATCTTCCTCACCACTTTCTCCACATCTTCTTCTGTGAGACTTCTAGAAGAACGAGCAGAATAAATGGAGGGGGATGCTGCTCTCTGCAGAAAAGGAGATGGAATCCTGGCTGGTACTGGATCAACTGAAGGAGAGTATCTAGTGTGAGGGCAATAGAGAATCTCTGAAGGTTGCATCTTATCCAGTGTTGTGTCTGATCTGACTTTGACAGAGCTGGAGCCATGGAAATTGCTTTTGAGGTCATAGGATCTGAAGCCACAGTCGGATCCAAGATTTTTATCTTTTTCTGTTCTGGGGTTGAGAATGGAAGTTTATCAGTCTGTTTTCTTGAGGAGTCAAAGGAGGATTTTGACAATGTGGAGAGCTTCAATTTTGGAGACTGGGATATGGCTTCTCCAAAGGAAGGAGACCTTTTAATATTAGTTTGTTTTCATGTTCTGTTAATGCTCACAGATTGAATCCATGACAAATCGAGCGATCCTCAAAGGGAACACTCATCTGAGATAGGCAACTTATGTCCGCATTTGGAACATTTTTTGAATCCTGTAGGTTTGTCACTCACTGTTTCTACAATGACTAAAGAAACAAAGATTTAAGGTAAGAATATGAAGAAAATAGTCAGTAACATTTTTTTAACAGGCTAAAGAAGAAAGGAGAAGGAATGCCAGCAATGGTAACTAGAACTGCAACCAGGTTGTAAGAAGAGGGAGAGTGAAGAAAAGTAAATGAAAAGATTACAACCCTTAAGTTCAACAGAGAAGAAGAAGAAGCGAGGGGATACCAACAATGTATCCCGAAAATACAACAAAGTCACAAGGACAAGGGAGAAAAACAGAAAAATGAAGTTTGATAGTACAAACAGTAAAAACAGTAAGGTTTAAAAGGGAATAATGTAAACTATGGAGAAAAAATGTGATGAAAGAGTTTTAAGAAAAATAAACTGTGCTTATCTAATCACTCGAGAGAGACTGTTAGACCACATCCGTTAGCTAAAAGCAGCAAACAAGATCTGAGGTATTTGGCAAGGTGCATTATGGATAAGGAAGAAGCTCAAGAGATCTGGTGGCTGCATGCTCTAGCATTGGCCAAGTTGGATCTGACAGATTGGATCCAAACCCATTTGTGAGGATAGAATGAAGATTGAAAACATCAGATCAAATGGTTTACCTTAAATTGCAGGGAGAATTTCAGATATATGGCATGTACTTTATGAGAGGGTGCCAGAATTTTATATTTAATGATGAAGATGTTAGCTTCTCAGACTGTTTTGAGCTAAAAGAGCATAAATAGATTAGAAAGCCAACACAGAAACATAAAGTATTAGAGGCAGCAGAAAAAATGCCAAATAGGAAGTCACTGGAGAAAGAATTAATTCAAAAATACAAAGAATGTTATGCTGTGATATTTTACTAGTGCGTTCTGCTGTGGTATTATATGTGGAAAGTATCATGAGGTCTGGTAGTTTCTCTTTATAAGAATGGGCTAACAATGTGAAATTCAGAGAATAAGGCTCGACTACAGAGGTACTGACTGCATGATACTGTCAGGGTATTTGATAGTCTGTCATATGAGGCATCCAGTTTACCTACTGCTGCTTCTGTTTCATTCGCATTCAGAAATAACAAAAACACTCATCCCATTCTCTCCTTGAAGTGCTAAGGGATGGGAGAAGACTCAGCTAGATGCACAAAAGAGGGTGAGGCTGAAGGGTATATAATCTCAATCATAAAGAAAAAACAGGTCATTAAATATGGTATTCAGTTTGTGAGGCTGTGCATATGTCAGCTGATTGGTAGTCACTCCACTATAAAGACTGAAACTGAATCTACCGTTACTGTTTTATTTTCATTTTCTAAAACCAGACTCTTTGCTTCCTTTTCTTCTTCAGGGCTAAGCTGAACTGCAGTTGAATACGGGAGATGAGTCATCACCCGAAAAGAAAGAGAAGCGCTCTGGAATGTACAGTCTTGCTCAACAACTGTGGAATGAACACACCTTTGCAAAAGGCACAGATGCATTTCTGCACAAGAGAGAGACTGTGCTGTTGCCCCATCAGGTCTATTAGTATTTCATGCAGACACTAACAGTCGCTAACTGTAGTGACTCACACAGAATGTTTCTGCATTTTCTCTTGTCCTGTTTAACATATACTAATTATAGTCTAAGTAGAGTAGACAATTCAATGTGTCCGTTTGTATAAGCTGGAATTTGATAGTTTGTCATATTTGTTGATCTGAAACTAAGTTAATTACATTTGATATAAGCTATGAGCGTTGCTGGGAATTTGTAACACATTTAATAATGTTTTTCTTTTTTTTAATAGTCTGTGTTTTTTTTTCTTGTGAGAAGTTAGATTTTTTGTACACATCTTGTCATGAACCTGTTAAACAGTCAGTACATATCTAAGATGCAGGGTGGTATGCTTCAAATCCAGTCACTGGTATGAGCCTGAGCTAATGCAATCTATACATACAGGCTGCTTGGAAAATGCAGGCGGTAGGTGGCTGTTTCTTTTTTCTTTTAATTGAAGGTGACGTTTGGACCTGATGTTCACTGTTTGGTCTTGATGTTCACTCTTTGGACTTGATATTCACTGTTTGGACTTGACGTTCACTCTTTGGACTTGATGTTCACTGTACTGTGCACAGTCAGCATCACTTAAGTACCAGACTGGCAAGGATATCTTCATATCTGTTGAACATTCATTTGTGATGTGATTATCCACATGTTCACTGCAAACTTTTATATACAATTCAAATAATTTGTCACTGGATTACCCAGAAGATGAGCTTGCCATATAAATGTTTTGATAAAAGTGGAACTTATGTTTTTTTTTTTTTGCTTTGTTTTTGTTAAGCTCATAGGAGAATACTTGGCTTTTAAACCTAGCCATGCTTCCCAGAAATATGAGAAAGGTATTAGTCTGATAAGTTATGTGGGGAGTATATAAACTTGGACATGAGTGGTCGAGCATTTATAAGCATCCTCTCTCTAATAGTTAGAGACACAGGAGCCAGTCCAGGGGTACATTTACAGTTCCCCATCCATTGATCTAAGTTTTGTTTGTATGAGTGCAAGGAAGCACTCTGCTTAACATGGATGGGAAGCGTGTCCCAGAGAAGGGGTAGCCTCTGAGCCACATACCTGTCCCTGCAGTATGTCTTATTTATAACACAGTTGAGGTTTAGGTACCTGGATTGAATATTTCTAATGTCATTTGTTTTGCATTTGAGCAACAAGTCCATTAAGGCTGGATTAGAAAATGCTTTGTAAGGCGGATATAGGTTACCTCTCAGCAGCCTGTAGGAGCCTGAGTATAAGGAGAAGGCTTTGAGGCGGTCTGCATAGAACCTGTAAACCATGTATTATTTTTGAAATGTTCTTGCATGTGCAGCGTTGGGTACATGCCAAAGAGGGCATTGTGCACAATGAGTGGTCTTATGGTGGCTGAGTTCAATGGAACAATGACATCTTTAGACCTGGATACAATACCCTTGCTTATAAGTTGTGTGGCACAGAATGATTCCGTACTACTGTAGACACATGGTCAAAGGCCAAGTCACTGTCTACATCCATATCAAATCCCTGACTACTGGGCCTGCTCTTGGGGAGTATTATCAATGTAGTAATTTGCAGGGGTGGGTGTCATACTAAAAGATAGTATTATGCACTACTTTGATTTGAGTTTAGATCACGACTCTGGGAGCAGCTATTAGTCTGTGTCAGGCCATCTTGGAGGGTATTTGTGTCTTGGGGGGATTCAGTGACTGCACCTAATTTACAATCATCTACGAACTTGGACAGCCAGAGGCCTTTGACATTAACCTTGACTTCAGAAAAGTGCATGCCAAACAGGAGGGGCCTCAAGACTAAGCTTTGAGGCACTCTGCTAATGACTGGCCTTTTCATGAAGTTAGACTCCCCTATCCTAACTTCTTGGGTCCTGTCTGTCAGCCATTTGGTTATCCAGTAGGTGACATAGGGGTTAATACCTACTTTAATGAGCTTGTGTACAATTCCTGAGTGTAGTATTGTGTAGAATGTTTTGGCCAGATCAAGGTAGGCAGTGTGTACCATCTTGCCCTTATCCATTGCTTTGATGATCTACTTAAAGAAGTTCATCAGGTTGAATAAGCATGAAATACCCATTGATGAAACCAAGCTGAGTTGGATCTAATATCTGTAGGTTTCCTATGTTGTTATTTAACAAATCTATGATTATTCTATCTATGACTTTACATATACTAGTTAGGCTTATGAACTGATAGTTCCCACTGGTCCATGGATGGCCCACCCTTGTGCAGTGGGATAACCATAACAATCCTTTGTTCATTTGGCACAAAGCTTATGTGCAGGATGGGGTCAAACAGTGATTCTTATGGACCTGATAGTTCATGTTTCATGCACTGACAGGAGGGAGTAGACAGTATGACATGGACAGGGGAACTTAAAATAGCTTGCATCATGGGTCTTATATGCAGAGTGGAGCTTCATTTTATAGAGTGGGGTCTCTTGTGCACGGGAAAATCGTGGAGACATTGATAAGGAGATTAGAAGGAGGACTACTGTAAATAACTTATTTTTAAATAAAGGTATCAGAAATGGGTCCTTGTTTGCTATAAAGATAAAAAGAAAGAAGTTCTGAGAAAATGACAGAGATGGAAGAAATGGCAGAGGGGTTTAAACAGTAAAAATATGACAGCTTAAAAGCATACATAGTTGGGCATCCTTGTAAGATTTGGGGATGCTGGCAGAAAATTTGACAGTAGTCAGACTTCAAAGTACATTAGAAAGTATAGAATAATAGTATGACATCATTTACCATATTCAATCAAGATGACTTTAAACGGGCTGATATTACTTTAAAGTAGAAATTTTGGATTACTTTTTGAAGGTATGGAGAATATTTTCTCAGAAAAAATATTCCCTTTGAATGTCACTCATAAAATGAAGCTAGCTTACAAGAATCAGTGTGGGACATAAACTGGATTATTGTTTTTCAGAAAATGAACTTCAAGGGACATCATGTATAAAAACTGTGAAGAAAATCATATTTAAGACCATCGTAGTGAAAAAGATGAGATACAAGAACTCTTTCTTTTCATCAACTTTAGTTGGAGTTTTGGAAAATATCCAAGGAAGAATGGAAGGAAGGACTCTAACCTCTAGATTAGATGGACTTGATTTTTGTGTAATGGGGAGGCTCACAGGAAAGAGTATCCTGGGCTAAAATATTTATTGTTATTAAATGCAACCTTAGACAGTGTAGAAACTGGTGCTACCTCTAGTCTGAACACATAGCGCTAAAAGTGTTGTGGGAAAAGCTAGCAACAACAGCAAAAACAATGTAGATTAAAAGACAACTATGGGCAAATGATAAAAAAAAAACATATTTTTTTATCTCACCATTACTTACAACATTTTCCAAAGCTGTCTGCAGCAAAATAAGTACTTATTCCTAATTTTATTAATTAATGTTTTTTTTTTTATCTTTGCCTGTCCTCATGGGGCACAGGGGCAGACATCCTGATTTCTTTGTAATGCTAAATCTGTCCCGTAATGCACTATGAGAGCACAGATTGTGAGAATAAGTAGTGCTACCATTTGCTGTCAGACTATACTTCCATTAATTTAAAATGGAACACCTGAAAAAAACTGCCAAGTTTGAGAGTCTGCAGATCATGTGTCATTGACTGGTCTACAATGAGTTTTGCAAATGTTGTTCCTACTGATGTACTACACATTCTCTGAAAGAAGCTGCCAGAAGTGTCAACAAATTATTGAGATAAAAATACTTTTTTTACAAAGAGCAGCTTTGCATGTTTCAGTTCCTGGCCAAGTTACTCCTCCCATCTCCCCTCCTCCAATGAGCTGGTTTCATATTTCCAGCTTGGCTAGATTCAACTAATTAGTCAACTGTGCATGATGATATACATCAAACAAATCACAACTTGGTGTGCCACAAAAACGGTTCCCTGATATGTCTCTGCACTTATGAATAGCATTTCCCAGGAATTATTTCTAAAAAGAAAGCACACACATCAATCCAGAGTTTAGGCCAATCTATCCACTTCTTAAAATGTGCACAATAAAATATTAAATTTAAATTGCATTCTGGCTGCTCATGTGTTTATCCTTGCATAGTTATTCTGTTATAGCATAACTTGAACTATGGCATTTAATGTCAAACTTTACATATCAATAAAACAAACTTAAAGACAAGTTTGGATGCACAGCCTTTCAGAGCTTTCCTGCTAGCAGAAAGAGGGAGGCAGAGCCCTTAAGGACAATGCTAGGGAAAAACAAAAACAAAATAAATGTCCAAACCCTGGCATAAAAAACACACCAAAAAATAAGGGTGATGGAAGGAGGTATCGGTTACTGCAGCAGTGATCATTCAAACATCTACTGTTATGTTAAGTTCAACTTACACAACTGTACTAGAGTCATCATACTGATCACTGCTGCAGTAGCCTTAGCTATATTGGTAGATTACCTTAACTAATTACATTTGGGAGGTGGAAAGAGAAGAGTCCAGGAGTCCATGGAGAATGGTCCTAGCAAAGCTTGATCTGGACATAAAGAAGGAATCAAGATTATACTGCTTTGTAAAGGTATGTGCAGAGGACCAAGTAGCAGCTTCTAGAATACTTATTGAATCCAGCCCTTTCCCAAAAGCCATACAAGTAGCCTAAGCTCTGGTAGAGTGGGCCTTGACCCTGCCTGAAATAGTTTTGTTATGCTGAATATAACAAAAGGTACTAACCTTAGACAGTCATTCGGATATAGTCTCTTTTGACATTGGTTATCCCTTCTCTTTACCTTCACAGGAAATGAGCAATCGATCCAAAGATCTGAAATATTTAGTTCTGTCAAGATAGTACCTGAGTTATCTGTGGGCAGCCAAGGTATGGAGTACCTTTCTCCCTTAAGAGCTTGCAACTCAGATATCCTTCTTGCAGAGGTCAGAGCAATCAGTAAAACTGTTTTCCATGTTAAAAATCTCAAGTCAGCCAGATTAGCTGGCTCAAATGGAGAAAGTGTTAGCTTCTCTAAAACAAAATTAAGATCCCAAGGAGGGGCCACTAGTTTTCTTGGAGGCCTGTTATGCAAAACCCCTTTTAAGAACATTTTTCATGAGACTGCATTGAAAAAGGAGGATTCATGGGCAGACATGCTGAAATGACTGATAAATGAACCTTGACAGAGAAATAAGAAAGGTCACTGGATAGTAATTCATGGAAATGTTGTAGAACCAGAGAACAACTAGCACTGAATGGGTGCTGGTTATGTTGTTAGCACCAACTAGAAAACCTTTTCTATTTTCTAATACATGATTTTCTAGTAGCAACCTTTCTTGCCTCCATTAGTACCCGCTGCATGTCCTCAGTAAACAGGTGCTTAAAAGGACTTAAGACCCTATCACCCAGGTAGTCAATTAAAGTTGATTGATTTTAGGGTGTATCAAGCACCCCTGTTCTTGCATGAGTAGATCCAGTCTGTGAGGAAGCTTGTAGTAATTGCCCCTGGCCATTTCCAAAAGAAGGGAGAACCATGGTTGCCTGGGCCAGAAGGGAGGGCGGGTGGCATAATTGTTAAGGTGTTTGCCTTACAAACAGAAGGTGCAGGGTTTGATTCTCACATGGGGTAAGTGGCTAGGTTTAAAATGGCCTGCAAAGGCAGTTAGCCTAGCACCAGCCTATGAACCTATGAACCTATGAACCTATAACCACAGTGATCTTGACAGATTCCTGCTGAATCTCCAGAAGTGCCCTGGATATTAGTGGAAAAGGTTGGAAAGCATATAGGATGTATAAAGTTTCTCTGTCTGGCACATTCTATCAATAGTATTAGAAAAAGAGACCCCCCCCCCCACAGGGTGAATCAGAAACAAGAAGAACGGGGCAAAATGTATTATTAATGGCAGCAGCAGCTTCCCCAGGAATGGGTACAACATTCTGACTAAACAGGGAAGCCTTCAATGTTCCCTCTCCCATGACATACAAAAGTGGCACTCTCTTACCCACTGAGGGGAACCTAACAGCTGTAGAAGATGTGGCTAACCTTCAGTCCATAGTGACTGTAGGTGCTATACCAGAGGGATCCTGGGTAAAAGATGAGTGGTCTGAGGAACAAGCTATGGCTATGACAGAGTTACCCACTTGCAGCACAGACTGTTTTCTTAACTTTTTCATTTTGTGGCTGGAAAGACTGACTGTGGGACCAGTAGTTTGAGTCATGGTCAAGGTGAAAATGGTGCCTCTTTCCAGAAGAAAACAAGAAACAAAAGCCGATAAAAATATAGTATTTAAAAGGTGCATTTTTCACATGCAAAACACAGTAAAAAGCACTTTAAAACACCTTGCCAGCCCCCAAAAGTAAAAGAAACACAATTTCTTCACTGAAAAATGGTTTAAGGAACATTTAAAATGACAGGAAAAAAGTGCACTCCTGTTTAAAAGTACAGTAAAGTATTATGACAGTCTATTAAAACACAAACTCCTTAAACAGGAAAGTACAATAAAGCAGACTTTTTTTATGTGGAAAGTGTCTTGTTTCCCCATTGGGAACTTATTTGCACAGAAAATAAACAGTACAAGCCAAAAGTTGCTCTTTGAAAATCCACAAAGGAGTGTTCTCTTCAATGGCAGGAATGCTCTGAAGGGCTTTGAGCTGAAGCCTGTTTTTCTGGTCAGCTCAGCTCAAGCTGACTAATGGTTTGGGTGTTTGGAAGGTGACCTGAAGCTTTGGAAGTCATCTGGCTGTTATATCCTTGGTAGGATATAGCTAAGGCTACTGCAGCAATGAGCAATATGATGAACATCATCAGATGCTGAAATGCTTATAAGGAAAAATATGAGAATAGGAAGTGCAGAGGTGCCAAATGCCAATAAAAGCAATGAGCAGGAAATAAAATCACAAAGGCAACTGCAAGGAGATGAGAAAAGAGACGATGGCAGAGGGGAAACAAGTGAAAGAATTATATCAAAGGAACAGAAAAACAAGAAGCCTCTCCCAGTGGAGACTGACGCACTAAAACAGAAAAAGAAGCAAACGTAGAGACAGACAATGGAGAGTTCTAAGGAAATGGGAGGATCAGAAGTGAGCTGCTGGACAAATGAGGGATGACACAAAGTGGAAAACAGCATTTAAGATGGATGTCAGAGTCAAAGAAGAGTTTCAAGGTATTAGTACAGTTTTATTTATTTATTTATTTAGCTGAAAAGAAAACAAATGGTCTTAGACCCATTCTAGATCTCAGTGGCCTTAATGCCTTTATTCCAAAGAAAACATTTTAAATGGCCAAAATACCATCATTCCTGCCTTGTCTGTTAGCAGGACAGTGCGGCGGTTAGTGCAGAGGACTAAAGCTCTGAGCTGTTAATGAGTTGCTTCCTGTGCCCGTGGTACAGGGTTTGATTCCTTTCACCTTCATTTGTCTACTGCATGACTCTCTGCAAGTCACTTAACCAGCTGGTGCTCCTGGGTTGCCCCCTAAAGAGGGATTAATGCATTCAGTGGGCTTTCCTAATCCGCAAACAGATAAAATTAAAAAAATGACAGAGACTGGATGTGTTTTCTTGACCAACAGGATACCTTCCTCTGCATCAGGATAGCTAAGGAGACAGGGACTTTTCTATGCTTCTGGGTCAGAGCTGCTCTTCATCAATACAGGACCCTCTCTTTCAGTCTTACCTCTGCCCACAAGGTGTTCACCAAATGTGCATTATTAGTAGCAGCTCACTAAACACTGAAGGGAATAAATATTTTCTGTATGCAGGTGAATAGCTCCATGCTGCTGCATATCAGGTAGAGCTAATGAACAGAAAGGAGTCTAGTCTCAAGGTGCTCTGTTCCCTTGGTGTAACAATGAACTGGGAGTAAGTGGGAATTTGTGAGGTTCAGACTCTGACTTTTACTGGATGCACACTAGATACTACTATATGTCAAAACTTTCTGCACTGGGAGAGGATCCAAGACGTTGCCTGTTTGCTGCCATTGCACTCTGCACTAGTAGATACTTGCCTGTAATGTCATGTTTCACATGAAACTCTTCACTGGACAGTTTGGATCTGAGGTCCCAAAATCTGGGCCATCTATCTTTTCTAGTTTGAATATTCAGAACCTATCCAGTACATATAATGTGGTTGCCTGAAATCCTCACCTAGAATTGGGAAACCTTTTTCAGCTTCAGATACCTCAGATCACTGTCACCAAGAATGCTGCTGCTACGTTATGTGTGTGTGAGACATACTTCAATAGCCAGACCATCCAGGATGCTTGGGTGCATCATGAATTTAATCTTTACATCACTGTTTTGGAAATGAGAACAGTTCTCAAACTTGCCAGTCTTTCAGGACCCCACCTTGAAATGTGGCTATTGTACAATGTATCAACAAACAGGGAGGGATGCATTCTTATTATTTGTTTATTTTATGGGATGCTCCAGTAAGTGATCTATTTGCCTGTTTGGTAAATGCCAATGCCTTAACAAATGGCCAGATAGATTCCTTTATTCTTTACTGCTTTCTTATAATGATGAGATTTATCCAGAATGTTAAAGTTTTCAGGACTGTGGTCATTCACATAGCTCCCTTCTGGTTCAGTTGGACAGTTTCCTTTGTGGAGGTCCTTTTTTCTTCAGAAGCCCATCCATTTGTTTCCTTTCAAAATGTTGATATATCACCCTTCAGACAAATATCATCTGGCTTTTCACATATTTAATCTGATTGCTTGGCTTCTGCAGTTCCTCAGATAACTAACACCCTTCCTTTTCTGGGACAGACTCTCTCCTCAAAAGACGTCAAGATAACTGGATCAGGTTTTTCTGTCTGAGCTTCAAGAGAATGAGTAGATTTCTTTATAAACTATTTCTTTGGTCATGTTTTATCTGTTTCAGACCTTTTTTTGGACTCAATTACATTTCTTTGGGAGACAATTAATCTACCATGTGTGTGTACTGTATCTGGATACAGTTCAGCTGAACATTAATCACAGAGAGCCACTTTCAATGATCATTGAGGTTGCACTTTTTCCCACTGTAGTGTGATGGTGGAGGTGGTACATTTGGTGGGTGGAGGTCTTCCCCCTCAAGAGAGTGCAGGGGGAAAACCCCTGCAGAAAAACTATGTTCAGCATAAGTGGCATTTGGCTATTAGTGTTTGACATAATATTTTTTGTAGATAATGTGTTTGATAAATTGACATGATTCCCTTTGCTGTTAAGATACATTCAGCAGATATTTCCAAGTTTTATTCTGAGCTTGACTTGACATTTTCAGCTTTCATTCTGAGCTGGACTTCACATGACTCTCTATATATCTGTAAGGCTTTCTTACTGGGTACTTTTTACTCCAGGCCTCTTTTGGTAAATTGACATGATTCATTTTTTGTTAAGGCCCATTTAGCATATATTTCCAAGTTTTATTTGGAGCTTGACTTGATATTTCCAACTTTTGTTCTAAGCTTGACTTCACATGCCTCTGTATATATCTATAAGGCCTTACATGATACATTCTACTTCAGGCCTCCTATTTAATATCCAGTCCCTCCTTGGAATATTTACATTATGCTCAAAAGCTTGCTATTTTGTCTTTTGAGTCTCATGGCTCTGTGGATCTAAACTTCCTTATGTAGAAAACTATTTTTCTAGTAGCTATCACTTTTGCCAAGAGAATATATGGATTGCAGGCTCCTTCACTCAAGCCTTCTTTCCTGGTCTTCTCTAGAGAAAAGGGAACACTTAAGCTTGTAATTCATTTCAAAAGCTTACAATAAATCATCTTGTCATTTTCCTGAATGCTATAACCATGATAAACACTTCTTTCCTTGAATGGATATTGATAGGCAGCTTAGATTTCATATAGACAGAACCAAATCTTTCCTTAAAGGTGACCTGATGTCTGGGTCCTTTGCTAAAACTAAATGAGTGGAGAAAGTTTCTAACCTCATCATTTCTAAGCAGTTGGTTGATTGTATTGAATTGCATCACAACAAACAAAGGAAGCCTCTTTCTACAAATCCCAATGCTCATTCCACGACAGCAATAACTCTTTGTACTGCATTTTTCCTGTAGTGCCACCACTGATGAAACTTGAGAATATGCAGTCTAGTCCACTCTGAGCACCTTTGTAAGGCACTTATAATATGGGTGTTATTCTTAGGTGCAGATCTGATATTTACATTCATAGATATTTCAAGGCTACTATGTCTAGTGACCCTTTACACCTTGTCAGTATCCTCCCTCAGGCTGCACCTCCTTTCTCCAGGAGAGCCAAACCAGTCAATTCCAGAGTAAATTTGTAGGTACACATTACCCATCGTATGTTCCCATAATAGTGAACACCCAGAAAGATTATCTAGGAACTCTGTTCTGTGGATTACTGAAGGTAGACCTCTACGTATCAGATATAAAAGTTATGTACTTACCACAATATTAAATGTCCAAGGAGAACATCCATCTTTAGTAAGATACCCTCTGCCACCTTCAATGAGTCTGTCTGAAATTCTCCATTCTTCTCTCCTTTGCATTTTCTTACCCTTCTGGAGAGTAAAGATGAGCAAAAGGGAGAGTTCCATAAAGCCCGGGAAAGCTTTGTCCAATGAGCAGTTCCAGTGCTTGTGACATCAGTGTTAGTCATTCCCAAAGATGGATCTTCAGCTTCTAGATCTATTGTTATGGTAAATACTTAACTTTTATATTCTTTTCAGGAATTATAAATAAAATATACTGAAACAATAGGAAGTTTGCTTTATACATGGCATAATGTTATGAAGCTCCTATATAGGGGACCTTGACCAGTTCTTCCTTTAAGTTTTTTTGTAGTGAGAGAACAACAGAAAAAAAACAGTTGTAGTTTACTGCAGTGACATTCAAACGTTGTTACTTTTTTCAAAAAGAAAAAAACCACACTGCCAGGTGAAGCACTCTTCTTAAGTAAAACGAAATCAAACACAGAAAGTATAGAGTGCACCATGAGCTGTATCGCAATACACAACAAATTCCAAAAAGTTCTTTAAATGAATTCCAAGGTAGTAGGTAAAAATCCACTTTATTAAAAACGAGAACTGCAGAGGATAGTGTGAGCGCTTTCGCGTTGACTCGCAACGCTTCATCAGACATAAAAACATTCTGCAAACTGATTCATTAAATACACATAAAACGCATGATGTCACAGTCACTTAAAAGGGCAATGAGACAAAGCATTGTTAAAAAGTTTTACGTACAATAATGTTAATGATTAAGGGATCTTGCGGCTAAAAATGGCTTAATAGTAACTCTGTCATTGAGCCCAAATCTATGGGCTTGAAGCTTCAAGATCCATTTACTTTCTCTTTCCTCCACTCTATTTTTTATATTACCTAACCTTTCATCTACATTGACTAGTTCTAAAACTAAGAACTTAAACTTGTGTGTATGACCTAGCTCAATAGTGTGTTTCGCCAGTGCATTTAATACGTTGCCTTTGGTGATGGCATAGGTATGCTCCCTTATTCGTTCACGCAATGATCTAGTGGTCATCCCTACGTAGAATTTATGACAGACTTGGCAATCAGCTAAGTAAACTAAATTGGTGGATTTGAAAGTTGCATAATGTTTGAAAGTATATGATCTATTTGTAATAGGGTGTGTGTATGTATGTGTGCAAGAACCGGCAACATATCTGCATGGATTGCAGGATTGGCAAGCAAAAGTGCCAGCCTTATGAGTGTTGTGGTGTATGTGGTGATGGTTTCTATCATAACATAAAAGTCTGTTCAAGGAAAGCATATTCTTGTAAGCTACTCTGGGTTGGGTATCTATAGGCTATAACAAGAAACTAGTTGACGATGCCATCTCTGAAGGGGATTCTAAAAGAATCAATGAGGGTGCCCCACTTATTTCTAGACCAAAAGCTCAATTGAGTCATCAGAGGTTGGAACGAACACCTTATAACAGAATTGTCATTCCTTATACCAATAGGAATGACCATGTCCTTAAAATTTTCAATAAACATTGGCATTTACTGATGATAGATGAAGGGATCAAATCACTTATAGATACCCAACCCAGAGTAGCTTACAAGAATATGCTTTCCTTGAACAGACTTTTATGTTATGATAGAAACCATCACCACATACACCACAACACTCATAAGGCTGGCACTTTTGCTTGCCAATCCTGCAATCAATGCAGATATGTTGCCGGTTCTTGCACACATACATACACACACCCTATTACAAATAGATCATATACTTTCAAACATTATGCAACTTGCAAATCCACCAATTTAGTTTACTTAGCTGATTGCCAAGTCTGTCATAAATTCTACGTAGGGATGACCACTAGATCATTGCGTGAACGAATAAGGGAGCATACCTATGCCATCACCAAAGGCAACGTATTAAATGCACTGGCGAAACACACTATTGAGCTAGGTCATACACACAAGTTTAAGTTCTTAGTTTTAGAACTAGTCAATGTAGATGAAAGGTTAGGTAATATAAAAAATAGAGTGGAGGAAAGAGAAAGTAAATGGATCTTGAAGCTTCAAGCCCATAGATTTGGGCTCAATGACAGAGTTACTATTAAGCCATTTTTAGCCGCAAGATCCCTTAATCATTAACATTATTGTACGTAAAACTTTTTAACAATGCTTTGTCTCATTGCCCTTTTAAGTGACTGTGACATCATGCATTTTATGTGTATTTAATGAATCAGTTTGCAGAATGTTTTTATGTCTGATGAAGCGTTGCGAGTCAACGCGAAAGCGCTCACACTATCCTCTGCAGTTCTCGTTTTTAATAAAGTGGATTTTTACCTACTACCTTGGAATTCATTTAAAGAACTTTTTGGAATTTGTTGTGTATTGCGATACAGCTCATGGTGCACTCTATACTTTCCGTTGTTACTTTTTTGTGGAAAAGAATCTTAAGAAAATAGCGTTAACAACAAAAATGTTTACGGCAATTTTGATTTAAATATTAGCAATGTAAGTGCTCATATTATGGAAAAAGTTTTAATTGTTACAGATATAATTACTAAAATGGATGAATCTGTCAAAATAAAATACATCTAAAGTTGACTAAAACCACACTGTGATGTTGGGTTAACTTTGAACCATCACTAATGAAGATAATCTTTGAGGATGGGGTGAAGTTTTGGAATAAGAAAATGAGTTTTGGATAGATTACAAATGCATTACAGTTAAGACTACTATCAAGATGTCATGGGGAGTATGGCTTCCTCTTCTACTAATGCTGACATTTTGTATGCTTTGGGAATGGCCAAATGCAAAACAAATTTGAGTATAATAGCAACCAAATGTCGAAGAAAGAAATTGTTTAATGAAATAATTTATTGGAAATTTGCAGTTTTACATATTCCTTCAAGCATTCTTAAAACAGATACTATGAGATTATTCATAATTATTGTCATATTAAGGAAAGTATACATTACTAAAACTGGATGGATTTAAAAGCACTGTCATAGGAAAATGTCAGTAATGTTGCATTAAATGTATAACTTGTAAGTTACTACCAAACTCAAAGAAAACAATAAGCTTAAAAATGTTGGATGAAAATATTTTAGATAATTACGTTGAAGGTTGTGCGTCAGGACTGGTAACTCGGCACGTAAAAATCCACTACCAAACATTAGCGGACCGGAGTTCCGCTTTGGGGACCCCTAACCGGGATAAGCCGAAAGACACAACAACAACAACATGAGAATAATATACTTAATAATGTATATGCTTTTAAATTCAGATTCCATATTATATCACATAAGATGTTCCCTTGGATTCAGAAACTGGTTTTGTATATCAGTAGGCTACTTTGTGCAAAGAGCTGCCACAAGAGGCTGATGGCGATTCAGAGGCATGCTGCATGACTGTATAAATTCAAGAAATCCTACAGTTTGGGTAATATGCATATGGCAGTATAATGAAGTGGAAATGAACAATAGTTCTAAAATATGGGCAACTGTGCATGCAAATGAAGGAAAACAATTTAGCAGAGTGATTCAAAAATCACTCTATCTCCAAGGTTGTTGACTGTTGCAAAATCTTAGAGTTAGGGAGACAGACCATGAAAAAATTAAGAGGGAAGCTGCCCCACTATTAAATACGTATGTGCAAGAGTGTTATTGCTGACAGTTGTCAGTGTTGCCTGTTGCCACCCTTGGTGGTGCTGAGTCATCAAGCCATACCCAATGTAGCGTGCCCTCCACAATACAGAAATCGTGGACCATGGTGTGGAGAGTGGTACCACACAGGAGCTGGTCGAGATGTGTTGCCTTCATATGCAGCCCAGGTGATGTGTGGAGTACCTATCCCTGTGGACTCCAAGGTATGTGTGGCTTTGAGAATTCCAGCTACAGGGACCTTCCAGTGACCAACAGGGATATGGTGGGTGTATCCCAGAAATCTGTCTGAAGAGTGCTCAATCAGTTCCTTGATGCTATGCAACAGCAAGTGGATGAGCCTATGTGGTTTCCACATAATAGAGAGGAGAAAGCCAACACCATGCAGGCTTTTTATTACATTGCTCATTTCTATGAGGTACTGAGGTCAGAAATGGCACCCACAATGCAAGGAGCAGGGCATATCAACTATAAAGGGTTCTACTCTATCAACTGCCAGATAGTCTGTAGTGCACAGCATATAATATACAACATGTCTGCAGGCCAACCAGGTGGTATACATAATTCTCATGTATGGCACTCATGCAGTCCTTACCAGCAATTTATGTAGGGTGATTTTCCTCAGAGACATCTTATTAATGATGCTAGACACGCCCAGGAGCCATGGCTGATGGCAGTTAGAAACTTCTAGACCTTGGTAGAGAATGGGTATGATACTTCCATGTCACAGACCTGGGTCACTGACAAACATGTGCCTGGCCTGCTTCAGGCTTACTTCCACTGTCTGGATATATCTAGCATTGCAGGGCACAATGACTGTGGCACATGCAGTAAGATATTTCCAGTCTGAGCAAAGTTATACAATATCATTACACACAAGTAGTGACAGCAGGACAGATACATTCAGAAGGAGGAAGTTGCAGACTCATTAGTGGAATAAGAACCTGATGAGGAAGCAGTGGAGAAGCTGGATGCAGGGATAACTATTCCAGATGGCAGTAGGAACAGTATACCATGGTACAGGCTAAGAGGCAATGTCTTATGCATAATTTTGGGTCACACTAAAGCAATGCATGTCAAATTTAAAAATGATGCATGCAAACATACATCTAGGTTGTGCTATATCATTGCCTACAATGGCCACTTTGATATCACTCATAGGCTATACAAGTAACAGAGCATGGAAGACAGGGCAGAGTTATCATTATATGTGCAGGTGGAGAAGGCCACCATGACATATGTTAACAATGGACAGAGTGTGTGTGGGCGGTTGAGCATTGTTGCTGTGTGTGTTTGTGTGTGTGTGTGTGTGTGTGTGTGTGTGTGTGTGTGTGTGTGTGTGTGTGTGTGTGTGTGAGAATGTACTGTGACACAGCAACAGCAAATGATTCACATTGTGCTGGGGTCTGGTGGACAGATGAAGGGCACTTGCAGAAGACATATGCAGTGATCATGCATGTCCCCTTCCATGTGAGTGCCCTCTTCTGGGAATGTCACAGGCAAATCAACACTATGCTGAGAGAAAGGACTTCTCTGTGAGTATGAACAATGGCTCATGCTTTGTGTGGACTCCCCATGAGCATGTATGTGAGACTGCTTCTGGCAGTCCAATATAATGGCACCAAGCAGTCTTTGGAGGATTTCAACAGTGTGCGCTGGCATATCAGTATACCCAGTGCACAGGCCTTCAACACACTCTGACTTCCAATATTCATTAAACTTCCTGCTAGTTACATACCCACTGCTATGTGGTTCACTGCATCCTGGCAACCTTCTCTTTTACATAGGTATGATGTCAGATGATATGGGTATGCATCCCTCAGATATTCCAGAGTCTACAAAAGAACATCACAAGAGATGTGAATAAAATCACCTCATACTGTACAAAGATGCCCCTCTCTGTGCATAATGTACAAGCCTTTCTACTTTCAAACCCTCCCCCTACAAGACCAACTGAAGTAGCATAGTCCTGATATATAATGGCCTTGCATACAATTGTGAAGCTGATGATTATACAAGCCATGGAGAGCTCATCCCTTAGACCAGTTCCTCACTGAGTCCACTAATGTGTGTGCATTGAAGAAGCTATGGGATCCATTGCCTTACATAGACACGACACATGCAAGTTCATAGGTTCATAGGTGTTTACTAGGCTAGTGACCACAAGGGCCTTTTTAAGCTTAGCCATGCATCCCAAATCTCTGACAAGATCTGCTACCCTTGGTAAGGGTAAGCAGGGCTTGGAAGATGAAACATTTACAAGCAAGGGCCTGGGAGATGAACCATTTACTGGTTGCATGTGTCCATTAGAGACATAGGTGCCAAACCAGGGATGGATTTCCTGTTCCCCATCCAATTGTCCAAGTTACACTTAAATTGGGTTAGGAAGGAACTCTGATTCACATGGATAGGGAGTGTAAGTTTCCAACCCCCAACCACTTTAGCAATACCTCAGATGCATCCACAACATCTACATTGCATAGTAGAGTCATAGCAACATCCCTAATAATCATAGGTTCATAGGTAGGTACTAGGCTATCAGCCCTAGGGCCTATACAAGCCTAGCCAAAATGATACCCTGGCATTCGCCACCCAAGAAAATTATTTTCCTGTGCCCCTGTCAAGCAGAGCCACAGAGGTGATCCCCGGGGTGAATTTCCTATTTCCCATCCAATCATCAAGATTTTTCTTGAAGAGTGCTAATGAGGAGCTTTGTTTGATATAGATAGGTAGTTTGTTCCAGAGTATGGAAAGTCTCTGGGACAGGAATCTATCCCTCCAGCATGTTTTGTTTATTGTGGTGACAAGGTTTAGGTCCCAAGAGCGTGTAGCTCAGAGGGATTGGGATTTCTTTAAGTGAAGCATGTCCAACAGCTCTGGCTTTGATATAGCTTTGTATGTTAGGCAGAGATTGCCTCTGAGTAGGCGGTATGTGACGGTGTAAAGCTGGAGTTTTTTGAGATGGTCTGCATAGCGCATCTGTTTGAGGCCAGTAATCCTCTTTGTGAGGTATTTCTGCGGCCTTTCCAGTTGTTGTAGATGTCTTGTGAGGTACATTCCAAAAGGGGTGTTGTACTCTATAATGGGTCAAATGAGTGACAAGTAGAGAGGAACAAAGACCTCTTTTTTCCTGGATGAGAAAACTTTTGTGATGAGGTGTGCCATGTAGAAGGATTTCCTGACAACTGTGGCAATGTGATTATCAAAGGAGAGACTACTGTCCACCTGTGTCCCAAGGTCTCTTATCACACTTTCGGTGTTAAGTAGACTGCCGCCTATGTGGTAGTTCATAGGTACAGTGTTTTTACCAAAGGGAATGACAATGCAATTTTTGGCATTGAGCTTGAGGCCATGCCTCTGACACCAGGCATCTGTCTCAGTGAGGCCCTTCAATAGGATGTCCACATCATTTGGGGACTCAACTATGGCTCCTAGTTTGCAGTCATCTGTGAACTTCATTAGCCAGAGGCCTTCTGTGTTAGCCTGTACCTCAGAGAAGTAGATACCAAACAGGAGAGGAATGGTACTCCACTTGTCACTGGTCTGAAGTCAGATTTGGAGTCTGCTACTTTCACAGTGTGGGTTTTGTCAGTGAGCCAGTTGGCAACCCATCTTGTGACATAGGGATTTATACCTAGTTTAGTGCCCGTAGTAGTTACACAACTTCTATAGAATAGTATATACATAATATAATTCACACCCCCAACATAACACAAGGTATACTGTAAAAGCTTGTGGTATAATTGTCACCTAGTACATACCCAACATTGTCATATCAACAGGCATTATGTGTAACACCCATTCCTTGGCCTACAGGGAGAAATGTACTGTAATAACAGAACACTCATAACTCATATGGAATGTACCCTACATTATTTACCCCCATATACCCTGGTATTGGAGTAGGCCCTCAGTCGGTGTAACACTTTCCACCACAGTGGTTGCATTGTTTTTACTTGGAACCAGGAACACAAACAGATAATATGGTAGCATTCTGTCAAGTATATCATGAAGCACCAAATAAGTTTAGCAGTACACAGTGAGTCACACAGCATTCTTGACTAACTTATCTTTCAGAAACACCTGCTGCTTATAAAAGTCTTTCAAACCAGCTGTCAGCAATACTGGCCTTGTTGCTGTCTTGCAATATTCCATAGTACAGTGAGGCCCATGGCAGTTGGAGTTGCTTTAATCAATTTCAAAGCTTCTGTTGTGGTCTTATACTAATGAGGCTCATTTGAATTAATGATCCTGAAGTGCACACTTGTCTCACTGTGCAAATAATCAACGTTATGCTAACAAACTATGCATGGTTGGGTCAATAACCCCTGCAGGAATGTTCATAGGTTCATAGGTTGGTACTAGGCTATCAGCCCTAGGGCCTATACAAGCCAAGCCATAACAATTCCCTGGATATTTCTTCCCACAATGTGGGGGAATATATTGGCAATAGAGATGCTAAAAACAAAGCTTCTGTTACAGTTAGGCATCATGATACTTGTACACTCTTTCCATGCCAGTGTTTACACTCTAATACCATCATGCCTTGTCATCTGTTTCCATGCCGGTGTTTACATCCTAATACCATCATGCCTTGTCATCTGTTTCCATGCCATGAGATGGTGGCAGCATGGCTGGTCACAGAACTAGCTGCCTGATGTAGTGTGTCACATATCAGTAACATCATTGTATGTATGTAAGACTGCTAGAGGGCTACCATAGTTCCCTGAAATGTGGCCTGGCAAATGGCCATGGCATCCAGGGGCACTGATGTTGGCAGGACTCCTAAGTGGCTCTCTGAGGAAAGTAAAATATTTTTTTTCATGCTTCAAAGGGACCACTGGGAGTGCCTGGCTGGGGACTTCTATTTGGGTCCGCAGTATAAAGTGGATACCCAGTACAGTTTTGCCAGATTAGTGTCCAGTGTCACTGGCATTCTCTACTCTGGTATGCAGTGACAAAACTACAACATTGAACTGTGCCGGTGCCATCCCAACCTTCTGTACTGACCAGAATGCAAGGTCAGGGCAAGGGCCTCTGAGATGTATTGCAAGTATGAAAGGCATGTTAGAGGCATGTTATTTGCCTTACAGGTATTTGAGAGGTTATTGGACAATTAATTAATTAATGCTTTATTTCTCTTAATTCTTTTGCAGCTCAGATGGAGATTATGGAGACCTCCCTACTGTTCCAGAAGTGAATGGAGCAGCTCTGGGTAAGTGGTAGCTGTAACTTCTTGACACTTTATGTAGTGCTCTGTAATATTACTGCCACTTAGCCATGACCACGTTCAGAGTGTGTATGATTTGCTGTACAATTAATTTGTTAAAGTGCTGCAGCTTACCTATTACCACTGAAATAATTTTCATACACATCAGTGAAAGTTTTGTAGGATTTGGTTATAGCACTTGACAGATTCCACACTTTGTTATACATATGACTGAATGAATACCTGTCATTTCTTTGGACAGTAAGGAAAACCATGTAAATATATGTATACTGCTTTGCACACTCACATGCAGAATACAGATATTCACATGTTACGTGGAGTAGTTTTTTGTACTGAAATGAACACTTTTGTCTTCATGCAGTGAGTGTCTCTTGGTTAGTGACATTCAAGGTGGTCAGTACATACCTGAGCTGTGTATGCTGCCCAGCTATGGATATGCTTGGGAGGCGTTGTGTAAGTGTTATGACTGGATATGAACATGGTTGGGTAAATGCCCTGAGGGGGACTAATGTGGGGTGTGGCAGGGAGAAGAATCATATGGGGAAGGTTGTGATGGAGGGCTGTGCTGGGTGGTGGGGGTGGGAACCCTTAGCAACATCTTGCCCATACTGTACTCCAATGAATGTCTCTATTGGTCAAACTTTAAACTGGTATGAAATTGTCTTGTTACTACCATGTTATGTGGGCTGCCATGTATCAATTAATATTACAGTCTTTGCACAGTACCTACTGATAGCTTTCTGTGTTCCACATTGTTGCATCTCTATCTATGGTACAACACTATACCAGTACAGAAATCTTGGGTAGTATTTGTGTTGCCCATGTGTTTAAGTCACAAGTCATGCCTCTCAGCAATTCTCTTTCAGGAGGTCCACAGGGCCAATCTTTTACACATTGAATAGTTCCATGCCACCATTGTAGCATTCATACCATAACACCCAATCCAGACAGTGGGAACAGGGACACTACACACCAGCCAACACATCCTAATGTATGGATTTGGGGTAATACAGTTAGGCATAACTATCTGAGGTGGTCTAGTAGCATATGTACTGCTTGTGTAATAGAACATTATGCAGCAATTTGAGATGTCATTTGTGACATAAGTAATATTAATGTCATGTTTTTTCTCTCCTTCTTCTCTGTCACTATCTTTAATTAAAAATATATACGTGTGTATATATATATATATATATATATATATATATATATATATATATATATATTTACTGCCCTTTGTTGTTTTACTTCTGTCCCTTTATGCTACCATTTTCTATAATATTGGCCATGGCTGTGGCACTGGTGTGACAAAGTAATCACCCATCGTCAGGCCCTGGCTTCTCCAGCAGGAGGCAGGCTGGTGGTGTTACCTGTGGTCTCTGGTGATAACTCACTGGAAGGGAGTGCTACTGATCCCCCTGGCAGTATTACCAGGGCCTTTCAGTTTGTCACATTGTAGGAGTTGGCAGAGATTATGGGTGAGTTGGTGGAATGGCATTAGGAAGCTTATCTAGGCCACCTAGAGAGGTTCCTACTGTGGCCTCAAATGTCGCACCTCTACTAGACTCTGCCTTTACCACCTTAGCTGGTGCCCACTGGAGAGCCTGGTTAGGGTACTAACTGACCTTTCCCAGGAACTATCCCAGACAGTGTAGACATATGGGTGGGATACCCCTATCCCCCATCAAAGTATTCCCCTTCCTAGTTTGCCACCTCCTTCTCATGTTTTTTGTCCACTCATTCCCATTAGCAGTATTGTTCCTCTGTCTTTATTTCTATAATTCCATTGTCAATCCCCCAGTATGTCAACCTCCTCTATTGGTCCTTGACTGTGTTTTATGCTGGTTTGTGTATCCATTCTTCCATTCCTCTACCCTCTTTCCATACCCTCTCTTCTTACATCTTCCTCATCTCTCTTTCCCTAAAAAAATAAAATGGGTACCTGGCTCTCTGAATAAATATAAAAATAAATAAATGTATCTGTTATTTGACTGAATGCTCATTTGAATGACTAAGAAATTAGTGAGCACAACTGACTGAAAACATATTTGACTCTGAACTTATTTGAATTAATCACAATTGACAAAAACATTGTACAGAACAAATATGCCATAAAACTTTTTTTTTTGCGGGGGTAAGCCCCACCCCCTGCACACCCAAGTATGTATGGGGGGGTTACTTCGACAGCCCGTACTTATCTATAAATATATATATATATATATATATATATATATATATATATATATATATATATGAACTCCATGGAGAAAGGAAAAAAACACAGCACATAGTGAATCATTGCTGGCACACAAACACAAACATCTGCATATCTGGGGTATGACGTACTGGTGGCCACTGTCAATCCACATATACTTTTCTAGACTCACTTTCTTAATAACTCCTATGATAAGAAACAACACCATCACATACTGTGTATAGACGCCTACACATTTCTATCAATGTTGATTCAGTCAAATGAGTTGTCAGTCAATTCTGTGTGACCATTTGTGATTTACCACACACACACACACACACACACACACACACACACACACACACACACACACACACACACACACACACACACATCTATCTATCTATGGATCTACTTTAAAACATTGCCTTATCATAAAGTTGAGTATTACAACATGGAGACCACAAAGTCGCATAAACACAACACTGAAAACCCAGTACATTGAGTTACACAATGATGGAAAAGAGAGACCAAAACATTGCAAACCCATAACATAGAGAATCACAATGTTGACAATAGTGCAGTACAGCCAAATACTGTAAAAGTGAGTACACCACTTTAAGAGGCTGTACATAGTACCACAAACATGGAGGATAGTACACACCACACAGTCCTGGAGTGTTAGGCAACCTGTACCCTACCACAACATTGCAAAAGGGTAAGGATATCTTAATTATTAATGGATGAATGTGTATAACCTGGAAAGAACGGTCAACTACAAAAAATATTGGTGCTGCAAGTATAAGCATGTTGGTAAGTGCAGAGGTAGAGCGGTTACTGTCTCATAGGTTCATAGGTTCATACTATGCTATCTGCCCTAGGGCATTTATAAGCCTAGCCAGAGTGTGTTTGGCTTTCGCCACCCATTTAAAATTAATTTTGCTATGCACTTTTTCGAGGTTAGTATACTGTGCCTCTGTCTAACAGTGACACAGAAGTGATACCTGGGGTAAACATACGATCTCCCATCCACTCATCAAGATTTCTCTTGAAGAGAGTCAATGAGGGACTCTGCCTAACCTGGACTGGGATTTTATTCCAGAGTGAAGGAAGCCTCTGGGTTATGAATCTGTCCCTCCAGCATGTCCTATTTATTTCAGTGCTGAGGTTCATGTCTCTCGAGCGCGTAGCTCGATGGGATTTGGATTTTCTGAGGTGCAGCATGTCCATTAATTCCGGATTGTCATGGCTTTATACGTCAGGCACAGATCGCCTCTGAGCAGGCGGTATGCCACTGAGTAGAGCTGGAGTTTCTTTAACCGGGCAGCATATGACATCTGTTTGAGCCCTTTGATCCTCTTGGTGAGGTACTTTTGGGGTCTTTCCAGTTGCTGCAGGTGTCTGGTAAGGTACATCCCAAAAGGGGCATTGTACTCAATTATGGGCCTGATGAGAGATGAGTAAAGAGGCACGATGACCTCCCCTGATCTAGATGTGAATCCCTTCATGATTAGGTGGGCTATATAAAATGTTTTTCTAACCACTTTGGCCACGTGGTTGTCAAATGAGAGATTGCTATCAACTTGGGTCCCCAGGTCCCTAATTACTTCTTCTGTACTTAATGGATTACCACCTATGTGGTAATTTGTGGGCACTTTGTTTTTGCCAAAGGGGATGAATATACACTTTTTGACGTTTAGCTTGAGGCCATGGCTCTGGCACCAGTTGTCTGTTTCTATGAGGCCCTTTTGGAGGATGCTTGTGTCGGTTGGAGAGTCGATTATGGCGCCCAGTTTGCAGTCATCTGCGAACTTGGTCAGCCACAGTCCTTCCGTGTTGGCCTGTACCTCTGAGAAATATAAACCGAACAAGAGAGGTCCCAGGACTGAGCCTTGTGGGACGCCACTTGTAACTGGTTTGGAGTCTGACATGGCTCCAGCAATTCTAACCATGTGGGTTCTGTCCTTGAGTCACTTTGCAACCCATCTAGTGACATAGGGGTTTATATTTAAGCTGGTGAGCTTATCTATAATGCCCGAGTGGGGTATTGTATCGAAGGCTTTTGCGAGGTCCAGGTAGGCTGTGTGGACCACCTTCCCCTCGTCAATGGCCTTGGTGACTGTTTCAAAGAAATCGACCAGGTTTAAGAGGCAGGATCTACCCTTAACAAAGCCGAACTGGGTAGGATCTAGTGTCTGTAGGTCCCCAATATCTTTATTTATGAGGTCCATGATGATCCTTTCCATAGCTTTGCAGACCAAGCTAGGTAGGCTTATGGGGTGATAGTTTCCAGGATCCGTTGAGGCACCACCTTTGTGGAGAGGGACCACTGTTGCTGTACGCCACTCTTTGGGTACATATCCTGTAGTAAGGCTGAGATTGAACAGTAGTTTTATGTTTGGGTTTAGCTCTTCTTGGAGTTCATGTAGGATGCAGCCCGGGACACCGTCTGGTCCCACTGATGCTGTGTTTTTTGCTTTGGAGAGGGCGGCTCTTACCTGAGCATCTGAGATGTCAGGGGGGCAGCACTCTGCTGGGATAGATATTTGCCCTTTTGGGGGGGGGGATGTTTGCACTGAACCTGTCAGCTAGGATGTTGGCAATGTCTGTGGGTTTTGTGTATTTTTTGTCATTTTGGACTAATTCTGAGCATATCTGGGAATTCCCACCCAGGTTCCTAACATAACTAAAGAAAGCCTTGTGATTATCTTTAGTGTCCTGTGCAATTTTTCTCTCGAAGCTGGCCTTAGACAATTTTATGAGTGCCCGTAGTTTTTTGCTAATACTGATCAGAGATGCCTTCCCTTTTTGGGATTCTGCTCTGTCATGTAGTAGCTTCCTCCTTCTATTGTATAGTTTGTTTATGGCTGGGGTCCAGCAGACAGGATGTCTGCCTTTGGAGGATTGGGTCTTGGTTTTATTTGGGATTCCATGCATTCCTGAAGGTGTTCATAGAATGCGTTTATAAAGGATTCTGCGGTCTGGGCCGTATTTTCCACAGGCCCGGGGGCTTTGAAGGATTCCACCTCAGTTTTGAGGAGTGTGAAATTTGTTTTAGAGAAGTTTTTCACTGTGGTTTTCTGGGCAGGGGGTGGGGTCGGAATGTGAATATCCAGCGAGATTAGTTTATGGTCTGATCTTACCAGTGAGGGATGCACTTCTGGTCTGGAGCATAGAGTCCCCATGTTGGTGATGATCAGGTCCAGTATGTTTTCCCCTCTTGTGGGAGTGGTAACAAGTTGTTCCATAGAATTTGAGTTTATAAATTCTAGGAACCTTTGGGCTAGGGTGTTGGAGCTAGAGTAATGCTCCCAGTCTATGTTTGGGTAGTTGAATTCGCCCAATATAATGGTGTTTGGAGAGACCTTCATATTTTCCAGTGTTCTCAGGAAGGCCGAGTGGGGTTCCTGGGTTTGGGAGGGTGGTCTGTAGCAGGCTATAAACTGGAAGGCAGTTTTACCCACTGCTAGTTGCACATGGATAGTCTCTGATGCTTCGTGCTGTGCCACCAACCTGGAGGTGTGGGTATCTTTGACGAATATTGATACTCCCCCACCTTTTGTGGTTTGGTCCAAGTTTTGGGGCCGAAAAGCATGGCATGAGGTATAACCTGGTAGTGCTGGGGTGCTCTCAGGAGCCTTGAACCAGGTTTCTGTTACTGCACAGATATTGATGTTCTCCATGCTAAGGAGAGTTTCGAGTGTGTGCATCTTGAGGTTTAGACTTCTGGCATTGAGTAGCATTACTCTTAGTTTCTTATCCCTTGTGATACCTATGGAGGTGGGTTTGTCTTTTGAGCCTTGCCTAAAAAAGGCACTATGGGAGTAGCAAGAGCCTTTGCCAATATCCGAAAGCCCAGGGGTGACAGGTGCAAGCCGTCCCTAGCGAAGCATCGTGGCTTGTCGAGTATGTCATTCCAGGCTGACAGGCATTGGATCCCCTTTGAATGACACCAGTACTTAAGCCAGTTGTTGAAATTGATCATCTTGTCTTCATATTGTGGCATCATTCTTGGTGAGGGTAAGATGCTACTCAAGGTCAGGGTCATACCGGCCTGGGCTGCATGCTCAGAGAGCTCCTCTATGTCTCTTTTCATGTAATCCAGGGAGGTACGTCTCAGGTCATTCACACCAGCATGGGCAATGACTGAGTCATATTTGTACTTGCCTTGGAGTGACCTGAGTGCTTGTGTTATGTGGCGGATCCTAGCGCCCGACAGGCAGCTCACCGTGACCTTCTCCTTGTTCAGCCTGGTGAGCGGGACGTCAGTGTGCCTGACGATAGAGTCACCTATTACAAGTGTATCAGGTGTGTTGTTTAGCCTTAAGGGCTGTGACTGTTCGGCACACTGGCTTTGTGAGCTATGTGTTGCACGTGTTTTGTTTTGGGGTAGCAGTTGCTTGGGTGTCTGCTTTGGAGGTCTCTGCTGCTTAAGCAGATTTTTATTTAGAGCCTCCGAGTATGTTTTTGTGTGTTTATGTGTTTGGTTTTCTGTCGTGGTAGGTCTATGTGAGACTGGAATTGTAGTGAGTGTGGTTTCCTTCTCCTCCTGACTGGTTATGCCAGTACTGAGTTGAGAGAGCTTAGCCTCCAGTTTGGCTATATGGTTGCATCTCTCACATGTGTTGGAATTTGTTGGGAGGAGGAGAGGGTTGTCTGTGTACACGAGGCAGTTGTAACATTGCCTCAAGATTCCCAGATTCACCAGCTGGACCGGAGAGGAGATTGACAACTGACCTTTGGACATGCTAGAATAGTATTGGGAATTCCTTTATAATTGAAAAAAAAGGGCCAGTGGGGAACAAGGTACTCAAGGGGAGTTTGTGAGGGTGTAGTGCTTTTAATTTTTTAGTGCTGACTTATATAATTGCTTTAGTGAGCAAGTGCCAGGTAACTTAAATGCAATGTGTTACAGGTAACTTAAATGCAAAAATGACAAACAGTAACTTTCTTTCAAGTGAAACAAGGAAATAAGTACTGTAAGTAATGCAGATATCACTAGGGATCCACAGACGCGCTGAAAAGCTGCGTTTTAGGTGGAATTAGCGTTTCAGGGAAATAACAAGCAAACAAACAACAAGCATACAAACAAAGCTAGATTCAGCAGGCCTGGATCTAGTCTATGCTACAGCAAACAAGGTGTACCAATTTCAGTAAGAAACAGTTCAAGTATGCAGGCACTATAAGCCTTTAACCAGAAATTCCCAGCTCAGAAGGGCAGAGTCCAGCCTCTCCTCCCACAAGAGTGCAGACCACGAACCTTCTTAATGTAAAATAACTGGCCTGAAGCCCAAGTGCTTAAACCAGAACTAATACACTTTTAGAATAACAGACACTGAGCCCTCAATCAGCAATTCCCAACTTAGAAGGATGTAAGCTACCTGTCCTGCCACCACAGTGCAGGCCACAAACCTTCCTAATGTAAAACAACTGGTCTGAAGCCCAAGTGCTTAATCCAAAAGACTTAGAATGATAGCTAAACTTTAATCAAGTTACTACCAAACAGTAATAAATACAACTGAATACTTTAAAGAATGCCTGGATTAGTGCTCAAGTTATACAAACAAAGCTAGATTCAGCAGGCCTGGATCTAGTCTATGCTACAGCAAACAAGGTGTACCAATTTCAGTAAGAAGCGGTTAAAATATGCAGGCACTATAAGCCTTTAACCAGAAATTCCCAGCTCAGAAGGGCAGAGTCCAGCCTCTCCTCCCACAAGAGTGCAGACCACGAACCCTCTTAATGTAAAATAACTGGCCTGAAGCCCAAGTGCTTAAACCAGAATTAATACACTTTTAGAATAACAGACACTGAGCCCTCAATCAGCAGTTCCCAACTTAGAAGGATGTAAGCTACCTGTTCTGCCACCACAGTGCAGACCACAAGCCTTCTTAATGTAAAACAACTGGTCTGAAGCCCAAGTGCTTAAACTAAAAGGCTTAGAATGAGTTACACCAAGCAGTAATAAATACAATTGAGTACTTTTAAGATGACGCAAAAGCAAAATAAAGTAGAAAGAAACACAAATACAGTAAAAGCAGATCAATTTTTTTTTCTTTTGTTTAGTGGAAAGAGAGAAAGGAAAGAGAGAAAGGAGTAGCAAAAACTAAGCTGATTGGCCTTCTCAAATGTTCTCCCTGTACTGGGTAGAATGAGGTAATGACACGAGACTGGGAGGAGGGTCCCAGATCAAATTTACACTAGGGGCGGGCAACTGCAAAACCACCAACTATAAAAACACTATACCAACAGAGAGGGAGGGTGGGAAACAAACTGCAGAAATGTTTCTCACAGCTGAAAAGCAGCAGTGAGCCTTTAAATGAAAGTTTTAAACAGCTAAAGGAGCCTCTAGAAAAAAGAGGTCTTATGGTGAAAAGCTTTGTAAATCACCTGCCCATAGTCATACAGGTAATCCAGGTGAGGTGGAGAGGTACCTGATGTGCACCGAGCTTAAGCAAAAGGCTATGTTACCTAGGGATATGCCTGCCTAATCATGGATGATGTAATGGTGTCCACATCCTTAGAATATGTCTGTAGTCTGCCTAGCCAGAAAGCCCTGCTTCAGAAAGTGGGTAGGATACATAGAAAGCAGAGTAGACCCCAGGCATATCCAGACATAACATTGGTAACTGTAGATCATAGTAAGTTCCCACTTAAGAATGGTGTAATCATTGAGAAACAAGTCATAGATACAGCCACTGACATGACTGTACTGGTATTCATGACTGTCAGCAATTGGTACAATCTCAGCTGTGCCACCATCTAGCTCTTGGATGGCACATTTTTCTATAAGGGCATCATATGCAGACAGTTATATAGTGTACATGGGATTGTGAAATATGGTGGGTACACCAAAACTGTGCCATTCATATACTGCCTAATGGCCAGAAGTCCCTAAAACATATAACGTAATGTGGCACTGCGTGTTCCTTTTACTTAGTCAATACCAGCTTAAAACCATTATCAGGTACATTATGTGGGACTTCGAGATAGCTGCTATTAAGAGTTTGTGGATAAATATAAGTGGAATAACTTCCAAGGGTTGTTTCTTTCATTTTGGCCAGAATGTGTGGTGGAAGGTACAAGCTTTGGATCTGTCTACACTGTATAATAGCTGTCAAACATTCCAAGTGGCAGTGAAGAGTGTAGTAGCCCTAGAATTCCTGGAGGAGGAAGTTCTGCTGGCATTCAATGCCTTACGTGATGTATTTCCTGTAGAAGGAAAGGACCTGCTGAAGTACTTCAGTGATTAGTATTTACTGGGGATGGTGAGCAAGTTCACTATGAGGAAGACACCATTTGCCAGATTTCTGCCTTCATTCCCCATACAGTTCTGGAACATATTTGCATTAAATGCATTGTGTCTGCCTAGGACACAAAATAGTATAGAGGCATGACAAAGGAGGGTGAAGTTCATTTTGGGCTCAAAAGCCTCAGATTTATCAGTGTTGCTGTCAACAGTAGAGAGAGAGCAGGATAGCGTGGAAGAACTGTGAGTGCACATGGCTGCAGGGTGTCCTCCATCACCAAAGAAATGGCAACTGCTTTTACGACACTCACAGTATGAAGTTCTGTTACTTAACAAAGAGAGCTATACAACAGTAAACTTTTTGAAGGCTCTTGCAACCTTGTTGAAATCAGAACAAGTACTCATCCAGACATTTGCTGTGGTAGCGTTGTCGCCTAACAGTAAGACGTTGTTGCGTTCGATTCTCAGCTAGAGCGTCTTCTGTGTGGAGGCATGCATGAATGGGCATGCCTTCGTTGAAGGTTGTGCATCAGGGCTGGTAACTCGGCACATAAAAATCCCCTACCAAACATTAGCGGACCGGAGTTCCGCTGTGGCGACCCCTAACCGGGATAAGCCGAAAGACACAACTCATCCAGACATTTTGATGAGGATGGTCAAATTTGCTTGATATTGGGTTATTGCTGTTGTACTTTTTGTTGTTTCACATTATGGGTGCTCTTTACTTTATAGGATTAGTACAGAAGGTATGGTGCATACATTGTTTTTGACACTATGGAGGTTTCCTTTCCTTATGGACTTTAGGAATGGCGTAATACATTTGTGGTTTGACTTCAGTTCACTTGAATGGGATGTTTGCTTTTTTTTTGTTGCATAGCACAGGTGGGAGCAGCGGAGTGTAACATCTGCCTTTCTGTATTTGATCTTATGGGTTTACAATGTTTTGGTCTCTGTTTTCTGACATTGTGTAACTCGATGTACTGGGTTTTCATATATACATATATATATCTATATAAAGAACAGATTCTTGTAGTGAAGTGTAAATGTTTTCCAGCCATAGGGGATAAGATGTGTCCTACCTTTAAGGAAAATCATTAATCCATATGGAAAACCGGTGCTTCTTGAGCATCAACGTTACTGGCTGAGCCTCCTTAAAAACCAAGAGAAAAGAATCAAGAACTGTAGCCAGTCTCAGCTGGGACTTCAAAGTAATCAAGCACTTACAACTTGTTTACAAATGAATACTTCTTTATTGAAAATAAAATATTGTAAACAGATTAGCACTTTCACCCTTAACGTATATACAGTAGAGAGTTGATCATCTGAATGTCGATTATCCAAAACATCAATTATCAGAACCAGCCTTCCAAAACTTTTGTGTAGGAAAAATCATATCAGAATCGGAAACAGAATCGGAATCACATTTATTGGTCAAGTATGCAGGCATACAAGAAATCTGACTCCAGTTACAGTGACTCTCCAAGTAACAATTGGCTAAGCTTCTGGTGCCATCCTAAGGGGATCCAGTATCTGTCTGCCTGGGATGACATGGTCGACAGACCACAATGCTTTGCCAGAGAGGGCCTGCACCTGTCACTCCTGGGATACAGAGTAAGGCTCTTTCCGCCCCTATAGTGCCTTTTTTAGGCAAGGTTCAAATGACAAATTCACCACCATAACAGAAACAGGCAAGCAAAAACTGATAGTAATGCTACTCAATGCTAGAAGTCTAAATCTCAAAATGCACTCACTCGAGGCACTCTTTAAAATGGAGAACATTGATATCTGTGCAGTGACTGAGACCTGGTTCAAGGCTCTAGGGAGCACCCCTGCATTACCAGGCTATAACTCATACCACACTTTTCGGCCATCTAACCTTGACCAGAACACCAAAGGCAGAGGTGTGTCCATATTCATTAAGGATATCCACACCTCCAGGCTAGCTGCGCAGCATAACGCATCCGAGGTTATCCAAGTGCCACTAACTCTGGGCAAAACTGCAATCCAAATTGTAGCTTGCTACAGATCCCCCACCATGCCCCAGGATTCCCACTCCTCTTTTCTTGATATACTGGAAAATATTATGGTTCAACCAAACACCCTAATAATGGGTGATTTCAGCTACCCTACCATTAACTGGGAAAACTACTCATGTACCAACTCCTTCGCTCAACGCTTTCTGGAATTCATAAATTCCAATGCCCTGGATCAACTTATCCACAACCCCACCAGGGGCAACAATATCCTAGACCTAGTCATTACCAACATGAGTGACTGGTGTTCCACACCTGAAGTCAACTCCTCGTTGGTCAGATCCGGCCATAAGCTAATCACCCTAGATATCCACATCCCACCCCCACCCACCATTAAGGAAACTATGTTAAAAATTTTCTCCAAAGCCAACTTCATGCTTCTTAAGACAGAAGTGGCAAACTTCATGACACCCATGCAGATGGACAATACAGTTACGACGGCTGAATCCTACACAAATACACTCTATAAGCACTTACACGAGTGCATGGATCGTGCTATCCCCAACAGAATCAAGATGCTATCCTCCAAAAAATGGAAGCCAATCTGGTGGTCCCATGCCATAAACAAACTCTACAACAGAAAGAAGAAACTGTTGCAAAAGAGAGTAAAATCCAATGAGTGGAGGAGCTCCCTGGTCAGCCTCAGTAAGAAGTTGCAATCCCTTATAAGATCCTCCAAAGCTATCTACGAAAACAAAATTGCCACTGATTCTAATGGCAACCACAAAGCATTCTATAGCTATGTCAAGAATCTCAATGGCAACACCCAGATCTTCTCTGAGTTACAGCACAACGGCATGAAAATTACAGAACCAAGTGATATTGCCAACATCCTGGCAGATAGGTTCAGTGCTAACTTTACCCCGCACTCACCCTCTAAAAGGCCCATATCTATACAAGTAGAATGCAGAGTCCCTGTAATCATATCTATGCAGTTAAAAGCTGCATTCTAAAACCAAAAACACAGGATCCATGGGACCGGACAACATCCCTGGCTGCGTTTTACACGAACTTCAGAATGAACTGGCTCCCCACCTAAGCACCATGTTCAATCATAGTCTCACATCAGACTTTGTGCCCACTGAATGGGGCATAGCAACAGTTATTCCACTCCACAAAAGGGGAGCCACCACTGATCCTGGGAACTATCGCCCTATTAGCCTGATGAGCCTGGTCTGCAAGGCCATGGAACGTATCATCATGGAACTCATAAACAAAGACATTGGTAACCTCCAAACTCTGGACCCCACCCAGTTCGGGTTTGTGAAAGGCAGATCATGCCTTCTGATCCTGATCGACTTCTTTGAGGCAGTCACCAAAGCCATAGACGAGGGTAAGGTGGTTCACACAGTCTATCTTAACCTCGCAAAGGCTTTTGACACCATCCCTTATTCTGGAATTATAGATAAACTCACTAAACTAGGTATAAATCCCTATGTCACAAGATGGGTTGCCAACTGACTCACTGACAGAACCCACACTGTAAAAGTTGCAGACTCCAAATCTGACTTCAGACCAGTGACAAGTGGAGTACCACAGGATTCAGTCCTCGGACCTCTCCTGTTTGGTATCTACTTCTCTGAAGTACAGGCTAACACAGAAGGCCCCTGGCTAATGATGTTCGCAGATGACTGCAAACTAGGAGCAATAGTCAAGTCCCCAAATTATGTGGACATCCCACAGAAGGGCCTCACTGAGACAGGTGCCTGGTATCAGAGGCATGGCCTCAAGCTCAGTGCCAAAAAGTGCATTGTCATCCCCTTTGGTAAAAACTCTGTACCCATGAACTACCACATAAACGGCTGTCTACTTAATGCCGAATGTTTGATAAGAGACCTTCGGACCCAGGTGGACAGTAGTCTCTCCTTTGATAATCACATCGTCATAGTAGTCAGGAAATCCTTCTATGTGCCACACCTCATCACAAAAGGGTTCTCATCCAGGAAAAAAGAGGTAATTGTTCCCCTCTACTCAGCACTCATTAGACCCATTATAGAGGACAACACCCCTTTTGGAATGTACCTCACAAGACATCTGCAGCAGCTGGAAAGGCCACAGAAGTACCTCACAAAGAGGATTACTGTCCTCAAACAGATGCCCTACACTGACTGTCTCAAAAAACTCCAGCTTTACTCTGTAGCATATCGCCTACTCCGAGGAGATCTCTGCCTAGCATATAAAGCTATGTTAAACCCAGAGCTGTTGGACATGCTACACCTAAAGAAATCCCAATCCCTCCGAGCTACACGCTCTAGGGACATAAACCTTGTCACCACAATAAATAGGACATGCTGGAGGAATAGATTCCTGTCCCAGAGACTTCCTATACTCTGGAACAAGCTACCCATCTATGTCAAGCAAAGTTCCTCATTAGCACTCTTCAAGAAAAATCTTGATGAGTGGATGGGAAATAGGAAATACACCCTGGGGATCACTTCTGTGGCTCTGCTCAACAGGGGCACAGGAAATTAATTTTCTTGGGTGGCATTAGCCAAGGAACCTTGTTGGTTAGGCTTACTTAGGCCCTTGGGCCGATAGCCTAGTACCTACCTATGAACCTAAGAACCTATGAATTACATAAATGATATACATACAACTATTAAGAACAAGACAAACGACATACATGCAACTATTAAGAACAAGACAAAAAAGTAAATATACATATACATACATGGTGCAAAGTGCAACTCAGTGCAACAAATACTGATATAAACTCTGAAAGAAACAAGTATTAATAATATGTAAACAATGCTGCAGAATCCTCAGAGGCTTAGGAAAAAGAACACCCCAACCTAATAAGCTGAGCTAACCGTTTATGAACCTGATGGCTTGTGGAAAAAAACGTTCTTATATCTGATTGTTTTGATGCATATTGATCTATAATGCTTGGCTGATGGTAATAGTTCAAAAAGATGGTAGCCTGGATGTGAAGGGTCGGTGATGATTTTCCCTGCCCTTTTCATGAGTCTGGAACAGTACAGGTCCTGTAAGGAGGGCAAACTAGCACCAATGATATTTTCGGCAGACATGACTATTTGATGTAACCTATTTTTGTCATTAGACAGAGATCCAAACCACACTTTTATGGATGAACTGAGAACAGACTCAATGACTGCTGTATAGAACTGAATCAACAGTTCCTGTGGGAGGTTGAACTTCCTCAGCTATCGCAGAAAGTACATTCATTGTTGTGTCTTTTTTATGATGGACCCTACATTGGTCTCCCACGTCAAGTCCCGGGAGTTTATAGATTCCAAAACCTTGGAAGGATTTCACAACTGACACAGCAGTATTAAATATAAAGAGGGGGGATAATATTGTCGTACCACCACTCCTAAAGTCACTGTCATCTCCACAGTTTTAAGAGTGTTCAGTTTCAGATTATTCTAACTACACCAAAGGGCCAGATGCTCAACCTCCCATCTGTATGCAAACTCATCACCATTCCTGATGAGCCCAATGATAGTTGTATTGTCTGCATATTTAATAAGTTTGACAGAGGGATTCTTAGAGGTGCAGTCATTAGTGTAGAGGGAGAATAGCAGTGGGGAGAGCACACATCCCCGGGGGCACCTGTATTGATCGTGAGATAGCTAGATGTAAATTCCCCCAGTTTCACCTGCTGTTTCCTATTGGTTAGAAAATTGGTGATCCATTGGCAGGTGGAAACAGGAATGGAAAGCTGGGAGAGTTTCAAGTGAAGAAGTTCTGGAATTATTGAATTAAATGCAGAGCTGAAGTCCACAAACAGGATCCTTGCATATGTCCCCAGGTTGTCAAGATTTTGCAAGATATAGTGCAGGCCCATAATAACTGCATGATCCACTGACCGGTTCTCTCGGTAAGCAAACTGAAGGGGGTCCAATGAGGGAGCTGTAATATTCTTCAAGTATATAATGTATATACATTTATATATATATATATATATATATATATATATATATATATATATATATATACATACATACATACATACACACATATATATATATATATATATATATATATATATATATATATATATTTATATATATATAAGTTCATTTAGTCTAAATATGTAAGCATTATATGTATTTGCTTGAGCATGCTTTTTCAGCTTGTAGCCAGCTCATAGGTTCATAGGTTCATACTAGGCTATCTGCCCTAGGGCATTTATAAGCCTAGCCAGAGTGTGTTTGGCTTTCGCCACCCATTTTAAATTAATTTTGCTATGCCTTTTTTTGAGGTTAGTATACTGTGCCTCTGTCTAACAGTGACACAGAAGTGATAGCCGGGGTAAACCTATGATCTCCCATCCACTCATCAAGATTCCTCTTGAAGAGAGTCAATGTGGGACTCTGCCTAACTTGGACTGGGATTTTATTCCAGAGTGAAGGGAGCCTTTGGGTTATGAATCTGTCCCTCCAGCATGTCCTATTTATTTCAGTGCTGTGGTTCAAGTCTCTCGAGCTCGTAGCTCGATGGGATTTGGATTTTCTGAGGTGCAGCATTTCATGTGTGAAAAATATTCTTTACTGTCCACTGGAATTGCTGAATGGTTGAAAAGTGTATTCCTGCATGCAGAAAAAAAACCCCCAAGATTTTAGAATTTTTTTTATCCGGTTCAGTTATATGTTTGATTATCTGAACGACCCTAGGTCGCAATTAGTTTGGTAATCAACTCTCTACTATATATATATATGTATATATATATATATATATATATATATATATATATATATATAAAACACCGTTGAAACCATCTGACACCATGCAAACTGCAATTGCCATGCCTAGCACAATTGCATTAGGCAAGTTTCTGAATACCTGGGATTATTTCTAAAAATTGTTTATAGAAATTACAATAGTATGGACATTGGAAACACTAGAAGTTTAAGAGGCAAAGGTTCTAACAATTATATTGACAAATGTTATTCATCTTTTTTGTACAGACTTTATATAGTTGTCACATTGTCACGTTGGTTATTATTTTTATTTATTCATTAAAATGCATCATTTCATGGATTTTATATGTTGTCAATGTTCCTGATGTCTGAATATCATTTCAGTCAAAAAAACAGTAAAGGGCTTTGTCTCCTACTTATTGTATTTATTTATTTGTTAACTAGGGTGCAACACTGATCCAAATGGGCAATTTCAGGCTCATTTCAGACTATTTTCATGGAGAATTGAAGGAAAATATCATCCTCCATTGTAGTTAACTTTTTCCATGCTGTTTTTGTCTGGGTGTTGTCTAGTGCCTTAAACCCTCCAGTACCTTTCATATTTTTATTTGTAGTTGTTATCCCTGTCATGGGTAATTGTGGTCTGACCATTATTCCGTTTCATATTTCATCCTGTTTTAGCAAGGAATTTTTCACAGCATCCCTGATATAGGCTAGACTACAGAGATTAAAACTAGTAGTTGTGCAGTGGCTTGAAACTGCAAGAATGCCAAACAAATTATAGACCTTATAAAACTTAAAAATTTATTTAACTAATACAAACTGCTAGCACTTGCTTTCAGAAAGAATAGAAGTCCTTCTTCAGGCATCAAGAATCAAGTATAGTAACAATGAATTTAAACTGAAATGTAGTCACACAGGCATTGCACTTGGAATCAGAACCTTAGCTAAAATCTTGATATCTATTTTTTGCAAACATATTTTGTACAAAATATATACATAATAAACATTTGCATGAAACATGTTTAATAAATGCACAGATTTTGTATTTTTCATTGTAACTTGCTGATCATTGCCTGTAACTTTACATTCTGAGGCTATGTTTTGAAGGGCAGTGAAGTGCTGTAAACGTTTCTTGGGAAACTCTCTGAGAAAAGTTTCACTTTTTCTGTTAACATTTGTTTTATAAAAAGCAGAGGGATTAATTACACTATAGCACAGTAAACAGACTGGAAAACACTTTGATTGTTTGGCCAGAAGTAATTTTATCCATGTAACTAAAAATCTAAGCACAATTTAAAAAAATACAGCTAGATGTCATTAGACTTACAAGCTTCTTAAAGTGCCAACTGTTAGTCACTGACGAGTAAGTAATGTCGACAGTATTTATGTGTTGGAAGAGTGAGGGAATGAAGAGTCTGGAATCTTTTTTTAATGGTTAAAGCTCTGAACATTTAACAGAAGGTTGCATTTCACCTCTTGTACTGAAACATATGTAAATGAATTATGAAAGTGCATTCCCTGACTACAGTAAGTACAGATTAAAGTAATTCGGTTAAGATAAAATGCAAACATTGCTTTCACTGACTATGTAAAATGTCGGTGACTCACAGCACTATCACTGTAGCCAAATGAAGAGCATTCTTTTTATAGTAATGTCAGTATTACAGGTACCTAATACTTATTCTGTGAGGGACTGAAAAACAAAACAAAGTCAATTATGGCAGTCCCCATCACACCCATTTTGGTGGTATAAACACTAAAATATAGTTCTAAATGATACAAACCACCCAATGTTACAGGCACCTTTGCATAAAAGTATTCCAGAGTATCCACAAAGTAAACACAAAGTCCATGAACTGCAAAGGTGAGGCTTCAGAACAGCAGCTTCAGTTTAGTAAAAAAATATACTCCAAAACAACAACCTCAGCTTAATAAGGTGTATACTCAAATTTCTCCAAGCACAGAACAAAGATCTGGATTCCACT
>NC_056732.1:555437652-555446029 GCF_019279795.1 Protopterus annectens
ATTAATTTTGATAAAACTCTTAAAGTAGTATATAGTACAGTCAGTTGATCTGATGAATATACATCTGGTGAACTGTTTACTCCTGGGTTACTTTATAATATTTGTTTGCATCCGTATAATCAAACCAAAGCTATTAAGATTGCACCCCATTGGCTTTTCCTGTGTCAATTATGGTAACCATAAAAATTCTAAATTAGAACTAGTTCTTGAGTACTGAAACTAGGATTTTATTTATTTATATCTTTAGTTGCTTATGTCCTCATTTTACTTGCAATTACTTGTAATTTTACTTGACACTAGTATAAAATCTTTTAGTAATGTATCAGTACTTACCATTGTTAAGTGTTTTGGACTTCTCCTCCCCTTTCATCACAACACATGCAGTGCAATCTTAGCCACACACGTTAGAATACAAGTATCATCAGCTAAAAATAAAATACACCAACAGCACCTGTAAACATTCTTAGAATCAGTTTATTTACTTAAAATGGCAATGTTTAAATTTGGGTGATATTTAAAATTACCACAGTAGCTAGAAATTCCTTTTTTTACAGTTTCCTCATCATTTTGCCCCAAACCACTTCACTTTTAAAAACGGTATAATAAATCCAAATGTTGCCCCTTGCTCCCTGAATAAATGAATACATGTATGCATTGTTTTTGGCTGGGTGTTTAGCATTTTTTCTGACCTAGAAAGTCTGATTTGACTGAATGTTCTATTCCTGCCTCCCCCTCTACTTGTATAAAAGTTGTTTTAAATTACTGAGACCACCCTTAAGCAAGCTATGTACATATATATGTTGGAGGCATTACTTTTGTAATTTGTGGAATAGGCTATCCTTAGTCAGGCATAATATTTCTTAGAGATACACAGAAAAATAATGTATATAGCTGAATACAAAGAACATGTTTAACTATGCCCTTGTTTTAAATACATGTCCTTATTGTGTTCCTCAGCAGTGGTATTTAAGGTGGAGCTAGTGAGATAATAATCCTGTCCTTAAAGAAATTCTCCCTGGTGTCTTCAGTAGTCTTACTGGCATGCAGATAAGGAAAAGCAAGAGATTAGAATAAAATATTTAGTGTGCAAACAAAAGTGCATGGCAGTATCTGTAATGTTCTGTAGCCACGTGGTCCTCACTGATGTCAGATAGTTTCTCCTCAAGTCACAGTGGAAGCAACAGTTAACTGGGAAATGTAATTAATCTCTGGTGATAATCTACCCCCCTCTTTCTCAACCTTGCAGCCGACTCTATTGCTTATCCAGTCTCAATTCTCATCAATAGATCCATTCATGAAGCCACTGTACCTGACATATGGAAAACCTTCTATGTCATACCACTCCATAAAGGTGGCAACTCCACTGACCATCTAACTATAGACCCATAGCTATCCTCATCCCCTCTCAAAAATCCTTGAAAAATGGATTCATTCCCAGTTTCTCAAATACCTCATCCAAGAAAACCATCTGACACCTACCCAACACGGTTTCTACCCACATCATAGTACTACAACCAATCTTTTATCTTTCATTAACAATCTAGCTGATGCCCAGGACGATAATAAACTTGTATCATATCTCTTTTTAGACCTTTCAAAAGCCTTCGATACAGTATCCCACTCTAAATTACTAACCAAGCTAGCCAATCTTAATCTTTCAACCTTCACCCTTAAATGGTTCTCTAGTTATTTCTCAAATAGAAGACAATCAGTTAGATGGCATTCCTCTTGCTCCCCCTTCCTCTATATCTATACCGGCGTTCCTCAGGGCTTCATCCTGGGACCCTTACTCTTCAATATTTTCACCAATGACCTCTATACCACGTGCTGCCACTCCTCTCTCATTCAGTATGCAAATGATTCAGCACTCATCTCCTACTCTGACAACATCTCACAACTTCTCACTCTTTCCCAAGCCTCTTTTATCTCTGTTGAAACACGGCTTACTGAAAAAATCAGCTGATTCTTAATCCAAAAAGAAACTAAACTATTACTCTTTCTTACAAAATCTCTCTCACACTTCAAACCTACCTTCTCCATATCTTCCTTAAATAATACCATCATAAATGTAGAACCCCCACACTAAGTTACTTGGAATGATAATAATTGATGAATTAAAATTTTACCTCCACGTCCAACAGTCAATAAAAAAAAAACAGTCAAAAACTTGGTCTCCTCCATAGAAATAGCAAATACCTCACAAAGGAATCCAGGGTGCCTCTGGCCCAGGCCTATTTACTTCCAAGTCTACTCTGTGCTTCTCCAACCCTTACCAACCTTCAGTCCTCCTTAACTACTAAGCTTGAACAAACATACAGTAAAATCGCTAGATTTGGTGCAAAGCTTCTACACAACACTCACTACTGCCTGGCTCTCAAAATCTTACAGTGGCTTGAATTCCTCCAACAACTTCTACTTTTCCAACTTAATATAACTCACTTCTTACTCAACAACCCTACTAACTGCCCCTCTCTAGCCAATCTTATATCTTCCTATACCCCCACACGCCCACTCCGTATTACTGACCAACAACTTCTTCAAATATACAAACCCAGTAGAGCTATAGGAAAACTATTATACAAGCACTTAGTGCCTCAACACTGGAACAAACTCCCTCCCATCATAAGAAGAATTACTCACCCCAATACTTTCAAAAAAGCACTTAAGAAATATCTAGCCAGTTCTTGGATTCACCCTTGCCATGACCCCACATAAACCCTGCATCTCTCCTTCTCAACCTCCTTTCATTTCTCCCTCCTGTCTTTCTTTTTTTCCCAAAACTCTTTCTGTTCTTCTTATTTAATTTTCCCTTCCTCTCTTTCTTTTTTCCCAAAACTGTTTATGTTGTTCTTATTTAATATGTATTATCTCTCTCCCCATCTATTTCTGAAAACTCTCATAGGAGGTCTTCATGTTACAGTCTTTCATCTCAGGGTTTTCTCAGTGTAAAAATGTAAATGTCTAGCATATGACAATTTTTTTGCTTGTTTTGATTTCAAAAATTTGTAACATTTTATTTATTACTATCATTTTTTTGTTGTCAACAAAACCAAATAAATAAATAAATAAATAAATAAATAAATAATCACTGAAAGGGGGCACAAAGAAACAAACTGTCAAATAACTGACTAAAGCTATAAATGATCATTACTGTTTGAATAGGCAGGTGTTCGGACCATGATGGCAACTAGCCATGCTCTTGAACTCTGCCTATGAAATGCATTCAAGCTGGACATAGCACATTTGTTAATAGTTAAACAACTGTTGATCAAACACATGAAAAGCAACAAAAAGGACAAAATAATAAAATAGTTACTTCAATGTCATTTAATAATCTTACATTTAATCTACAGGAGTATAAAAAGGTCTGTAATCATAACAGCTTGTTTTGTATTCTAGACGAGGATTTCAAGAAATCCATCTCAATATCAAAGCTTGAGAGGTGAATTTTGACATCTATGGGGACATATAACACCTGGGTTATGATTGGAGAACCCCATTCATAATTCTTGTTAATGCATGGTCACAGAGCTTTACCTGCTCCCATGTACTCAAAGAGATAGAGAGAAAAAGTGTAGCAGCTCTACCACCATAGAAAAACTGCAGGAAGTGCAAACTGATTTAAAATATGTTAACCACTTCATTCAGCCTTTTTGTTTTCCTTCAAGGCTGAATAAAGTGTTAACAACTTCTGGCCTCTCTTCACTGGTGGTCACTAACCACTGTTAATGCTCTGCTGGAAGACTAGAGCTTAACTTTAGTGAGGGATACTTAACAGAAGCTTATTAGCACCTTTCTAATGTCACAAAGGTGCTAAACAGTCCTATCCTTTCCCCAAGTTTGGAAACTGTGGCACTCCATGTATTGCATGGATTTACTTCTAGAATATTTTATATGTTGATCCACTAACAGGTATTCACCTAAACAGTACTGCCCTTATCATCTTTTTTTCCGCAAAACATAATCTCTGCTCCCCCTCATGTATTAGACTTGACATGTTCTTGTATCTACTATATAATATCCCACTCAGAAATACATTGTGCTGGTTGACTGAGAAGGCTTTGCTTTTTCATGTCTAATAAATGTTTATTGTTGCTTGTAGTTTACTTTGTCAGCATTTGTATGCATAGTCATGCAATAACAGATGTAGTAATGCAGTCTTCTAGATCTATGAATTTAGAAAACATCTTACTTTTGGGGAGAATACAAGTAATTCCTTTGTTGCATCCTTTATAATTAAAGGTTCTGTAGGGATGGGTGCTCAAAGTAAGAATAGTTGCTCATTTTCTCCCTTACTGACTGTTAGGCAAAATGTATCTTTTTGTTTTGAACACTTCTTTCATAAACTTTGGTGCTCATTTTGAAGACATATCTGGGTTATGCAGCCATTGCTGCTTTAAATGATTTTGCTTTAAAAGATACATTTTTATAGTCATCATTATGGATTTGTTGTCAATATTATATTTCCAGTGTAAATTACTGATTTATTACTGATACTCTTTTGTTCCAAGCTAGTGCGGCCTTAGGTCAACTGGTGCCCTAGGCAAAAGAGCTCCACGGCGCCCCCCCCCATCACACCATCTGGTGCCCCCATCCTATTCTACCTACACCAAATAAATACTGGAAAAGCACCCCTAGTAGAGCGGCGCCCTAGGCGGCTGCCTAGTTGGCCTATGGCTAAGGCCGGCCATTGATATTTCTACTGATAGGGATAGTGCAATAGTGTAGGTAAACTTACCACGACAGTAGATGTTCTAATAGATCAGTGCTGCAATAGCCTAAGCTATTTGGGTCTTATATCTTCCTGACTGGCCAGATTTCAAAGGCTTTGGGCACCTTCCATGCATTGTAACTATCTGGAGCTTGAGAGCAGCTTCATAAACAATCAGAGGGCAAATCTTGTCAGAGCATTTTTGCCTAGAATAAAAGGAGGCAAGAGTCCTGAACTAATAATGCTAAGAAACCAAACCAACAATAAACTATATACACAAGGGTATATACATCCACACCCTCACAAAATTAAAGGAAAACATGTTAAATAATGGAGACTGGAGGAATGGGATGGCAACTGCAACAGTGATGCATTAGAACATGTATTATTATAGTAAGTTCACTTATACAATGATACTATGTTCAACACATGGATCACCATAGTAGCAGGGTAAGCTATTTGGTTAGGCAACTAAAAAGGGAGGAGGTCAATAGACTATAGGATTCCCTCTAGAATGGTCCTCACAAAGCCTCATCTGACCTCAGAAAATTAATCCAGTTTGTAGTGCTTTTGTAAAGAGATGTACAGACGACCAAGTTGCTGCCTTAAAACTTCTGGAATGAATGCCTTTCCAGAAAGCCACTGAAAAAGTCAAAGCCCTTGTGGAATGGGTCCAGCCCTGCTAAGAAGTGGCTAATTATGGTGAGTATAACAAAAAGACAATAATCTGGAAGAGCCATCTGGAAATAATTTGCTTTGATATTGATTGTCCTTTTCTCTTACCTTAACAGCAGAGGTATACTAAAGGAGGGAGGGCAGAGGGTGCAGTCTGCCCTGGGTGCAAACAGTAAGGAGGGTGTAAAATAAAAAAAAAAAAAATAATAAAAAAAAGATACTTTTAATTAAATATTTTCCCCCTTTCATGGAGAAGGCAATACGTCTCCTAAATGGACATCTGAGATATCCAGCATGCTTCCCGCCACTATCTACATCTTCTTATTTGGGCACCACCCCAATGGTTGGCTGCACAGATAGAGGGGGCAATAAGTCAATGGGATACAGAGAGGCAGATTGAGTGGCAGAAATAAACAACTAGTTTCTGAAATAAATAGGGCAAACCACTGAAGGGGGAATTTGGGCATGGCGGAAATAATTCATTTTGGTGCTTGTGCATACCTGGATGGACTGCTGAAGTAGTCATTGGGGGAAATGATTCATTCTGATGCTTGTGTATACCTAGATGGACTGCTAAATGGGTTATTGGGGAAAATGTTTCATTTTGGTGCTTGTGCATAGTTGGAGATGACTGCCAAAGGGTTTGTTCGGAGAAATGTTTCATTCTGGTGTTGAGCATAATTGGATATGACTGCTGGAGGGATCTTTGGGGAGGAATGTTTAATTTTAGTGCTTGTGCATACTTGGAGATGACTGCCAAAGGGGTTCTTCGGAGAAACATTTCATTCTGGTGCTTGTGCATACCTGGACTGACTGCTGAAGGGATCTTTGGCAGGAATGCTTCATTTTGGTGTCACCTGAGTTCTTGTACATACATGGACAAACAGCTGAATGTATCTTTGGGGACATGTTTCATTCTGGTGCTTGTGTATACATGAACAAACTGCTGAAGGGGTCATTGGAGAAAATGTTTAATTTTGGTGCTGGTGCATACATGGACAAACTGCTGAAGTAGTCATTGGTGGAAATGTTTCATTTTGGTGCTTGTGCATACATGGACAAACTACTGAAGGGATCATTGGGGAAAAGTTTAATTTTGATGTTAGTGAAATGCCTATATATATAAGGACAAACTGCTTAGGGGATCTTCAGGACACTTAGAGAAAAAAAACAAACAATGCAGATTAACTGCTTGATAGGCAGCAATACAGCAAAGTCAAGCATAATTTTAATGAATATTCTTTTTGATTTTTTAAAACAAAGATATAGTAAATCCTTCCACTATGACTCACTGAAGGCTCACTGAACTTTAAGTGTCTTTTTGTGTGTGGGAGGGTAGGCTCCAGCCTCCCATGCAGCCTCAATATGGCGCCGGGCTTCCCATGCCCTCCATATTTGTGTTATTAGTATCTTCTTGGTAACTGAAAAAAGTAACGTGTCTCTGTCTCTCATGAAAGCAGTGTTAGGTGGCCATGACCCTTAACCTCTTAGCCCAAGAAATCAGGACAAAGCCTAAGATAATAGGGTCAAAGTCTTAACAATTGGGAGAGGTTTTAAATATTGCTCTTTAAACATATAAAGTTGCTAGAATAACAGGATTTGCATTTGTGTGCATTTTCTGAAGGAAATGAAGTCTGAAAGACAAATGTAGGTCATTATTTGATGAGTACAATCCTCAATGATTTACCAGAAAAGCACAATTTTTATGAGGTGAAAATATGGACAGTCTGCAAAAATCTGGACAGTTGAGTGGCATGGCCAAGAGACATGGCTAAATATTCTAAACATGCTACTTAATACTCTGAAAGTCCATTTCAAAATTAAAATTAGTTAAAGGTGTTCTTCGATCAACTATAAGTGAAAATAGATTGACAAATCTGGCAATACTGTCTACTGAGCATGAATACGCAAAGAATGTAAATTTTGATTCATTGTTAAATTTGCAGAAGTTAAGATTTGAAAACAGAAATTGTAATGTTTTATATTGCGACAAACAGATGTGTAAGACTATCCCCAGGATTCACGAAGCCTCCGTGTAAGAGTTATAACTCTTACACGGAGGCTGCAGTTAAACGGAGTGATGTCAGCATGCTTTGCATATTCATGAGAGCATGCTGAATCACACCTAAGTCTAACACGGTCTGTGTAAGACAGTAGGGGCGTGTCCGTAGGCTGAGCCCTGCAAGTGGACACGCCCCCAGAAGTGTAAAAGTGCCCGAAGTAAATACCCACAACAGAGTCCACAGAAATGTGAATAAACACAACACAACACATGCCCCCACAGACTATGAACATAAAATATATATAAATGAACATGTTATATATTTTTAAAATTGTAAAGATGTTTAACCGTGAGTGCGCTTATGCTGGCGCCCGTAGCGCAGCTACAGGTAGCAGTCAGTGGGAAAGCATATAAGAACTAAATATGCAAAATAAGCCAGGAAGCAATAGCGTAGCAGTAGAGATGTTGGCTGAAGAGCAGGCATTCATGGTTCGAGCCCCACAACACCAATTTTTTTTTTCAAAATAAGCAGGAAACAAGTCCCTGACAAATATGTACACATAAAACCACAATTTATGTAAAACGTAATGAAATAGCCCATTTATATTGAAGACATGTGAGGTAACAAAAGAAGAAAAAATGCCAGATGTGCTCATAGCTGAGCTACAGTTTAACAGAGTGAGTGCATGTGCCCGTAGATGAGCAGTGGTTTAACTGGCGCAAAATGAGTGCCCGTAGCTGAGCAGTAGTCTAACACGCTAAATCTATGTGCCCCTAACTGACCTGAGCATAATATGCATGCCGATAGCCAAATGAGGCTTAAAGCAGCGTACCCCGTTTGCACGGAGCTGCGCACCTTCTAAATGAGCTAACCGACGGGCAACGTTGAGCAAGCCGTATCAAAACTGCCTTTACACAGACACACCCCTCAGCATGTCTAGACAGTCATGAAAAATAAAAAGCAGTGGCCAGGTTCGAACCCAGGATAC
>NC_056732.1:555446529-555478736 GCF_019279795.1 Protopterus annectens
ACTACCCAAACATTGACTGGGAAAACTACTCAAGCCCAAACACCCTCGCCCAATGGTTCCTTGAATTTATAAACTCTAACACAATGGAACAACTGGTCACCACTCCCACTAGAGGGAACAGCATATTGGACCTGGTCATCACCAACATGGGGACTCTATGTTCCACACCAGAGGTAAACCCCTCATTGGTAAGATCAGACCATAAACAAATTTCCCTGGACATCCATATCCCGTCCCCACCCCCAGCCAAGGAAATCACTGTAAAGAATTTCTCAAAAGCCAACTTTGCACTTCTCAAGACTGAGGTGGAATCCTTCAAAGCCCCTGGGCCAGAGGATAATACAGCCCAATCCGCAGAATCCTTTAGAAATGCATTCTATGAGCACCTGCAGGAATGCATGGATCGTGCTATCCCAAATAAAACCAAGACTCACTCCTCCAAAAACAGGAGACCAGTCTGGTGGACCCTGGCCATAAATAAACTATACAACAGAAGGAGGAAGCTACTACATGACAGAGCAAAATCCCAAAAAGGGAAGGCATCTCTGATCAGTATTAGCAAGAAAATTTGATCCCTCATAAAATCATCAAAGGCCAGTTTTGAAAGAAAAATTGCCCTAGACACTAAAGATAATCACAAGGCCTTCTTTAGTTATGTCAGGAACATGGGGGGAAACTCCCAGATATGCTCTGAATTGTTGCATAACGGTACAAAATATACCGAATCTACAGACATAGCCAACATCCTGGCAGACAGATTCAGCGCAAACTTCTCCCCCCCTTCCCCCCCAAAGGAGCAAATGCCTATCCCAACTGAATGTAACCTTCCTGTCATCACAGATGCACAGGTGAAAGCTGCCCTCTCCAAAGCAAAAAACACAGCATCTATGGGACCGGACGGTGTCCCAGGTTGTGTCTTACAAGAGCTCCAAGAAAAACTGAACCCTCACATTAAGTCACTGTTCAAACTTAGCTTTACTACAGGATATGTACCCAAAGAATGGCGTACAGCTACAGTGGTCCCACTCCACAAAGGTGGTGCCACAACGGACCCCGGAAACTATCGCCCCATAAGCCTGACTAGTCTGGTCTGTAAAGCTATGGAGCGTATTATCATGGAACTCATAAACAAAGACATTGGGAGCCTCCAGACACTGGACCCTACCCAATTCGGCTTTGTTAAGGGCAGATCTTGCCTCTTAAACCTAGTTGATTTCTTTGAAATAGTTACCAAAGCCATAGATGAGGGCAAGGTAGTCCACACAGCCTACCTGATCCTTGCAAAAGCCTTCGACACAATACCCCACTCGGGCATCATAAATAAGCTTATCAGCTTAAATATCAACCCCTATATCACAAGATGGGTTGCAAACTGGCTCAGAGATAGAACCCACATGGTCAGAATCGCAGGTGCCATGTCCGAATCCAAACCAGTTTCAAGTGGCGTCCCACAGGGCTCAGTTCTGGGACCTCTCTTGTTCGGTATATACTTCTCTGAGGTTCAGGCTAACACGGGGGGGGGATTATGGCTGACAAAGTTCGCAGATGACTGCAAACTGGGGGCCATAATCGAATCTCCAGCTGACACAAGCACCCTCCAAAAGGGTCTCACAGAGACGGATGCTTGATGCCAGAGCCACGGCCTCAAGCTAAATGCTAAAAAGTGCATAGTCATCCCCCTTGGGAAAAACAAGGTGCCCACAAATTATCACATAGGTGGTAATCCATTAAGTACGGAAGAAGTAATTAGAGATTTGGGGACCAACGTAGATAGTAATCTCTCCTTTGATAATCACGTTGCCAAAGTGGTTAGAAAGACCTTCTATATAGCCCACCTTATCACTAAAGGGTTCGCATCTAGATCAAGAGAGGTCATTGTGCCCCTCTACTCATCACTCATCAGGCCCATAATTCAATACAATGCCCCTTTTGGGATGTACCTTACCCGACACCTGCAGCAACTGGAGAGACCCCAAAAGTACCTCACCAAGAGGATCATGGGCTACAAACATATGCCCTATGCAGCTCGACTAAAGAAACTCCAGCTCTACTCAGTTGCTTACCGCCTATTCAGAGGCGATCTATGCCTGACATACAAAGCCATGTCAAACCCAGAATTAATGGACATGCTCCACCTCAAAAAATCCAAGTCCCTTAGAGCTACACGCTCCAGGGACCTAATCCTCAGCACAAAAATAAATAGGACATGCTGGAGGGACAGATTCATTTCCCAGAGGCTCCCCTCACTCTGGAATAGAATCCCAATTCATGTTAGACATAGCCCCTTGCTGACCCTCTTCAAGCGAAATCTGGACGCGTGGATGGGAAATCGCAAATTCACCCCTGGGATCTCTTCTGTGTCCCTGCTAGACAGAGGCACAGTAAACTAATCTTAAAAGGGTACCTTCTGTGACCTACTTTACAGAGGCACAGTAGGCTAATCTAATAGGGAGGCGGAAGCCAAATACACTTTGGCTAGGCTTATAAATGCCCTAGGGCAGATAGCCTAGTATCTACCTATGAACCTATAAGAGACGTATTATTGGCTTGGGATTTCCAGAGATGTAACAGGCTACTGCAGGACCTGTGAGCAGTGCCAAAAGGTAGGCAAGGCAGGAGACAAGGTGAAAGCTCTGTTGATGCCTTTGCCTGTGATTGAGGAGCCATTTCAGAGGGTTCTATGGATATTGTGGGGCTCTGAGTACCCCATGTTCCACAGGGAAAAAGTATATCCTAGTGGTAGTGGATTATGCTACACAATACCCTGAGGCAGTCGCTCTGTCCTCCATTGAGGCAAAAAAGGTGTCGAATGCTTTGGTAGAGATTCAGCAGGGTAGGTTTCCCAAAAGAAATACTGATTGACAGAGGTTCCAATTTCATGTCAGACCTGCTGGCTTGTCTGTGGAAGTACTGGGGGGGTGAAACACCTAAAGACCACCCCCTACCATCCCCAGACAAATAGTCTTGTTGAGAGGTTAAACTCTACGCTCAAGTCCATACCACAGGCATTTGCAGACCAGTTTAAGAGGGAATGGCACAAATATTTGCCCCATCTGTTGTTTGCTTACAGAGAGGATCCCCAGGAATCTACAGGTTTTTCACCCTCTGAGTTGCTGTATGGGCATAGGGTGATGGGACCTCTAGATTTGATTCAAGATGAGTGGGAGGGTGAGTATGAATCTCACAAGGAGTATGTTGTGACATATGTTCTAAACCTGATGACAAGGCTCAGGGAACTCATGGGCTTGGCCCAGGAGAACCTTGCAGAAGCACAACAGCGGAAAAAGGTATGGTATGACAGGAATGCTCAAGCTAGAGAGTATGCTGTAGGGTAGCAGGTAATGGCTCTCATTCCTGTCAGACACAACAAGCTGCAGGCAGCTTGGGAGGGACCCTACAAGGTGGCAAGGAAGGTCAGTGATGTTAACTACATGGTAGAACTGCAAGGCAGGAAGCAGGGGCACAAATTGTACCATGTTAATATGATGAAACCGTGCCATAATAGGGAGGCCTTTGTGGTGAGCATTTGTAGTGGGTGGCAAGAGGAGTCTAAGTGGGATCTGGTAACTGATCTCCTCAGTGAGTCTCGGACTGACACCTCACTGGAAGGGGTAGCAATGTCCCAGCAGCTATCCCCTACCCAGGTTCGAGAAATCCGGGCAATGTTACAGGAGTTTGGGGGCATGTTCACTGGGAAACCATGGTGCACCCACCTGGTGCAGCACCATGTGAATACAGGACCCCAAAGCCCTATTAGGCCGGCCACTTATAGGGTACTTGAGAGAGTCAAACAGACTCTGAGGGAGGAGATACAGGAAATGTTGGAACTACGGGTAATTCAGGAGTCCAGCAGTCCCTGGGCCTCCAAAGTGGTGCTCATACCAAAGAAGGATGGCAGCATCTGGTTCTGTGTGGACTACATGAAATTAAATAGTCACAGAGAGTCAGATGCTTACCCTATGTCTAGGACAGATGAAGCCCTAGAGCAGCTGGGTGGGGCTAAGTATCTTACCACCATTGATCTTACCAAGGGATACTGGCAGGGGCCCTTGACTCCCAGAGCTACAGAGGTCAGCCTTTGTGACTCCTTTTAGCTTGTATGACTTCACAGTGATGCGCTTTGAGATGAAAAATGCCCCAGTGATTTTCCAGAGGCTGGTAGATCATATCCTAGCAGGATCAGGAGATTTTACACTGGCTTACCTAGATGACATTACCATCTACAGCCATTCCTGGCAAGAGCACCTTCAGCATGTCAGGGAGGTGCTGGGCAGACTACAGAAGGCAGGGTTGACCATTAAGCCCAGCAAATGTCAGGGGGGTATGGCAGAGGTCTCCTACCTGGGACATAGAGTGGGGAGTGGTAAGATCAGGCCAGAACCTGTCAAAGTGAAAGCCATTCAGGCATGTCCTGCACCTGTTACAAAAAAGCAAGTGAGGGCATTCTTAGGGACAGCAGGGTTCTACAGAAAGTTTGTCCCCAATTATACTACCATAGCTGCTCCACTCACAGACCTGACAAGGAAAAACAAGCCAGATAAAGGTAGTGTGGACCCCAGCATGTGAGAAGGTATTCCAGAAGTTTAAAGGAGCTTTGGGAGGACCCCCTGTGTTAGCCAGTCCAGATTACAACAAAGAATTTGTTGTGCAGGTGGCTGCTTCAAACCATGGGGTGTGGGCTGTGCTTAGCCAGGTTTCCTCAGAGGGAGAACGGCACCCAGGGGTATATCTCAGTCATAGGTTTCAACCCAGGGAGGAATGCTATACAGCTGTAGAAAAGGAATGCCTAGCTATAGTGTGTGCACTGCAGAAACTTAAGCCTTATCTGTATGGAAGGAAATCATTGTAGTTACAGACCACAATTCCTTAACATGGCTACATCGAGCCCTCCAGCAAAATACCAAGTTACAAAGGTGGAGCCTAGGGTTGCAAGCATATGGTATGACAGTGCAGCACTGCAATGGGGTTAGTAATGCCAACACGGATGGGCTCTCAAAACAGGGAATGGGGTAAGATATTCCCATATAGGCTCAACCCTCTCAAGCAACATTTCTCAAGGGTCACTTGAAAAACTAGCTTGGGTTTTCAGGGGGAGAAATGTGACATGCCAGCCCAGCTAGCTGGAATTTTGTAAATAATTCTACATCATTTGTGAATATTGATATGATTTATACAGAACTGTATGTTATGTACTGTGCTTTGAGAATGTAACCACAGCATACCCTGCTGGAACATAGAAGATTAACTTACAAAACGTCAAGAAAATAAGTTGAAATTAAGTGCTTTACAATGTGTAATAAAAGTTAGTCTCAATGCACCAAGCAAACACAATGCCTAGAAGTTTTTCTATTGTCTTGAAAAAAAAATAATTACTAGGTTTAAAATGTAAAGTGTTTTATTGCATTATGACTTCCTAGCAGCTGCACATCTGAGAGATATGTATTTCTCACACAGAAATGTTAAATTCTGTTAGTTTCTGTTTAGCCTGGGAACTGAAGGCAGGTGACAAAAATTATGTCACCCAGGCTAACTCAGCAGTAAAATGTGATATTAATTTAAGAACTTTTTCAGAGAGAGACTGGACATTTTGTATTTTGTCTTGGACCTAGCAAGAACATCCACTCATCATCATCACTATCTGCACTTGCCTAGCTAATAGTAAGTAATTAGGGCACAGTCATTTCTTTTAGATGTAGTTAGGAATATAGTAAAGATTAGTTTTGATGTTTTCTGTATTTATTTGAGACTGTCCTGCAATGTTGTTTTAAAATATTTCCTGTGATTTTGAACTCTGTGAAGTAACTGTGTTTGTTTTCTGAGTATTGTCTTGTTCTTTTATTATTTATTACTAAATATATTTAAACCTATCTTTGTGGCTGATATTTGTGAGACATATCTAATCTTTTAGAGTAGTTGGTAACACTGTACAGGCCACTCTAATAGCCTTGCTCTTGGTCAGACTACTATTTGGATTAATAGCAACATTACACGGTAGGATTGGACACCCTTTGCTAAGGGCCTTAGAGTAGCTGATAAAGAGTTGGCTGGTGACAGTCCAAACTACATTATAGTCTGGGCAAAAGGAGGCATAGCTAGTAAACCTGAGCCAGCCTTTCCCAGGTGTGTGTGTGTTTGTATATCAATCAAATCTCAAAGTGTGTGTGTGTCAGTTTCTTGGGCAGGGACACAAAGCACTGGTTGGACAGAGAGGGTGCTGGTGGTCTTAGCTTGGCCACTCGGCTGAGATCTTAACCCTATAGCTGTGCCAGTGGGGAGACTTACTGGGGATCTGGAGAAAGAGGGAAAAACCAGCCTCAGACTTGACTGTGATTTTTGTGTACTGCTAAGGGAAATTGCACTTTACTGTGTGTACTCATCATCCTCCCATTGTGTACATCTCCTAGATGTTGCCAGTGGCGAGGATTGAGGCTCCATGATTACTGGCCCAGTGCAGGGGTGTCACAATCTGGTTTAGTTTCTTCTATTTCTTAAGTCACTACTCATTGTGTGTTTATGACTCTCTAGGCACTACATCCAGTTTTGTGGAGGTTTGCCTGGCTGTATTCTCAAAATCTTCCAGAGGATGTAAAAATGAGATTTCAAATTCACCTTTGGATAGAGATTTTGTTTCTGGACTCTCTGCCACAGAGGTTGGCAAAAATTGAGTTTAGATGGGTAAGCTGATACAGGAAATCTCTCGATTTTTTAAGCACGCCTCTAAATTTTCCAAGGGTTTTTCTGCTTCCTCATCCAATTTTGGCAAGAAACTAAACAATAGTCTCAGAAACATGCTGATAAGCATACTTTAAAAAAACAATGGCAGGGAGGTTCCAAAAAACAAGAATCCCCAAAACAAAGGACAATCAAATAAGTCAGAATGACTATGTAAGAAACCTTGTTCACCCAACCACCCACTCACCCTGGAAGTCCCTTACCCATTCCAGAAAGACTGAATCTTCATTTCTCTCTTTGGCAACAGATTGTATCAGACAAATGGGTTGTGAGAATGATTCAGCAGAGGTACACATGGCGATAGTAAGAAATCCGTCCTTCCCAGGGAATTATTCCAAATTCACCAGACCAAGCCCCTCTGCTTCCCCCTAAACTACAGCATATGTTTTCTCATGGGGTAATATAGACAGTTCTTCATCCCCGTTGGGGAAGAGGTTTTTATTCAAGAATGTTTCTGGTGCCAAAGAAAGAAAGAAAATGCCTAGAGACCAGTTCTATATCTTTCTTTCCTAAACCAGTTTGTGATAGTGCCCAAGTTCAAAATGTGTTCACCACACAGTCTTTTATCCCTTCTTCCTCCTTTGAGTTTTTGTGGTACCCTTAGATTTAAAAGATGCTTATCATCCCATTCCTATCCAACCAGACTTCAAATATTTCTTATGGTTTTATGTCTTCAGATCACATTATCATTTTTCTGTCTTACCCTTTGGGCTATCCAATGCTCTAAGAGTGTTTACAAAGTGTTTAGATCCAGTTATAGCACATTGCAGCATACAGGGTATCCACATTTTCCATATTTAGACAACTTGCTTTTTTCTGAAGAGTATTTTTCAAAGTGTCAGGAATCTCCCTCTCTTAGGTAAGGGATCTCCTATGCATCCTGGGAGTCTAAGAGATCATTCAAAGTCTTTTTTGACACAGGGTTGTATTCCTGGGGTGTCTGCTGGACACTTTGGTACAAACAGCTTTTCATCCACAGGAAAAATAGATCTACATTTAGCTCTCTATTCCAGGGTTTTTTCACTCAGACTTTGGTCACTGCAAGGGAATATCTCAGGATTCTGAATCTTATGGTATCTAGTGATACATCTGTCAAGACTCCACATGAGAAAGATACAATAGTATTTGAAGTCTTTTTTCATTGCACCACCAACACCCTTTAGCTTTTTAGATTCCAGTTCTGAGATTTGTGAGAACAATACCACAGTGACATAGTACATAAACAAGCAAGGGGGAGCCAGGTCTTATCCCCAGTGTAGACTAGCCATGTTAGCTTGTGATATAGCTTGATAGTAAATTCTCATTCTACAGACATCCTGCATTTCATCAGCACAAAGTTGTGTGGCAGACAAGCTGAGCAGGACAAAGTCAGACTCTCACCAATGAAAACTTGAACAGGGGTCTTCCACGATTTGATCCATCTATGGGGAGTTTCTCAAGTAGACTTTTTTGCTTCCTTGCTCAGCAATCATCTGGCAAGTTCTGCTCCAGGCCTCTGTGCAAGAAGGCCTGGAAGACACATGCCTTATCTTTCCCTCAGACAGGAACATTCCTATATGTTTTTCCACCCTTTCCACTCATGTCCACAGTACGTCTGAATATTCAGAAGGAATCTCCCAAGGTCATTGTGGTGACTCTCTTCTAGCCCAGGCAACAGTGGTTTTTTCCTTCTTTTGGAATTGTCTAGGCATAATTACCACAAGCTTCTTCACAGATTGTATCTACTGTCACAGGAACTGGGATGTTTAATACATCCTGTCCCCAAACAACTTCAACTGACTGTCTGGATGATAGGGTCTGAATATCTTTTAGACTCCTGCTTACTGAGGACATGCAGTATGTACTAATGAAGGCAATAAATCCTGCTACTAGAGAATCATATATTAGCAAAAGAAATTGGTTAATAGTTGGTTTCAACAACATAGCCAGCATCTATTCAGGATTAGTTGTTCTCAGATTCTACAATATTTGGATGGGTTACTGTCTGATGGCCTTTCTTATTCCTCTATCAAGGTTCATTTATGAACCATTTCAACATGTCTGTCCATAAATCCTCTTCTTTCAATGCAACCTCATGTCAAAATGTTCTTGAAAGAGGGTTTGCATAACAGGCCTCCAAGAAAACTGGTGGTTGCTCCTTGAGATCTTAATTTTGTGTTAGAGAAGCTAACACTTGCTCCATTTGAACCCGCTAATCTGATTAATGTTTCTCTGGTTCAACAATATTTGTGTGAGTAACTTTGCTATGACCTATCTTTCTCATCTAACAAGCTTTATTTGTTAGCCATTTCAGCATGTCTGTCCATGGATTCTCCTCTTTCAAGGCATTCCCATGTCAACATGATTTTGAAAGAGGTTTTGCATAATATTCCTCCAAGAAAACCAGTGGCTTCTCCTTGGTAATCTTAATTTTGTGTAAGAGATGCTAACACTTGCTCCAACTGAACCAGCTCATTTATTTATTGTTTATTTATTTATTTATAGACATTTGTTTACTGGGAAAGTCCGAATGGAGAATTTTATCCATTTTGAGTGGAGGTCCAGGGGAAAAACTCCATGAATAAAAGAACAGAAAATACATATACATCAGTGAAAATTAACATCATATTAGAGTATACGAGTATTATTACACATATGACATGTCTAATAATGCACATATACTATTATTAAAACAAGATAAATACAGTATCATGTAGTATTGAAATGTGTTGACGTTATAAGTGTGAGAGTTTAATACTCTCTCATAAAGCGAATGTCAGAGTTGAAAAATTCATACAGGGGATAAAGAGGAGGCGAGATGGAGAGAGAAGAGTGAGAAAAAACATTTGTTAGAGGTAATAAATGGTGTAGATAAGGGAAGCAGGAGAAATAATGAGTAAAAGCAAGATTGAAGAGTAAGATAAATAAAAACAAGGAAAAGCATCGATAGAATATATAAAAGTATCAGAGGAGAAGGAGCTCATCTGGCTGACTTGAGGTTCTTAACATGGAAGACAGCTTTGCTAGTTGCTCTAACCTATGTAAGAAGAGTGCCCAAGTTTCAAGTTCTTATGGTGGGTCAGCCTTATCTCATTTTCCACAGAGACAGGGTTTCCTTGAAAACTAATCTGTTTTATGCCTAAAGTGGTATATGAGTTTACTTGAAGCAAAACTGTCCATTTTCCTGTGTTCTTTCCTGAACCCCTAAATGAGAGAGAAAGGATATTTTATATCTTGGATGTCCACAGACAACTGAGGTACTACCTTGACTGGACAAAATCTTTCAAAATGTTTGATCAGCTGTTAATTTCTTGTGAAGGTAAAAAGAAGGGACAACTATGTCACGCAGACTATTTCCAAATGGTCATCTCTGGGTATTACCTTTTATTTCCACCATAACAAAACTATTCCAGGCAGGGTCAAGGCACATTCTACCAGGGCCTTGGCTTCATCTATGGGTTTTTGGAAAGGGTTGTATCTAGCAGTATTCTAGAAGCAGCAACTTGGTCCTCTGTATGTACTTTTACAAAGCACTGCAAGCTAGATTCCTTCTCCAGATCTAGGTCGGGCTTTCTCCAGAGGCTCCTGGATTTCTCCTTCCACCTCCCACTTGTTCTAAGGTATGGTACTCTATCCATATAGCTTAGGCTACTGCAGTAGTGGCCAGTATGGAGAATATAGTACAGTTGTATAAGTAAACATACAATAACAGTAGATATTTGAATGATCACTGCTGTAGTAGCCACTCCCTCCATCCCCTTGTTTTTGGTGTGTTTTTTTTTATGCCAGGGCGTGTACATTTATTTTTTGTTGTTCCTAGCAATGTCCTCTCACAGCTCAGCCTCCATGTCTGTGTTGGCATGAAAGCTCTGAAGGGCATGGGTTCCAAACCTGCCTTTTTAGTCAGCTCAGCTCAAGTTGACTAATGGTTTGGTCATGTGGAAGATGCCCTGAAGCTTTGGAAGCTGTTATATTTTATGCTGGATATAACTCATATAGCTTAAACGACTGCAGCAGTAATTATTCAAACATATACTATTATGGTCATAGGTTCATAGTTTCATAGGTTGGTATTAGGCTATCGACCCTAGGGCCTATACAAGCCTAGCCATAACAATTCCCTGGCTATTCCTTCCCACACTATTTACTTCCCTGGAACCCTGTCTAGCAGGGCAACTGACATGATCCCCAGGGTGAATTTCCTTTCTTTCTCCCATCCAATCATCAAGGTTCCTTTTGAAGAGGGCCAAAGAGGTGCTTTGCTTGACATGTATGGGCAGTCTATTGCTGAGTCTGGGGAGTCTCTGGGTCAGGAACCTATCCCTCCAGAATGTTTTGTTTATTGTGATGACAAGATTTAGATCCCTGGAGTGTGTGGCTCTGAGGGATTGGGATTTCTTTAAGTGTAGTATGTCCAACAGCTCTGGGTTTGACATGGCCTTGTATGTTAAGCAGAGATCGCCTCGGAGTAGATGATATGCGACAGAGTATAGCTGGAGTTTTTTAAGGCGGTCAGTGTAGGGCATCTGCTTTAGGCCTGTGATTCTTTTAGTGAAGTATTTCTGCAGCCTTTCCAGTTGTTGCAGATGTCTTGAGAGGTACATACCAAATGGGACGTTGTATTCTATAATGGGTCTAATGAGGGATGAGTACAGTGGGACAATGGCCTCCTTTTTTCTGGATGAAATGCCCTTAGTGATGAGGTGTGCCACATAGAAGAATGTCCTGACTGTTGTGGTGATGTGGTTATTGAAGGTGAGACCACTGTCCACCTGTGTCCCTAAGTCTCTTATCACACTTTCTGTGTTTAGTGTACTGCCACCTATGTGATAACTCATGGGTACATGTTTTTTCCCAAAGGGGATAACTATACATTTCTTGGCATTGAGCTTGAGCCCATGGCTCTGGCACCAAGCATCTGTTTCTGTAAGGCCCTTTTGTAGAGTATCCACATCATTTGGGAATTCAATAATGGCTACCAGTTTGCAGTCATCTGTGAACTTTGTTAGCCAGAGACCCTTAATGTTAGCCTGTACTTCAGAGAAGTAGATGCCAAACAAGAGAGGTCCCAGGACTGAACCCTGAGGTACTCCACTTCTTGTCACTTGATAGGAGCTGGATTTGGAGTCAGCTACTTTTACAGTGTGGGTTCTATCAGTAAGCCAGTTGGCAACCCATCGAGTGATGTAGGGATTAATGCCCAGCTTAGTACGTTTATTTATGATTCCAGAGTAGGGGATGGTGTCAAAGGCCTTGGCGAGGTCCAGATAGGACTGCCTTACCCTCGTCCACGGTTCTGGAGACTGATTTGAAGAAGTCAATAAGGCTCAGGAGACAGGATCGGCCCTTCACGAACCCAAACTGGGTGGGGTCCAATGTTTTAAGGTTGCCAATGTCTTTGTTTATAAGTTCCATGATAATACGTTCCATGGCCTTGCAGATCAGGCTCGTCAGACTGATGGGGACGGTAGTTCCCGGGATCCAAGGTGGATCCCCCCTTGTGGAGTGGCATAACTGTAGCTGTGTGCCACTCAGTGGGCATGAAGCCTAAGGTGAGGGTATGATTAAATATGACACTTAGGTGAGGTGCCAGTTCATTTTGTAGTTCATGTAGTACACAGCCTGAGATGTCATCTGGTCCCATGGATGCTGTATTCTTAGCTTTGGAGAGTGCGTTTTTTACCTATGTGGCCGTTATTACCATAATTTGGCAATCTTCCAGTATTGAGATGGGCCATTTAGGGGGTGAGAGGGGGGTGACGTAGGCACTGAATCGATCTGCCAGGGTATTGGCAATATCCTTGGGATCAGTATGTTTAATGCCATTCTGTTGTAGCTCAGAGCAGATCTGAGCATTGCCATTCAGATTCTTGACATAGTTATAGAATGCCTTGTGGTTGTCTTTGAAATCTTTGGCAATTTTATTTTCGTAACTAGCTTTGGAGGATTTTATGAGGGATCTCAGCTTCTTACTGAGGCTGGTAAGAGAGTTTTTTGCATCCTGGGATTTTCCTCTTTTCTGCAACAGTTTTTTCCTTTTGTTGTAAAGTTTGTTTATGGCAGGGGACCACCAGGTTGGTTTCCTTTTTTTGGAGGAGAGCATCTTGGCTCTATTTGGGATAGCACAATTCATGCATGAGTGGATGTGCTCGTACAGTGCCTTAGTGTAGGACTCAACAGTCGAACTTTCAGTTCCTGTCTGCATGGGTGTCATGAAGTTTTTAACTTCTGACTTGAGTAGCATGAAGTTGGCCTTGCAGAAGTTTTTTATGGAGGTTTCCTTACTGGGGGGTGGGGTGGGATATGGATGTTAAGGGTGATTAACTTATGATCTGACCTGACCAACGAGGGGGTGACCATAGGTGTGGAGCATTGATTTCCCATGTTGGTAATGACCAGGTCTAGGATAGTGGAGCCCTTGGTGGGACTATGGATTAGCTGATCCAGGGCATTGGAATTTATGAATTCCAAGAACCGTTGGGCAAAGGTGCTGGTGCACGAGTAGTTTTCCCAGTTAATGGCAGGGTAGTTGACATCACCCAGTATTAGGGTGTTTGGTTGTATATTAATATTTTCCAGTATGTTCAGAAAGGTGTAGTGAGAATCATGGGGCATGATGGGGGATCTGTAGCAGGCTATAATTTGGATTGCTGTCTTACCTAGTGTTAGTTGCACCTGGAGAATTTCAGATGCATTGTGTTGGGCAACTAACCTGGTGGTGTGAATATCCTTGGTGAATATGGACACTCCTCCACCTTTAGTGTTTTGGTCTTGGTTTGGTAGCCGAAAAGTATAGTAAGAGTTGCAGCCTGGTATTGCAGGGGTGCTCTCTGGAGCCTTGAACCAGGTCTCAGTTACTGCACAGATATCGATGTTCTCCATTTTTAGGAGTGCCTCAAGAGAGTGCATTTTGAGGTTTAGACTTCTAGCATTGAGTAGCATTAACTTCAGATTTTGCATGCTTGTACCTGTTACGGTGGTGGTTTTGTCCTTTGAACTTCGCCTAAAAAGGCACTATAGGGGTGGCAAGAGCCTTAGCCAGTAACCTGAATCCCAGGGGTGACATGTGCAGACCATCTCTGGCAAAGCATCATGGTCTGTCGATCATGTCGTCCCAGGCAGACAGATACTGGATCCCCTGTGAATGACACCAGAAGCTTAGCCATGGACAATGACAGAGTCATATTTGTACTTGTGGAGTGACTTGAGTGCATGAGTTATGTGGCAGATCCTGGCACCCGACAGGCAGCTCACTTTAATTTTCTCCTTGTTCAGCCTGGTGAGTCGGACATCAGTGTGCCTGACTATAGCATCACCTATGGCTAAAGTGTTAGGTACGTTGTCTTGCCTTAGGGGCTGTTGCTGGGTGGCACACTGGTGTTGTGAGCTATGTGACACTTTGGTTGTGATTGGTGTTTGTTCGTGTTTCAGCTTCAGAGGTCCTTGTTGCTTGAGCAGGTTACAGTTAAGTGCCTCCGCATATGTGGATTTAGTGTTGGTATGTGTAGGTGTTGGTGGTGTGAGTTTAGAAGGGCTATGTGTTGCTTGAGGTGTAGTGCGAGTGTTAACCTTCTCCTCTTGACTTCTTGACTGTCTAGCACAATCTTGGGTGGAGAGAGCATTGCTTCCAGTTTGGCTATGTAAGTGCATCTCTTACAGGTTGTAGTGTTGGGTGGTAGGAGGAGAGGGTTGTCTGTGTACATGAGGCAATTGCTGCATTGCCCAGTATGCCCAGATTCACCAGGCGGACAGGAGAAATCAACAGAAGCTGACCCTTGGACATGCCTGGTTTGGTGCTTTTTTTTTTTTTTTTAAGTACAGGAGCTGTTTTCCCTTACCGTAGCAAGGTACTTTGCAATTATAGGCTGTGTAGTGCCTATGATTAATTTCTCCTTATTAATAAGTCAGTTTACTTACATTACTGTACTTTCTCTCTTAGTTTTAGTCTGGCCAAGTGCAACTACCACAGAATTCCACACAGACTGGATTTGCTTAAACAAGAAAGGGGTTCTTTTTCTTCACCTCATTGATTGGATGATAGAATTTTGATACTCTTTAGGCACATTTGTTTCTGAGGATATTTATTTATTTTTATTTATTTTATTTTATATTTTTTTACCAGGATAGTCCGACTGGACCCATGTCCATTTACAGCAGAGGCCAGGGGAGAAAAGCTCCACATTCAGTACAGAAAAACAAATAGTTGAACAATAGTTAGGATAAGTTAGATCTGAGTAATCCAACTTTCCTCTAAGCTAAATGAATCCTGAGGTACTGCCTTAGGGCAGATAGCCTAGTACGAACCTATGAACCTATGAACCTATGATCAACTATACAGAAGCAAAAAATTGACAAAAGATAAAAATAAAACTTTTGATACAAAAAACAAAATTTGACACTAGATAAAAAATACAACTTTCGATACAGCAACAGAAATTGACACTAGATAAGCATTATAACTGACTATAGACACAGACAGAGACTACTTAGAAATTAATTAGTGTAAGTTTAGCATGAGCTAGTATAACTATTAGAAACTCGAGCAGAAAAATAAAATACCTGATACTGTAGAAAAATTACAGTAGGTATAACTGGATATGAAGCTATCTGGAGTGGTAGAAACAGTGAAGGTTAGGTAATGCATGGACATAGCCAGGAATTCATTAAGTGTAATTTAAGTGAGTTTTTTAACAGTGTAATAGTGGAGGCAGAAGATAAATCAGGGGGAAGGTTATTCCAGGATTTAGCTACGTTATGGGAGAATAGTACTTTACCTGTAGTGTTATTAGCCTTAGAGCTACAAAGGAGTGATTTGTCAGTGGAGCGAAGGGGACAATTTGATTTATAGGGTGTGAGTAGGTGACTTAGTGCTGTGGTTCTATCGGGATGTCTCACAATATTGTAGGCAATGATTAGTTGATGGTAATTGAGTAGTTGGGGAAATTCTAGCCATTGTAGTTCCTTTAGAGCCTGACAATGATGGGTTCTGAAGGTGCAGTTATTAGCAAACTTGGCAATTTTGTTGTAACATGTCACAAGTCTAGCAAGATCGCGTTTTCTGATAAGGGTAAGGATTGGTGCCACATAGATTAAAGTGGACAATAGATGAGTTTGGGCTAGGGAGATTCTCGCTTGTTTAGAGAAAAAGTTTTTGTTTCTGTATAGTGTTCCCATTTTTATGGACTTTTTTGATGGTTTGTGAAATGTAGACATCAAACTGCAGGTTTTTGTCAATTTCTACACCCAGGAGTTTGGTGTGATCAGAGGGGGTGATGATAGTACCATTTTTTGAAGTGGCTGAGAAGGACAGAGAGGTAGGAATGGATTTTTGGGGGGTGAAAAGAACCAATTTAGTCTTTTTGGGAGTTAGGATAAGTTAGATCTGAGTAATCCAACTTTCCACTAAGCTAAATGAATCCTGAGTGATTTGATGTAATGTGGTAAGTGAGGGTGCAGAGCAGATAAGAGTCGAATCGTCTGCATACTGTATGAGTGTAGCAGGGTGGGTGGAGGTATGAAGATTGTTACTGAAAACTGAAAAAAGAAGAGGACCTAATATAGAGCCTTGTGGTCCACCTATGTTTGTTGGGAGTAGAGGAGATAGTATACCTTGCCATTGGACAGACTGCTGCATATCTGACAGATAATTTTTAAACCAGGCAATAGTTGGAGGGGCAAAGGCTAGAGAGGCAGGGGTGTCTAGAAGTAGAGAGTAGGAGACCATGTTAAATGGTTTAGAGAGGTCTAAAAATATAGCAGATACAAAGTTATTGTTGTTTCTGTGTTGATTTACCAGGTTAGTAAAAGAGAGAAGAGCAGTAGTTGTGCTATGGTGTTGCCGGAAGCCATGTTGTGTGGAGGAGAGAAGATTGTGTGAGTTTAGAAAATTCATTACTTGAGAGTAGATACATTTTTCGAGTAGTTTAGATAGATGGGATAGAATCGCAATTGGACAATACTTGGAGAAATCATAGGAATTACCACCTTTGTGAAGTGGAATAATATATGAAACTTTCCATAGTTGAGGGATGTAAGCTTCCTGTATGGAGCAACTGATAAGGATAGATACAGGGCAAGATATGGACTAAGAAGCTACTTTTAGGAAGTTAGAAGGTAGATTGTCTGCAGCAAGGGTGACAGGCTTCAGTTTTAGGAAGAGTTTTTTAATAGGAGAGGTAGGAACAGATGAGAGAGTAAAGGAGGGGATGTTATCAGGGTATTTTGTTGAGGTATCTGAAAGTTTGTTTTTGGATAGTTGGTAGGATAAAGTCAGGATAGATTCTGTAAAGTGTTGATTAAATTGAGAGGCTATGTCTTTAGTACTGTTGGTGGAGGTGAGAGTTGGAGTGGTGGTTTTACCTGGTTTTAACAGTGAGTTGATAGTATGCCAAAACTTTTGAGGGTCTTTTGAGTGATTATTTTGGGCAGCAAGGAAATAATTCTGTTTATCCAATTTGGTTTGTTTCTTGGCCTGATTTCTGAGTTGTTGGTAGTTTTGTTTGGATAGGCTAGTGTTTTCTTTTTTCCACATTTTCCAAGCCTTGTCTCTTAACTTCAGTAGAGCTCTTGTGTCCCTACTTAGCCATGGTGCATAGTTTGTCTTAACTCTAAATTTCCTAATGGATGCGACTAAGTTTAGGACATTAATAAAAGTGCTATTAAAGTAGTCAATGGCCTGGTCTAAACTTAGGGTTTTAAGTGGTTCCCAGTTACATTGTTTTAGAATGGAGTTAAGATTCTGAATATTTAGTCTGTGGTCATAGCTGACTTGTCTAAAAGCTATGGACTTAGCTAAGCTGGTGCATTTACGAAGGAGGAACGTGGGGAGATGGTCACTTAGAGTGTCTGGTAGGCTTCCTGTCTGGTAGTTTTGTTTGGGACAATTGACTAGCGTCCATTCTAGTATAGATTGTTTTTTGTTTTTTTTTATCTATTCTAGTGGGTTCTTGGATGAGTTGGGAAAAACCAAAGAGAGTGATGTGGTTAGTGGGGTTGTTAGAGTTGCATGCAAACCAGTCAGTATTTAGGTCACCTAGTAGAATGGTTTCCTGTGGAAGATTATCTGTAGTCCAGTGTAGGATTTCTTCAATGGTGGGGAAGTTATTTCATGGGGGAATGTAACAGCAGAGTATATTGATTTTTTGGTGTTTTTTATATATAGGACTGAGCCTAAGATTTCGGCATTTTGAAATTTAGGTAAAGGGGTTTATAGGGGTTTTATGTTGAGTGTACTTTTAAAAAGGATAGCAATTCCACCTCCCTTCTTGCTTACTCTATCCTGTCTTAATATATTATTGCCTGGTGGAAGGATTTCCTCGTCTTTGGTGTTTGGTTTTAGCCAGGTCTCAGTAATGGTTAGTATGTCTGGGGAGTTGCGGACTATAAATGCATGTAGGTCAGGAAGTTTGTTAGATAAACACCTAGTGTTAATATTAAGTACTGATAGGTCAGAGGTTTGTTTGGTTAATAGCAGAGTGTTAAGCAGTCCTGGGTTTGGGTGTATGTCTCCTGAAGTGAGTAGTTTCTTTGTGATAAACAGTATATATTTAATAGTGTGTGATACGTCTGTGTTGGATATAAGTGATATTTTTATATTGTAAGAAGTGGTTATGTGAAACTTATATATGCGTAGTATTGAGTTGTCTTTAAATAATCTGGCAGTGATAGGGAAATTTGAGGGTGTGTTTGATTTTGTGTAAGTATGTGTTATATGGAATGCAGTGTTTTCTAATGCTGTGTTAGTATGAATTTTTGTGATGTAGGTTAGGTGTGTGAATGTAAAACAAAGAATTCCTAGTCTGAGATGCATTTTTGATAGAGTGGTGGTTGGTTACTGTTGGTGGTGTAGTTTGAGTCTGGAGGGAAGAGTGAGGGTATGCTGGTAGGTACTAAATTTGTATTAGTGGAGAGTTAGTAGGGAAAGTTAGGCCTAACTTAACCTAACAAAAAACAAATAGAAACACTTCAGTGTTTATAACACTAGCAAAGAATTATGTAGGATTGTACAAGTAACTCCACAATGTCAGTTTACAAATTTAAAATACTTCTTATAACAAAAAAATATCAGACTACAGTGTTTAAACAAGACAAAAAAATGTCATCAGCTCCTATTCAAGCACACTGATTATTAGGCCATGCTTCACTGTGCACACTTGCGAGAGGGTGTAAGATATCTGAACTATATCCTAAGATAGCAGTTATAACAGTTTCCATGCTTCCACAGTGCTACTAAGAAATTAGGCCATGCTTCTCTATGCACACTTGCAAGTGGGAGTAAGACTCTAGTGTGCTTTATATTATCATGCTAATACGATATCATGCCATTACAGCATTGAACATTCAGAGCGCAGCATGTCTACTAGGCAAGTATGTTGCCTGTTACTAGCAGAAAACACACAAAAAACTTGTAGAAGATCAAAACCATACATATACCAAACCTACTAGACAAGTTAGCTTTCATAAAAAATATAACCAGGCTTTCATAAGAAATTATTATCTGAATGCTGCTTATTTCACATGTATTTGGTAACACCCCCAACCCAATTACCTCACCCTAGAGTGACATAAAGGCCTTTATTCGCATAATCAAGTTTCCAAATACCTTTTTAAAGCAGGAAAAGTACTCTTAATAATGACTTACCACTGTAATGTGAAAAAGTCATATACCACTGGACTTATAAACAAAATGAATTAGAATATACAAATGACTAGCTGAAGCTAACAAAGCGACTAATACACTTTCCGTTCATCCATGGTTTCAAACATAAAAACAATTATAAAGGCAGATTATACAAATTAAAGATTCCAAATTGATGGCTCTCCAAAAAAAGGGCCTACTTCAGTATCACTGCCGTTGATTTTATATAATCAGATATTCAATAGCAACATGTCCAAAACCAATTCTTCCACATACCATGCACTGGTAAGTGAAAAACAATAGAAAGACCCTCACAAAAAATGTTCAAAAGTCAACACCTCTTGTTATCCGGTAATTGTTCGTTCCCAGTTCAAAATGTAAAGTTTGCTAACTTCCACCCCTTATTAGTTGATCAGTTCACCACCAAACTCTTCCGATGTTCCTTCGAGCAATGAAAAACTCTACTGAAAATTCAGTTAATCAGAAAAATAGTCACAAAAAATACTAAACCTGCAGTCTAGAACACTGCATCTGCATAAGACGTATAATCTGAAAATCATTGTAGCAGCAAGCCCCACCTGAAAGCAATCATTCTAATATGTTAGAAAACCTTCTTATCATACTAGGTGAACTCGATGGCCAAAGAACTATAAAAATATTCCTCCGACAACATAACCACAAGCAGATATAAGTCCACAAGTAAAGCTGCTTAGTGAAAAAAATCACAGGTAAACACCTAATGGATCTGCAGTTGAAAAAACAGCCGCTGTAGGAAAAAGATCTTGACAATCGGTCTCTTCTTTTCTTGTTTTTTTTTTTTAATGTTTAGTTCTGTTTCTCTTTCTTGTCTGGTACCAGGTGAAGATCCCAAGGGTGCAGTTGTAGTTTAAATGATGATTTTTATGGTGACTTCCAGAAGTTTCTGAATCATGCTTGTAATGAGACTCTCACAGATCCACACCTCTCCAACACATAGATAAAAGACAGTGGGTGGAGGTAGCTGTTTGCTGGATATAGGTTCATACTAAGGGAGATCAAAAACTACTACTTAAAATCATACATATGTATATGCAAGTGGAAATGATTTTCTAGTTGGTACCAGTCCAAGAACCAGAAGCCTCTTCAGGCCTGGCTGTCTCTGATTCTTTATTATTTGTGTGAGCTACTGTCTTCTTGTCTTTCTTAATCCTCCATCAAGGTTCATTTATGAGCCATCTCTACTTGTCTGCCATTAGACCCCCCCCTTTCTAATCACTCTCAAGTTAAACAGTTTTTGAAAGGGGTGTTGCATATGCATCCACCTAGGAAACACAGGGCTCCTCCTTGGGATCTTAACTTTGTGCTTTAAATCCTTATTCCTTCTCCATTTGAACCAGCTCATCAGACTGAATTGCAGACTGTTTTACCCACTGCTCTGACTTCTGCTAAAAGAGTATCTGAGTTTCCTGCACTTATAGTGGGTTAACCCTGACTTTTTTCTCATAAGGATGAGTTTTTTAACAACTAGTCCTTCTTTTATGCCTAAAGTGGTCCCTGAGATTACTTTAAACCAGACTATTAATCTCCCTGTCTTCTTTCTTGAACCAAGAACAAGGGAGAAAAGATTCTTCACACTTTAGATGTCCAAAGGCAGTTCATCAGTGGCATACCTAGCATATCTGACACCCTCTCTCCAATATGACAATTGTTTTCAGTAATGATCATGAAATTAAACAAAACAATGACCTGAAAACAAAATAGTGAAATTTTCCTTTTATTGAACCTTGTATATACAATCACACCAGTAAAATAAATAACATTACTGTGTTCTTGAAAAAGGAAAAACTTAGGGCCGGATTCACGAAGGCTTGCACGGAGTCTAAGAGTAGTGTAAGACTCCATGCAGCCTTCTCGATCCAGGAACAGCCCAAAGTCCGTGTAAGAGACAAGCTAAAACGGCTCTTACACGGAGTGGGCGTGGATAAGCTAATCACCTCACTTGCAGCCGAATAGCATGCAAATGAGGATGATTAGTGATCCATGAAGTCCAGAACAGCCCGTGTAAGAGCCGTTTTAGCTGCAGAAATGTACTCAGTTGACAACTGAGTACGTTTCTGCAAAAACCACAATGGAGCCATGTCAGCTCCAAATAAAGGGTGCATATGTGTCAGGCAGCATGCCAATGGCCAAATATGTGGCCATTGGCAAGGTAACCTGATGCAAATATCTTAAAAATATAATTTTTTCGGCGATCGCCGATGTTTAAACCAAGCGCGGCCAGCATAAGGCTGCGCTGTATAAAATATAAAAACGAAGGTTTTAAACCCACAAATGTGGGTTTTATTTAATACATGGATTGTCAATGCAGGGACCAGCAGACCAAAACCAACATGGCCACCGTGTAGTGGTTGCTAAGGGGAAGCTGAGTCTAAGAGATGTAACTAAGCATTAGTAGGCAATCTGATGCAAATGAGTGTTAGGATACTGAATTCCACTGTCACATAGCAAATGAGCACAGTCTGAGTAGTGTAAGAGTTACAGAAGGGGAGGAACAGAGTAGGAGATAGGTGACATCACAGGGGGAATGGTAGAAAGAAATGCAGTTCATTGGAGGTCAGAGTTACATGACAGATGTCAGACAGATATCATGGAAAGAGGTGTGCCACTAAATAAGCATGAGAAAGTCAAGAAATGGAAGGTGTACACTGTTGCCTACACCAAAGTTTCTTGCTGGGTGTGTGTGCGCACGTGTGCGCGCCATGAAGCGCGAGTAAGGCAGTGTGTGCACGTGTAAGGCAGACTGAGCATGTGGGAGCATGTTGGGAGATGTTTAACACTGTTTGCTTGGGTGTGCACGCGTTTTAATCCGAATAAGCAGATTCTGAACCGTGTAAGCATTTGTGCGCGCATGTAAGCCACTGTGAGCGTGTTTCTGCTGGTGTACACACTGCTCCCACCTGAGGAAACAGAAAGAAAAAAGGAAGCAACAGATTTAGTAGGAAGCTAGCAGGGAATACTGCTGGAGCTAGCAGGTGAAAACAATTAGACGCAGGCAATTACACAAGCAGAATAGTAGCCCAGCCCAGCACTTAAAACTCTGCAAACAGCAGTGCAGGATGTTTCTCTCAAGAGACACTGCAAGACAGGAGTTAAGTTATCAGAAGTGAAAACTGAAAAAGCTGAACTCAGAGCAGAAATGTTAGGGGCTGCCATAGCTGTCATCATGAGACATAGGCGACTTGCTGAGGGTGGTGACAATGCAGATGGTGCCAGACAACCCACAGTGAGGAGACGGAGAAGAGTGTACAGGCCCAGGGTCACCTACCATGGGTTACATGAGCTGGAGATAGTAGAGCGCTATAGAGTGGACAGAGACCTCCTGCAGCAAATAGTCGAGCTGTGCAGGCCACGCCTCACACACAGAACCAACAGAGGGGAACCCGTCCCAGTGGAAACCAAGGTATGTGTTGGCCTAAGAATACTAGCAACAGGTACCTTCCAGAGACCAACTGGTGATATGATGGGGATATCACAGGCATCAGCCTCCAGGGTACTGCACCAGTTCCTGGATGCCATGTCAGCACATGTCGGTGATCATGTATATTTCCCCAATGCCTGTGAGGTATTGGCCAGCAATATGCATCTCTTCCAGCAAATAGCGGAATACCCTGAGGTAGTGGGTGCAATAGACTGCACGCACATATGCATCAAAGCACCAGCCGGTGAGCAGGGTAGGGCATACATCAACCGCAAGGGCTTCCCCTCCATCAACTGCCAGGTCGTGTGTGATGCCCAGGGCATAATAATGAATGTGTGTGCTGGCTGTCCTGGGAGCTACCATGATTCCCACATCTGGCATTTGACGCAGCTGTACCAGACATTTGCCAATGGGGACATCCTGCACGGACACCTAGTGGGGGATGCAGGTTATGCACTGGAGCCGTGGCTGATGACACCCATCAGAAACACACACACACCTGAACAGGAACGCCATAATGAGACACACGCACAAACACGTAATGTAATAGAGTGTGTGTTTGGGCTGCTCAAGTCACGGTTCCGGTGTCTGGACACATCTGGTGGAGCCTTGCAGTACACACCAACTACATGTACCCAAATTGTCATGGTATGTGCTATGCTACATAATATGATCTTGCGAAAACAGCTGCAGCAGGACCAGCATAGGACTGGGCCAAACAGCCCCCCACCATTGCCAAGGCCATCACAGGCAGAGCGTGACTCGGAGGAGGAACAACCTGAGCCTACCCCAGTAGGCAGACGGAGGCGTGCCCAGTATGCCCTGGCCTTGGCAAAGAGGCAACGCATAGCACATACACTGGCTCAGTAGGAACCCTGGGAATGATACCCCTCTCTGACTCACTCATATAGTAACAGGGATGCCTAACATGACACAACCTGCTCTCAAACATGTACAGGGAAGTGTAATATGCGCATCCGACAGAGGCAGCCCTGCAGCACCACCTGAGTCATGAATGCTATGTGTTAAGTAATGTAACACCATGTACTATATGCACACCTGAGGACCCTGACTAACATCCTACCCTCACCAAGCATCATGCCACAACATGACAATGAGATGTTCAAGTGCAATAATTGACTGAAGTATCGCAGTTAGTCAAAGGGGATCCAATGTGTGCCAGTCTGGGATGACATGCTGAGCATGACATGATGCTCCACCTGCTAGGACTGGCGTGCACCTATCAGTGCAGGCCGTATGGATACTGGCAAAGGCTGTTGTTACCCACAGTGTGCCCTGAATAGGTAAGGCTCAAAACACAAACCTATCTCCATAGGTATCAGAAGGGATAAGAATAAGATAAGGGATAAGTCGAAACAGCAAGATGCATGCAGTCTAAACTCACCCAGTATGGAGAATGTTGATATCTGCGCTGTAACAGAAAACTGAGTCAAGGCTCACAACAGCACCCTAACACTACCAGGTTACACCTCATACTGTGCTGTACAGCCTCAAAACATGGAACACGCTACAAAGGAGGGTGACTAGCAAGAATTGTCAAGGATAACCACACCCCCATGTTGGTACCACAACAAAAAGCAGCATGGACTAGCCATGGTCAAGTAACAGTGGCTAAAACTGCCCAAGTTTATAGCCTGCTACAGACTACTGTCCCAACACCAGGAACTGCACCTGGCCTATGCTGGAATACATGAATATATCAAGTCCTCCAAACCACATTATATTGGGTGACTGAAAATACCCAGACATAGGCTGGGAGCATTATACTAGCTCCAACAGTGTAGGACAAAAGTTCATAGAATCCATAAACCAAAAGGCCCAGGAACAACTTACCACTCCCACAAGAGGGGTAAGCATACTGAATGTGATAATCAGCAACATGGGTACTGGATGGCAAGATGAGAAGTGTATTGCTCACTGGTAAAACCAGACCATAGAGTAATCACACTGGATATACAAATCCTGACCACAGTCCCTGGCCAGAAAACCACGGTGGAAAACATGTGTAAAGCAATATTTGCACTCCTCCAAACTGATGTGGAATCCATTAAAGGTCCTGTGCAGGTGCAAAATATGGGCCACACCTCAGAACCTGTAATACAGCCATTCCATGAACACTGCCATGAATGCTTGGATTATGCAATCCTAAATTAAAACAAGACACAATGCCATACACGCAGGAATCTGGCATGGTGGACACCAGCCATAACCAAACCATGCAAGAGAATGAGGAAGCTACTACATGATAGAGCAAACATAAACAATGAAGTAATCACTGATCAGTAGTATGGCAATAAAATCTGTCCACACATACAATCCACTAAGACCAGCCACAACAAGTTGAATCTGTGAATCCTGAGGCAATGTTACACCTGCCCCAAGTACACAGACAACCCCCAACTCCACCCAAGAAATACAAATATATGTGAGAGATGCAACCATCTATCCAAACTGGAGGCTGAGCTCCCTCAACTCAGTACTCCCAAAACTAGTCAGGAGGAGAAGGTAACCACACACACCACAAACACAGTCCCACATAGACCTATCACAACTGCAAACCAAACACATAAACACAGAAAAACATTCCCGGAGGCACAAATTACAAACACAGCACACCAACAGAGGCCTCTAAAGCAGACACCCAATCAAACAACCTCCAAACATAGCACATGCAACACATAGTACACAAAGCTGGTGTGCCAAACAGTCACAGGCCAGAAGGAGAAACAACATGCCTGATACAGTTGTAATAGGTGACTCCATAGTCAGATACACTGCTGTCCCACACCAGACTGAACAAGGGAAAGGGTACAGTAAGCTGCCTGTAGGCTGCCACAATACACCACATAACAGAAGTATGCAGGTCACTCCAAAGCAAGTAGAAATATGATGCAGTCATAGTCCATGCTGGTGTGAATGACCTGAGATGTACCTCCCTAGACTACATGAAAAGAGACATAGATGAGCTCTCTGCTTATGTAGTCCAGGCAGTATGACACTCACCGTTTGCAGCATCCTACCCTTACCAAGAATAATGCCACAGTACAAACACGGAATGATCAGTCATAGCAAGTGGCACACTTACTGGTGTCATTCAAGGGGATCAATGTCTGTCTGCTTGGGATGTCATGCTTGACAAGCCACGCAGCTGTTCTAGGGATGGCTTGCACCTGTTACCCTGGGCGTCTGGATATTGGATAAGGCCTTTGCCACCTCCATAGAGCCTTTTGTAGGCAAGGCTGAAAGACTGACCCACCACCCTAGAAAACATAAGTGGAAAGAAACATAAGGGTAATGCTGACCAATGCCAGATGTGTAAACCCCAATATGCATGCTCCCAAGGCCATCCCCAGTATGGAGAACATCGATGTCTGTGCAGTGACAGAAACCTGCTGCAAGCCTCCTGACAGCACACCAGCACTACCAGGTTATACCACATATCATGTGTCATGGCCCCAAAACCTGGAACAAAACATAAAAGGAGGGTGAGTATCCATATTCAGCACAGACACCCATACGTCCAGGTAACTGACAATGCACAAGGCATTGGAGTCCACCCATGTGCAACTAACTGTAGGCAAGACTGCTGTACAGTCTGTAGCATGCTACAGACCACACTCTCACACACAGGAACCCCACCCAGCCGTCCTGAAGACACTGGACAGTATGAATGTCCCACCAAATACCAAACAAGGTACCACAAATTACCACATAGGTGGTAAACCATTATGTATGGAAGGAGTAACCAGGGACCTAGGGACACAAGTGGACAGTAACCTGTTATGTGACACCCACATTGCCAATGTGGCTAGGAAGACCGTCTACATTTGACACTGTATCAGGAGAGGATTCACATCTACGTCAACAGTGGTCATTGTGCCCCTATACTGTTCTCTTATCACACCCATAATCTAGTACAATGCCTCATATGGGATGTACCTTGCCTGACACCTGCAGCAGTTAGAAAGACCTCAAAGGTACCTCACCAAGAGGATAAAGGGTCTCAAATATATGTCATATGCTGCCTGGCTGTAGACACCCCAGCTGAATGCAGTCACATACTGCCTACACAGAGGCATTGCATGCCTGTTGTAGAAGGCCATGCCCAACACAGGAGTAGTGGACATGCTCCACCCCAGAAAACTCAAAGCCATCGGAGCTGTGAGAGTGAGAGATGTCAACCTCAACAAATAATGAAATAGGATGTGCTGGTGGGACAGATACATAATCCAGAGGCTCCCCACACCCTGGACCAGAATCCCACTCCATGTTAGGCAGAGCCCCTCACTGACACTCTTCAACAGGAATCTTGCCAAGTGGATGGATGATTGTAGAGTTACACTGGGGGTCTTCACTGTGTCATGTCCAGACAGAGGCACAGCAAAGCAAATCATAAATGGCCATAATATTCACATAGCAAGGGGTGGCAAAAGCCACACACACTCTGGCTAGGCTAACAAATGCCCTAGGGTGGATAGCCTAGTATGAACCTATGAACCTATGAAGATACAAATTGTACAGGACACTAAGGATAATCCCAAGGCTTTCACAACTGATGGTAGGAACCATGTTGGGAATTCACAGATATGCTCTGAATCACACAAATATCACAAACACACACACATATTGCCAACATACATCCTGACAGGTGCAGTGCAAACCCCGAATGCAGAATATCTATCCCAGCAGACGGCTGGCCCCTGACATTGCAGATGCTGAGGTAACAGCCAGCATCTACAAAGCAAAACACACAGCAGCAATGGTATGAGATGGTGTCCTGGGCTTAGTGCAACATGGACTCCAAGATGAATGGAATGCCAAATCACACTACTGCTCAATGTCAGCCTTACCACAGAATATGTACCCAAAGAGCAGTGTACAACAACAGTGGTCCTTCTCAACAAAGGTGTTGCCTGAATGGATACTGAAAACTACTACCCCAGAATCCTGAGAAGCTTGGTCTGCACAGCTATGGAAAGGATCAGCATGTACCACAGACATAAAGATATTGGGGACCTACTGACACCGGACCCTACCCAGTGTGGCTTTCTTAAGTGCAGATCCTGCCCCTAAACATGTTTGACTCAATTGAAACAGTCATTAAGGTCATTGATGAGGGCAATGTGGTCCACACAGCGTAGCTGGACCTTGCAAAGGCTTCTTTACAATACCCTACGTGTTCATTATAGATAAGTTCACCAGCTTAAATATAAACCCCTATGTCAGTAGAGGGGTTGCAAACCAGACCAAGGACAGAATAGACATGGTCAGACATGCTGCAGCCATGTCAGACTACAAACCAGATATAACTGGCATCCCACAAGGCTTGGTCCTGGGATCCCCCTTGTCTGGTATATATGTCCCATAGGTACAGGCAAACATGGAAGGACTGTGTCTGAACATGTTTGCAGAGGACTACAAACTGCTCACCACATATGATCCACCAGCTGACACAAGCATCCCACAAAGGGCCACATAGAAACAGACAACTGGTGCCATAGCCATGTCAGCAAGCTAATTGCAGAAAAGTGTATAGTCAACCCTAGTGGATATACAGTAAGTGCCCACCAATTACCACATAGGTGTTAACCCATTATGTAGTTAACATGTAATGAGAGACCTGGGGACACAAGGTGATAGATATCCTGCATTGGACAAACATGTGCTGTAGTGTTTACAGAAATACCATATACCCACCTAATCATGAAGGTTGTCAGATCTAGATAAGGGGAGGTCATTGTGGCTCTGCAGTCATCCTTCATCAGCGGTACAATTGACTACAATAGCCCCTGTGGGATGTACCTCAGCAGACACCTCCATCAACCGTAAAGTCCCCAACAGTACCTCACCAGGAGTATCAAAGAGCTTGCACAGATGCCATGTGTTGCCTGTGTTGCTGGTATCAATAAACATGCTGCACCTTGTACAATCTGAATGGCAGTGAGCTATGCACATGAGAGACCTGAACCCCAGCACTGACTTACATAGGACAAGCTGTACTGCATGATCCATAACACAGAAGCCACCCCCACCCATGAGTGAACTCCCAGTACAGGCTACCCACAGAGTCACTTATCAATCTTCCTCAATAGGAATCTTGATGAGTGGATGGGAGATGGTAGCTTTAAACTGGGTATCACTGTCATGTCACAGGTAGACAGAGGCACAGTATACTAACCATGACATATGTCATGGCAAACTCCACTTACAATGTGTGTTGAAGGACAAACACACTCTCCAACTAGCATTAGACATGGACTAGGGCACATCGCTAGTGTTTGCAAATGTACACCTATGTTGTGGAATACACTACCAATGTTGGACAAGCCTGGTTTAAGTAGTTCATATCTGAACAGAATGCAACATGGTCAGATGTACACAACTGGCCCCTAACCAGGCTGTTGTGCTCACTATCGAAATGTAAAGCAGTGATAGCACTAAAGCCCAGGATACTGTCCACCACAGTCAAAGTACTACCAGTACACTATACAGTACTACAGTAAAACGGCACTTCAACCAGATAAGCAACAATAAAGGACAAACCCGTTCTTTGACTCAGAACTCAGAATTTAATCCAATAGGACACGTAATAAAACCAAAAGTCACAGTAGTAAAATCAAAAACACAGTAGATTAAGCGCTTTTCGTCTGACTAGTAGCAAACTTCCTCAGAACATAGTTAATGAAACTCTGAATGCTGTTCTTAAATGAAAAAGTGCGGGAACATTCAATCTAGAATTTAAAGCTATATACAGTAGTATTTTAAAAATAGATGGTGTTGAAATGTTAAAGTGGTCAAAATACAAATAAAATCATATCTGAACTCAAAAACATAGTGTTTTGTGTTTAAAAATATACACACAGTACTAATGTAGAAGTATATAAACAGGTCAGTCAATTGTGAAAGTAAAAAATTATCTCCTAAGACTATTCAGTTTTAAAATACAAGCTATAGAACAAGATTCATTTATACCAGGGTAATTAAAAGCATTCAGTCTTATCTGCCATAAAAGCTCAAGTTCTTCCAGTTTAAATGAGGCAGGTCCACCTCTAACATCCTGCACATATTGGTCAATAACTAAAAATTTAAATCTGTGACCAGCAAATAAGTGAGAATGTTTGGCCAAAGCATTGTCCAATTTGGAATGAGCTATTGCGTATTGATGCTCATAGACTCTGTCACGCAGCCGACGCTCGGTCTTACCAACATAGAATGCGTGACAGTCATTGCATTTGGCCAAATAGACTACAAATTTTGTGTTACAGTTGTATTTGGATTTTAACCTAAAACAATTTCCATTAATCATAAATTGATTAGTACAATCTACATATCTACACTGATTGCAATTCTCACATTTGGACATCCCAGTGCGTCTAAGGGTGGTTTTTTTACCACTTTCAATGATGTTTTTGATGTTCCTACCTTTACTAAATACCACATGTGGTCTATTACCCAACATGCCCAAAATAAGTGAATTGTTCCTTAACAGGTCCCAATTCTTTGACAAGATCTCTACAATAAATTTAGATTGGGCACTGAAAGCTGTAATAAAGGAACGCTGGAAAATTCCTTCTGGTGCTAAACTAAAACCCTCCAGAGATGTATGACCTACATCAGTCATAGTCGTTTCAGTATCTGTCAGTGTGTTTAAATGTAACAGTGGGAAGAACAATTTAGATTGTCTCTTAGTTTTTACTTCATCTATTAGTGAGTCAATTAGACACTCAGGGTAACCACGATGAAGAAACATATGTTTCAAAGTGTTACATTCGTTGTAAAAATCCACATCGAGGCTACATATACGAGATGCCCTCACGAGTTGGCCCTTTACAACAGATCTTTTCTGGTGGAATGGGTGGCAACTTGAGTAATGTAAAAAAGAATTGGAATATGTTGGTTTTCTATAGACTTGGTCTGTGAAACAGGATAAGTCCAAGTTTTTTACCAACAATATATCCAAATAAGCTATGAATTGGTCACTAAAAGAAAAAGTAAACTTCAAGAAGTCAGTAGTAGAATTGAAAGTGTTAACCATAGTGTTCGCCAAATTCTCATCTCACTGACTTACTTACACCCGTGACTGAAGAGACTAGTGACTCTTTGTTGGTACAAACTTTTCTAGACCTTACTCTGCCACATGTTGTACAGTCTGCTTCATCACCTACCCAGTCAATGTTGAATGACTCGGTTCTGGTTGGATCTACCTTTGACTCTGATGGGTGTTCTAGGTCTGACCATTTTGAATCAAATGCAACTATTTTACTCTATGAAGGCCCTGATGTCATATTTAATAGAGATAAAGACTTCAAAGTGTACAATTTTTCTGATAGTTCTCTATCAATAGATCTTGTGGACTTCCTTTCGAAAGGTCATACGTATGTACCTTGGTACAACATGGATATTTCAAGAACCATCTTAGACCTTAAAATATACACTAGGAAGCTCAACTTGGGAGTCTTTTTTATGGGCAATAATGCCCCCTCAGAAAAAAGTCAATTTCCGATAGCTAGTACTTTCAATCCGCCTCTCCACCCCCTTTTACAAATGTTTGAGCAAGTATGTGAACTAGATATGAGGAATTTAGTAAACACGAAAAAAACTATGAGAGGTTATTTCTCAAACGTTGAAAGGGAATTCCTTGATTACATTCAGACCCAGGATATTAGAGTTTGCAAACCAGATAAAGGGGGTGGACTTGTAGTTTTTGATAAAGCAGATTATATAGCTCGTATGTCAGTTCTTCTGGAAAATGAGACATACCAGCCTAGTTCTAGATCTGAAATTAATAAGGCTTACAGCCTTATTAAATCTTGTTTATACGACCTCTTTATTGAAGGCCGTATTGATCAAACCTTACTTGATTACACATGTACAATGTTTCCCAGGTTTCCAACATTGTTTGGAATACCTAAAATTCACAAGGACATCAGAAACCCTCCTATGCGCCCTTTGATTGATGGGCGTGGTTCTCCAACTTATGCCATATCTAAAGTCGTAGATGGTATCTTGCAGAAGTATGTGGCCCTTGAGTCACACATCTGCAAAGATTCCTGGTCATTTCTGTCTAAGATCAATGAATTGACCTTTAACAGTGGGTACAACTTTTTAACAATAGACGTCAAAGACCTCTATACTTGTATCCCTCACGACACAGCCCTGGAATGGGTGGCTGAGACAATGAAAAAACATGATGCTTCAATTGCAGTTATTACTTTGGTATCTGAATTACTGGATTTAGTTTTAACTAATAATTTTTTTATGTTTGATGATAAATTTTATTTACAAAAAATTGGTTTGGCCATGGGCTCGCCATGCGGTGCTAGTGTGGCGAACCTTGTTATGGCGCAGTGGGAAACTAAATAGTGTAACCTTGTTTGGCGT
>NC_056732.1:555779236-555878339 GCF_019279795.1 Protopterus annectens
GGTATAGCAGTAGTCCCAATCATGCAGGGTATGGAAGCACAGCGACAAATTGATACCTATGCAGTGCAATCGGAGGGTGAAATGTTTTATTGGTATAGCCCGGACTTGGTTACGACTGGTCCAGGGGCTGTGATCGAAGAATTGATGAATGTAGCCATCAGCAAGTTCCCCTGCCTTGATATTGATAAGCAACACTTGTTGCACTGTACCCTGTATTATTGTAACACGCCAGGACCGGATAAGGAATATGAGCAAGAATTGTTTAGAAATTGTGCAAACAGATTGATGTTATGTAATCTGTACTGGGACATAGAAGGGAACAGTGTAGTAAGCTGTTCATTGCCCCAGGAGTTCTTTACACTCTATAAATCTAATCGATTACCACATGTTAGCTTAACTAAGGACAGAAACATAGAATGGGCAGACTTAGGAGAAAAAGTCACAAGATGGGAGAAACAGACAGAATTAGAACTGTCAGAACAGGGAATACAAATACAGAAGCTGAATTGAATAACTCAGGCCCACCCAGCCGTACACTTGCAGTGTAGCAAGGACAGCTGATTAGCACTCCTATTAAAGGAGGAAGAGAATGCCTTACAGAATATACCAGAAACTCTCTGGTCAACAGGAAAGTCAGATGTAGGACTTATTCGTACAGCAGGGCCAGTTACTATCACGCCAAAGTCAGCATTTAGACCACAGAAGAGACAGTATCCCTTAAGAAAAGATGCAGAGGTAGGAATCAAACCTATTATAGCAGCTTTACTTAGGGAAGGGGTGCTGGTGGAATCTCCTGATTCACCATGTAACACACCCTTATTTCCTGTTAAGAAAGCAAATGGAGAATGGCGTATGGTCCAAGATTTACAAGCTGTAAATGATGCAGTAATACCAAGGGCACCTACGGTGCCAGACCCACACACCCTGTTGAATGATTTAAAACCTCAACAGAAATATTTTTCTGTGGTAGATATCAGCAATGCGTTCTTTTCGATACCAATACACCCTGACAGCCAGTATTGGTTTGCATTCACATTTCAGGGGAAAATGTATACATATACGCGACTACCACAGGGATATTGTGAAAGTCCAACAATATTCTCACAAGAAATGGCAAGCAACTTGGTGGGATTTACCCCACTAAGAGGCAGTCAGATTTTACTTTATGTTGATGATATCCTGCTGGCTGCACCCACCCAGCAAGATTGCAAAGAAGATACCATAGCGCTATTACAATTTTTAGCCGCTGAAGGACATAAGGTAAACAAAAATAAACTACAGCTTTGGAAAAAACAAGTCAAATACCTAGGATATGTGATATCCAAAGAGGGTAGAACATTAGATGAGGACAGAAAAGTAGCAATTTTGCAAGCACCAAAACCCACTACCAAGAAGGAAATGATGTCCTTCCTGGGTACAACTAATTTTTGCCGGAGCTGGATTCCAAACTATGCCTTGGAATCTGCACCTCTGACTGACCTGATATATAAAAAGCCTATGGCAGCACAGGATTTGTTACAATGGACACCAGAGGCAGAATCTGCTTTCTGCAAACTGAAACAGTTAATAGCATCCTCATTAGTTCATTCTGGGATTACCAAACTACTATAAATGTTTTTCCAAACTGTAGATTGTAAGCAAGGTTATATGACATCAGTGTTAACACAACAGCATGGGGACAAGCAACGCCCCATTGCTTATTATTCATCACAACTAGACCCAGTGGCACGGTCTTTACCTCACTGTGTATAAGCGGTAGTTGCAGCTGCAATGGCAGTACAGGCTTCGGCCTCAGTAGTTTTATTCCACCCTCTCACTTTAAGAGTGCCTCATGCAGTTGTGTTTATTTTACTGCAAGAGAAGGTAGCATATCTTTCCCCTGCTAGGCATCTTTCCTGTATGACTATATTGTTGAGCCAACCTTACATGACAATTGAACGATGCACAACTTTGAACCCTTCTACCTTGCTCCCAACCCCTGCAGATGGCACACCACACCGCTGCCTGCAGGTGATTGAGCAAAAGACACTACCTAGAAAAGATCTCACGGATGTCCCCTTGGATGATGCCGAGGTGACATACTACGTGGATGGTTCGTGCAAAAGGGGTCCTGCAGGACAGAACCTAGTAGGATATGCAGTAGTTTCTGATACTGAGATTATAGAAGCAAAACCTTTACCACACAACTTATCTGCACAGGCAGCAGAATTGATTGCCTTGACACGGGCATGTACCTTAGCAAAGGGTAAATGTGTGAACATTTTTACTGACAGCCAGTACGTGTTTTCTACTGTACATGTTTTTGCTCAACAGTGGAAAAATCGAGGAATGATAACATCTACTGGCAAACCTATCAATCATGCACAGTTTATTTTAGATCTTTTAAAATCTATTCAGTTACCTCAGAAAGTAGCTATTTGTAAATGCATCGCTCATACCAAACAACAAGATAGGATTTCAAAAGGTAATGCGAGAGCTGAAACAGCTGCAAAACAGGCAGCTTCAGAAGTATTTCTTTTAAATGAGGAACTACAACCCTCTGAGATTTTAGACTTAGAAATGTTAAAGACAATGCAGACACTCACTACGCAAGCTGAAAAACAAAGATGGGTAAAACGAGGAGCAATTCTCGAAAAGGGGCTGTACATCTCTAAAGAAGGGAAACCGATATTACCATCCAATTTGTTTAGATATGCAGCTTTGTTGAGCCATGGGCAATGCCATGTCTCAACAGGGGGGATGGTACAGCTGGTGAACCGAGTGTTCACAACATATGGATTTACAAACTATTCTAAAAAATTTTGTTTGATGTGCCACATTTGTAACAAACATCATACACAAGGGGCATTAAAGCCCAAGCAAGGGAGTTTCCCTACACCACCATATCCGTTTCATACTATCTGTATGGATTTCATAGAATTGAACAAATATGAAAACAAGAAGTATTGTCTTGTCATTGTAGATATGTTTTCCAGATGGGTGGAAGCCTTTCCGACCAAAAATCCAGATGCAGCTACGGTAGCGAAAGTCCTTGTTAAAGAAATCATCCCTAGATTCGGCATTCTGGAAAGGATCTACAGTGACAATGGTACACACTTTGTAAACCAAACATACAACAGTTAAGTAAGCATTTTGGCATTTCTTTAAAAAATCATTGTGCATACCATCCGCTATCTGCAGGGCTAGTTGAAAGGCACAATGGAATTTTAAAGAATAAGTTAAGAAAATTAATAGCAGAAACAGAAAAGAATTGGGTGTACGGTCTGCCCTGGCACTGTTGAGCATTAGAACTGTTTAGACTGCAAAAGGATTGACTCCTTTTGAAAAACTATTTGGAAGGGCTTATTATATACCCCAGTGGAAACCTCTCATGCCCGCAGACCAGGAGGCTGACTGTATACTAGCTGAATACATGAGAAACTTGTTGAATTCTAAACATCTGTTGCAGTCAAATTCTGTGATAAAGAACAAACCAAAACATCGGAAGTGGCAGTGATCCCAGGGAATTGGATCTGGGTGAAAACTGTTAAAAAGAAGAATTGGACATCACCAAGGTGGGAAGGTCCATACCAGGTGCTTCTTTCGACACCCACTGCAGTCAAAATCGCAGAGCGAGCCTCGTGGATCCATCTGACACACTGTAAACTAGTTAATAGCTTTGAACTGGACAAAAATCTTACTTCTCCATCGGGGCCCTCAGCACAAAGTCTGGCTACAAAGGGGGGTCAGATCAACAGGACTGATCCGTCTCAACCCCAGTAAAGAAACCATCAGTGCTGAAGGTCCTATTAGGGCAGAGAGTAAGACCACATGTTAAAAGCAAAAATGATAGAATCTAGAAAAATCCAAATAGAGCTACTCGGAAGAGTTGGAGAAAATAGGAATACAGAACAACCATTTCCTCAGAAGTATTGCATAATCATCCTGTTAACTGTACTAGTGACAATAATCTTTTTGTTGTGGCCATTCCTTTTCCCAGCCACACAAACTGAACTGAATAAACGTGAAGAGTTGCACATAGACTGGCATCCAAACTTCAATACTTATCAGGCAATCAAATATGTGTATGCTGAGACTTTCAATGTTTCGAATTGCTGGATTTGCACAGTTTTGCCAACAGCATATGGGGGGTTATTGTTAACTTCAGTCCCCCTAGGGGTCAACGAGACCTGGGAAAACTTGGTTCATGATACATCAACTATTACAGCACAAGATAAAATAGCATTGCACTTGTCTGTTCAACAAAAGGGAACTGTGTGTTTTTACAAAAATTATACAGTCCAGGTGGGCTGGAGCAATTGCAATGTAACTGTTCCTTATAGATACTATACTAAAGCTAATAACACAGGTTTTTATTGTAACACAAACTAGGATTCATTTTTTTTAAACTGATGCACAAAACAATTGAAGAAGTAAGACATGATTCTGTTCTCCATAAATAACTGTATAAGTGACAGAAAAATGTTTCACGCAGGACAAGTGTATATTCATAGTAAAGTTACTACTAAAGTTGAAGATTGTTATTTTGTATGTGGTAGAAAAGCATATAAGTGGTTACCTGAGAATTGGTCTGGCAGTTGTTTTTTGGGCTACCTGGTTCCGGCCATACGACACACAGCAGTTTTACCTTGAGGAAAAATTTGAAATGTTCGAGAAGCCGTCAAGAAGCCTGTCAATCCAGTAGGACAACTCGATGCACCCTGGAAAAATCATCATGCTGTGGGCGATGGACTGACACACATGGACTTGAGTGATTCTGTTATATCATGGGCAGGCATATTACCAGCATATGGGGCAGTAAAATCAATCTGGGAACTGAGAAAACTGTATAAACTTCTCGAAGTAATGAGCAATGCAACCTTTTCCGCTCTAGAATTAGTGACTGATGAACTGAATGCCATGAGAACTGTAGTGCTTCAAAACCGCATGGCTCTCGACTTCACCCAAGCGGCGAGAGGCGGTACTTGCGCTTTAATCCTGGAGGAGTGCTATTCGTATATTCCTGACCATAAACACGAGATAGACAATCACCTTGAGGTAATTCAGCAAGTATCGGCCATGACCAAACCAGGACCAAACCCATTGATGGACTTTTTTCAGAGATTGTTTGGGGGGTGGGGCAGTATCCTAATGAACATTCTGATTGCCATCTGTGTAGGAATGATCCTACTAGGGGTATGTGGTTGCTGCTGCATCCCCTGCATGAAAAGACTGATTAAAGACTTTATAGACATGTCAGTTTCAGAAACCTTATATCAAGGTGCTGAATTTGAAGAACTGTTGAAAAATTTAAACTGTTTTCATAAGTTTAAACTGAATGACTCTCTTAACTGCAAATCCTGAGTAGGAAGAGGTTAGGGGAAGAAAAACTGTTTATGCTTATTTTTGAAAGTAGAATAAAGTATTATTAAAAGGGGGGAAATGTTAGAAAAATATGTATTAGTAATATGCTTAGTGTATTCCAGGTTTGAAAAGGGTTAACACGTTTATTCTATTTCACACTGCATAAATCTGTACGAACTGCAGAAGCATTCCAATATTGTAATGTCATGAAATATGAGCAGTTATGATCTTCGCTTATGCTTTGGAAATTTACAGGGAAGCATACAATTTCTGCTAGTGTCAGGAAAATAATAAATAGATGTATCACTTGTAATGTCATGAGATTTAAACAAAGAGTTATTGATTTTCCGCTTATGCTATGAGAAAATACACAGCTGCAGAAGCTATTGATAATGAAGACAAAGGCTGCTTGAAAATATGAACTGCAATCAGCATTCACTTGTACCTAAGCTAGAAAAGTACCTTGAAATGTAACATATGTATTAGAATTGCACAACAGAAGCTTGTAATGGGCTAAAGCCCCCAAGGTCAGGTTGTTTTTCTCAAATGTTTTTCATAAATCCAGTCATGTCAGCAGGAAATTCAAGTAACATTTTCTATGTAACACATAGTGAGCTTTGAATCTGAGCATGTCAGCAGAAAATCTGAGTAACATTTGCTGTAGAACAATACAGAAAGTTGTGTCTAACTACGTCAACCATAGAAAGTAACATTTTGTAGAACAGTATAAGAGAAGCATACTTCCTGTTAGTAATTAGGCAAAATCCTGTATTTGCATGTTTTTGTCTCCTTGCTGCAAGTAAGGTGCCATACCTGAACCTTATGTGAATTGGTCTTTGAAGTTTTTTCCTTTGACACTTTCCCAGAGGAAATGCTCCCTAAGAGTATGCAAGGTTTCACCGAAAAAAAGATCTTCTGGAGGGGAAGCAGAGGGAATGGAATCCTTTGCATCAGAATCCTCATAAGTAGATAAGGGCAAATCCTGGTAATCAGAAGGAGCAGAAATATCAGATTCCTGATCAGAAGAATCAGAAAGAAATTCGGTTCTAGGTCTCTTAGAGGGGGAAGGCTGTCTTCCCCTAATTAAGGTAATAAGGCCTTCAGCCATTCTAAGCATTTGTTTTTGAGGCATATGGGCCTGAGCCTGCGGTTTGGTCATCGGTTTTCTAGGCGTAGTGTGAGTTTTTGGCCTGGATGAAAACGATGGTGTCGGTTTAATATGAATGTCTGTAAGCCTGAATACACCCTCAGAAGCTGGTGTCTGCACAGCGGCTCTGGATCCATCCAAGGTAGAGACATCTGCAGGTTCCATAGTCGAAGAAGCATCTCGTGGCATACCGGACTCCGAATGGTTCTCAGCAGAGGCCTGCAAATCTGAAGTAGCGGGTATCAGGGGCTGCGAAAGCACCTCACTGAGTACCGGTAGACTGGCGTTTAGCTTAACGGAAATGTCGTCAGCAGTTTTGGATCTATGTGGTCTGTCTCTGCCTTTATCCTTTTTTTTTTCAGAAGATCAGTAGTCGGATGGCTTAACAAAGCCATTTCGGAGTACACAGATTGAGTACGAAAGTAATTGGCTGCAAAAATAGCCTGACAACGAATAGTTTGGGCATTGAACAAGGCACAAAACCGACAGCAAGGGACTTCGTGGTCTGGGCCTAAACAAGGGATGCAGTAAGAATGAAAATCTCTATGAGGTATTTGCTTTCCACAGGTAAGACAATTGTTAACTTTTACTGACCTCGGTTAGAGCAAGAAAAAGGATCCCCAATGGGGTATTTATCTTTTTTGAAGACTTCGGGTCTGAAACTCGAAAACGAAAATTTCAGGAGTCGGCTGACCGGCACTTGCAAACTGCTTCTGCTTCGAGCACCGCACGGCAAGAAAGACTGATGTAATGGCGTTGGCTGCATGTTTTATATCCCTGACGACCTGACGTCATGGAAGAGACAGCATCCGACGCAGAAATCCGAAGACTCTGGTATTCAGGCTGGCTGAGGGCTACCTGCAGGAAGATAACCCAAATGTGATGACTGCAACAGTGAAACACGAAGAACATCTGATAGTGTAATCCTGACTAGTGCTGCCTCCAGGTATATCTTCAGTTACATCCTGCTGACACGTCTAGGCATCCAATATAGCCTGTTCATATTTGCATTAATAATTTAAAAATCATACCACATACTAACTATTGAAAGACTTCAGTCTTAAAGCTTACATGATGGGCAACACATCTGCACTAATATTTGACCTCTATCTAGTGCTACTTGAGAGGTTATTTCTTGTTCATATACTATTTATATTGTCATAATAATCATATTTTTCTAAATATCTCAACAACTAAGTAACACAGACTTTACTGCTTAAAAACGTATTAAGGCTGATGAATGAACCAAGTGTTGCTGACAGTACGTGTGCAGCTTGTGTGGTTACTGAGATATTGTAAGTTGTTTACAAATGATTACAAAATTAATATTTACTCTTGTTTATTTTGACTTACAAACTCCAGTTTAAGACCTAGAATTTAATAATCACTATCACTATAAAGATTTGTTTGCGCTGAACACCATTTACATTTCTTTGCTAATCATATGGCTGCAGAGTTATGGATATTTGTTTGAAATGATAGCCTATGACCAGATTTTTGTCAAAAACCTTGTCCAGAAATTGGGAGTTAAAAGTACAAACCTCTGGGGCTCCACTGGAGTGAATGAGTTAACTCAAACATCTGAAGTCTGGATCTATAGGAAGGTGATGATAAGCATCTTTTAAATCTAAGGTCACTAAAAAACTGAAATGAGCAATAAGAAGCAAAACGTAGTGAAGGGACAACACTGAACTTTGGCACTATTAGAAACAGGTTTAGAAAACAAATATCTAGAATTGGGCTCCATTAATCTCCGTTATCACCAGAAACATGCTGTAATAAAACGCTTCTCCTAACTGAAAAGGAGTGAATGCTTCCATCATCCCCTGAGGCAGGAGGAAACAAATGACGTGGGAAAACAGGAATTTGGTCAGGTGAGAAAAAGATTCCCACTGCCATCTATAACCTTGACTGATTACTTTCAGAATCCATCTCTCCGAAACAATCTGTTGCCAAAGAAAGAAATGGAGGTTCAGACTTTCTGGAAAGATTAAAATTTTGCCAGACTGGGAGTGGGAGGGGAATCTTGTAGACAGTCATGCAAACATATAGATACATATAGATTAAACATATAGATTGCCCTTTGTTGTTGGGGGGGGGTCCTCCTTTCTTTTTGGAACCCCCTGCCACTGCTTTTTTAAACATTTTCTTACCAACAACTTGCTATATTGGTTTATTTTGCTTTTTCAAAAAGGTTGAGGTAGTAGCATTAAACCCCTTGGCAAACTTAGAGAAGGAAGGCTGAAAAATCTGATAGATTCCTTGAATTAGCTTACTTCTCTCATCACCATTTTAAGGGTCTATGCAACAGAAGGTTCAAAAACTAAGTCTCTATCCAAGTGAGAATTCAAAATTTTAGCTTTGACATCAAGCAATTAGGTTACACAAATAAGGGTTTTCCTTCGGAAGACGGAACAAATGCCAAAGTATTCCTCATGTTCTCAAAAGAAGCAAGCATAAACTTTAAGACATGAGCTTGAGAGATGAGAATTCTAAAAATAAGTGTTGCAGAAGAAAACACCTTCCCCCAAATCTATCAAAAGCTTTCCCATACTTGTCAAAGGAGAAGGATTGCATTAACTGAATGTTTATCAGCAGCTGGCTTCATTAAAAAAATAGCTGTTGTGCCTGATCTGGGATTAGAGTATACAAACTAAAAAACTGAGGAACTTCATAAAACCTATTTGCTTTTTCTTGAGAGCAGCTGGCTGGCTGTCATACAAGATACAGGCTATGAAAAACATCTTCCAGTTCTGAAAAACCAGGAGGAATTGGATTAATTTTAAAAGGTTCAGATGTAATAAATCATAAACTAGGACAATTTCATAAATACTTTAGGGCAATGGAATGTAAATACGTTCCCACTGAAACAACTGATTCACTCTAGAAATAGTTTTTAGAGAAAAAGAATCCTTCAAAAGCACCATCAGAAGCCACACTTTCCTCAGAATCTGAAAAAAAACCCGAGGAAACAAAATAGAATCAGTCACTTCACAATCATTTGTGGTTCAAAATCTTAAACCTCTTCAGAACATGAAGAAGCCCTTTCTTTTTACCAGAATCAGCTAAACTGTAAGGGTCAGGAGCCTGACCTAAACCTTGAGATACACCCACTAAATCATACTGTACAAAATGACTGTGACAGGTGAAGAAACATGTCTATGCTTTTGCTTCTTTTGGACAAGAATTTATGAAGAACCAGACCCTAATTTGTCAGGAAAAAAACTCCTTAGATAGACATAGCATTTTGGCTTGATAGAGGGGGTATTATCTGCCTCTTCTCCCAGGACTGGCAGGAGTGTCTTGTCCTTGATTGCTACAGGCACTCAACAGCCACAGAGGATGTGTTTAACTCCTGGGTCCATGTTGGCTATAGGGACTACAGCACAGAATTGCATGGGGAAAAAGAAGGCATGCAAAAACTACAAGCACTGTTGGCGACTCCCTGCTGGTGGGAAAAGCAATCTCTTTTTTGTCTGTAAGTTGCTTAAACTGATAGAGCTGCTTTCAGTTTTACCTGTTCCATTTTTTCTGTTTTGAAAAATCTGCTCGGCCTGGTATTTGTGTTCTCTGTAGCAGACAAACACAGATTATTCAGGCTACACATTTCACAGCCATTTTTTTCCACTGGTTAACTTGCTTCTAGTGTGATACTCAAATACACAGGGTATATATGTGGCTTTGTCTTTTCTGAAAAGTCTGAAGGCCTACAGAAACTACAAGCACTGTTGGTGACTCCCTGATGGTTATTTTTGCCACCCATCCTTCTATTCACTGAGCTGCTTTTTAAACTTAATAGTTTTTAAGCTGCCTACCCTTACTGTAAATTGAGCTTTAGAAGCTCCTCTCTTTCTACACTGCTGTTGATATCTTGAATTATTTTTTGCCTTTCTGTGTGCTTATTTTTGGAAAAAAAGTGCATTTTGCCTCTCAGTGTTTGTTCTACTGATTTACTTGCTCTGAATTCATTATTTAGCTATCTGGATAAAGTAGTGCATTGTTACACTCTAGCAAGCTCTCTTCTATATTGTTATATCAAACGGTCAGAAGATTTTCTATCTAGTGGCAGTGGTCTCCAAGTTGGGAAAACACACTAGAGATTCATGCATATAGTTGTTGCATTGGCTGAAGGGCTTATTAAACAACTTACCTTGGTTTTAGTGCCTTCATAAATTCTACACAATTGAGCAGCTCTTGGCTCATTTTTACAAAAAGAAGTTGTTGTTGTGTCTTTCGGCTTTTCCCGGTTAGTGGTCGCCACAGCGGAACTCTGGTCTGCTAATGACTGTCAGTAGATTTTTATGTGCAGAGTTGCTGGCCCTGACACACAACCTTCAACGAAGGTACGCCCATTCACACACGTCTCCACACGGAAAATGCTCTAGCTGAGAATCGAACAGGACAACGTCTTACTGTGAGGCGACAACGCTACCACAGCACCACCACTGCAGTTTTTACAAAGAGAAGTACTTTCACTAAATAATCACATTTTTATAAGCTGCTTAAAATACACTGCTGCTATCTTTAATTACTTATTGCTTTTCCTTAAATGTAAGTTTGTTTGTGGTAGCATTTCACTCTGGACACTCTTTTACTGTGCTTTTACATTAGGACGACGGGATTATTCATCTAGTGGCAGTATGTGTTTACCTGGTCTATCTGAGTAGGGAAGTAGGTTATGTCGCTTGTCTAGTCAGGATGAAGTAGATAAACATTGTGTATTCTGTTCAAGCAGCTTTACTACATATAAACAAACATATATACAAACTAGATGTCTCATACATAGATGTTCACACTCTGGTTGTACTCACAAAATGACACTGAAGATAGCACATGCCTATTTATACTGCATGTTCAGGTCTTTAGAAATGCTTATTAAAGGTACAACACGTCTGTTATGCTACATCCTCCCTCTGAAAAATGACATTGATAATACTGACTGACATGCTATAGGTACAAATAATTTTCCATCATGCAATTATACAAAATTAGTTGCTGTGTTTCATGTGACGTATAAACTGGAATTGGGGTTAGCAACTGGGATTGTCTCTGCTGAATGTTCAGCCTTAGGGACGTTATGAACATTATCAGAAACGGTAGTGGGAATCAAGAACATTATGGGATGGGAACACTGTCTGAATCACTTGAAGATTTAGAGTCACGTTATGAACATTATCAGAAACGGTAGTGGGAATCAAGAACATTATGGGATGGGAACACTGTCTGAATCACTTGAAGATTTAGGGATGGGAACACTGTCTGAATCACTTGAAGATGTAGAGTCTATGTCATAGGACCAATATTGAACAAGAAGTACTCTTATCAATGTCTTTTGCTAAAGAAGTCCAAAATACTATTCCTCTCACCCTTCTTTTGGTAGCTTTGGAACCTGGGTGACCATGATGCAAAAGCTGGATATATTCTTGTTGTAAGGAAGCAGGAACAACAATTTTAGGACCTTTGTAAATAATGCCATCTTCCATCAACATCTCATCTCTGTAAGGAAAGTAGGGTTGCACTTTAGGTGGTACACTAAATTGCTTTGATGGCCATCCATCATTAATGTAGTGGTTGAGCTTTTGCAAAACTGGATCAGTCTTTGCATGATCTCTTAGCTCATCAAGTCTTGTGGTAGAAAAATTACTCACTTCCATGACATTGAAGTCAAAATTTTCTGTGTCAAGCTGTTCTATTGTATTTCTGGACAATCTGGATAAGGTTATCTGCCAGATAAAGAAGTCTGCCTTTTATACACACCATTTTGAAGTTGTACTTTTGCAATCTAAGCATCATTCTTTGCAATCTCACTGGAACTGAATGCATAGGCTTCTTTAAAATAGTAACCAGAGGTTGATGATCAGTTTCAATCTTAATATCTCGACCATATATATAATAGTGAAACATGGAACATGCAAAGACTATTGCCAAAACTCAATGTGAGCATATTGGCATTTCAGTCTGGGTAAGTGTTCCAGATGCATAGGCTACTGGTCTACTCTCTTGAAGCATAACTGTGCAAAGACCAAATTTTGAAGCATTGCAGGAAAGAGTTACTGCTTTGCTGACATCACAGTGTCTTAATGTAGGTGGAGTAGCTATTTTCTGCTTAAGCTCTTCAAATGCTTTCTGGTGATGTTCTAATCATGACCATGTAACATTCTTGCATGCTAGCTCTCTCAAAGGCGCTGTCAACTCAGTGAGGTCTGGTATGAACTTGCCTAAATAGTTGACCATACCAAGAAAACGTTGTACAGCTTGTACATTATCTGGTGCGGACATCTCCAGAATGGCTGCTTGCTTAGACGGGTCTGGTCTCAAGCCAATGCTAGTAAATAAATGACCTACATATTTAACTTCTGGTTGCACTTTAGAGGACTAAGCTTTAAGTTCACTTCACGTGCTCTGTCTAGAATTCTCTTAAGATTTCTGTCATACTCTGCTTCATCATTGGGTCCAACTAATAAATTATCGACTATTATGGCACAAGGATAACCTGAAAAAATTTGTTCCATTGCATGCTGAAAGACTTCACTTGCAGAATTTATTACAAATGGCATCCTAAGAAATATGCATCTTCCAAATGGGGTACTGAATGTAGTCAGTAATGAAGATTTGTGATCAAGCATCACTTGCTAAAATTAACTTTTTGCATCTAAATCAGAAAAAACAGTGGCATTCGGTATTAGAGCAACTTCTTCGACTGTACACATGGGATGATGCAGTCCTTTTAATACTTCATTCACATCTCTTGGGTCAATGCATATTCTGATTTCGTCTGAGCCTTTTTTTGTGATCTGCTACCAAGGACGACACCCATTCGGTAGATTTGGTAACTGGACAAATTACACCATGCTGCACCATTTTGTCCAACTGTGCTTTGGCTTTATGCTGCATAGCTATCAGAACTTTTCTTGCTGGTTTGACCACTGGACTGATCTCTGGGTCTGACTTCATAGAATACACAACTGGAAGTTTGCCCAACTTGTCATTGAAAACATCAGCATAATCTGAAAAAATAATGTTAACAAAGCGGGAACTGTGACATGTGCTTATCTGATGAACTTCTTTGGTAAAAGAAAGCAGATTCATTCTCAAACGGTCAATGGCTGCACAGGTCTTTGGACTACATAGAATAATAAGCTACAACAGTTCTTGGCCACATAACATGAAAGCACCTCTTAAGCCTTTGGTTTGAATTTCTTCACCTCCATAAGCAACAAGTTTTGCACATATGGTCACATTTAGTTGTTCACCAGTTCTCACCTTAGCAAAAGTATCTGCAGACATAGCATTACACTTTGAACCAGTGTCTACTTTGAGCTCAGTGGGTTTACCATTGATCTGGACAGTACAAAATACTTCATTCTTTGCCAATAAATCTACTGCATCAATCTTTTCACCAATTACTGATACACCATCCAGAAAGAAAGCAGACTGTTGCAGTTCAACTTGTTCAATTTGCTTTATCGAATGACCTTTATAACAGTGCAAGGCTTACTTGATTTGCAAAATTTTTGAAAATAGTTGCATTGCTTACATTTATGGCACTGCTGACCAAATTCTAAGCACTTCTTCTCTTTTAGACTCATGGTTGGCATCACAACTGTGATAATTAACTTGATTTGGGTTTTGCTGATTTCACCCTTGTACGGCACCGAAGAGGCTCCTTTAACTGAACTGGTTTTAGAACTTGCTGGAAGGTTGTGGGACCTCCAAGAAAAACTCTCAGGGGCAGCAGTTGCCACGTGCTTAGGCTGTTTCTGCCTGCCACATGTTGCATGCTGTCTACATTTGCTCTGGGGCTTGCTGAAACTATGATCTTATCACTTGCAAGCATAATTGCTGGCCTTTCTGTAACTTCAAGAATTTGACAAATCTCAATAGTTTTATTCAGCATTAAATCACTGTCTCAAAGCAAAATCTTTCTCACAGCAGCACTATTAATACCACACACAAGCCTGTCCTTTATTAACTCATCTTTTAAGTCACCAAACTTACACATTTTAGCTTTATTTCTCAGGTCAGTAATATAAGCTGCAAAAGTTTCTCCTTGCTTTTGATCTCTTGTGTAAAACAAATGCCTCTCTAATGTAACATTGGTCTGGGAGTTGCACATCTCTCTAAATTTGCACTTCACTCTGGTTCTTTCCTTGATTCAGCCTACACAACAATATGATGATTTACCCCTTCACCTTCATATACTGCTGGTGCATGTACGAATGAATGCTCTCTTTCTACAGCCTCTGACCCTGCTAGATTTAGCAAAATGAATATCCTGGTGCATGCATCTTTATCAGAATAAGCTGCTTGTATGAATATATCGTACTCTTGCTCAAATATTCTCCAATTCCCTGCGATACTCTAATCAAACACTAGAGGTAGCTGTTTGCAAAAGCCGTCTGCCATATTAATACATCTCAGTGAAGACTTTTGCCAGTATGCACGAACACACATGTACATATGCCTGAAATTTATGCCAGTACTTGTATCTACGCCCAATAGGACAACAAGCCTCTGTATAACTGAACTTTGTGAAATGCATTTCCTGGGCACTGTAATACTCTTGAAATCACTGTATTGATACTCTTGAAATCACCTTTTATCAGTGTAAGAACCATTTCAAATAACTGCATTGTGCGAGTAAACCTGCCAAAAGAAGCTCAGAGTAAGAAACATTTTAAAGTAATTGCACTTTGCGAATAAATAGCACACACCACACTGAAATTTCTCCAAAATGGTGGTATTTTGCTAAACAAATCTGTACAGTGCAAGAAGCACTTTGATATGGCGGCACTCTGCGAACAGACACACCCAGCACAAGAAACTTTTCAAAATAGCTGTATTTGACTGCACTTTATGAAGTAGTGACACTTTGCACTCAACAAACTCTTTGGAATAAATGCACAGTAATAAACCACACTGTAAGCACTTTTACACACTTTGAATAAAAAGAAGTTATGTACTCACCATAATGTTCCATGTAAGTTGTTGCTCTTCATTTGTCTTCAACCTGTCGGACAAGGATCCAGGACAGATCCGACTCGACCACATTTCTCCAGCATCGGATCCGAGATCCAAGCTCCTCCCCTACCCGTAATGCCCCCTGTCTCCTTCCTCCCAACTTGTAATGGGAGATAAAAGTATGTGAAGATGCCCAGGTAGCCGCAGAACAAATGTCATTCAAAGAAACTCTGGACCAAAAGGCAGCTGAAGTAGGCATAGACCTAGTAGAATGCACCTTAACTTGACCTGGCAGTGACAATCCATTAGTTGAATACGCCAAAAGAATACAGTGAGAAATCCAACGAGCAATGGTGACCTTAGATACCAGTTTCCCTAAAAAGGGATTAGAGGAGGAAACAAAAAGTTGGTCAGACTTGCGAAAGGGCTTTGTCCTGTGCAAGTAAAAATGTAATCCTCTATGAACATCCAGCAGGTGCAATTTATATTCTCCCTTATTCTTAAATTTCAGAATGAAGACGGGGAGGTTGATAATCTGACGGATGTTTGATTCTGAGGCTACTTTCGGCAGAAGGGTTAGTGGGCAAAGATACCCTGTCTTTATGGAAGATCATGTAAGGAGGCTTAATTGATAAGGCCTGAAGCTATGACACACTTTCAGCTGAAGTAATAGCAATTAGGAAGGCTGTTTTCAAGACAGGGACTGCAGATCCACTGAAGCAGCAGGTTCAAAGGGGGAGGAAACCAAGGCTTGAAGTACCAGAGTAAGGTCCCAAGAGGGAGTAGAGTCCTTGATCAGTAGCCTAAGAAAAAAAGTACACTTGAGAAAGGCTTTGCAGAGCTTAGAAGAGGCTAAAAAAGCTGAATTATCCCCTATGTGGAAAGTGGAAATAGCTGCCAACTGAACTTTAACCATAGAGAAACTAGCATCCTGTTGAAAAATGCCTGCCAGGAACTCTAAGATAACAGGAATCAGAGCAGTGAAAGGATCCAATTCCTACTGAGATGCTCAAATTGAGAAACGGTTCCATTTACTCTAATAGACCTTCCTCGTGGAAGATCTATGAGCCGCTACCAAGATCTTCTTAACCAGAGAAGATAGCCCAGGAGTCCTAACTATCACGGGAACTGGAGCAGTCAAGCAGTGAGCTTCAGACTGTCCAGATCTGGATGTGGAATCCCTGAAGGATGAAAAGGAGATCCGGAACTGGATCCAATGTCCAAGGAGGCCACATTATGTGAAACCACAGAGAAGGGAACCATACTTGGTGAGGCCAGAAGGGGGCAATGAGGATGCCTGAGCTCCCCAGCCGTTGCACTTTCTGAATGAATTTCGGAATCAGGGGAAGTGGAGGATAAGCATAGAGGAGACCGGAGGGCCAAGCATGAACCAGAGCAACTCTGGCGGCCTCCCCCTGAGGGGGTTCAGAGCGAAAAACTTGCTGCATGTCACGTTGGAAGGAGAGGTGAAGAGATCGCAGCAAGGCTGACCCCATTTTAGAAAGATCTGTTTCACTACTGAAGGATTCAGAGACCACTTGTAAGGCATCAATATAGTCCTGCTGAGCCTGTCCGCTAGAATGTTGGACCTCCCTGGAATCTGCATTGCCACCAAAAAACGGCTAGTGGAGATCACCCACTCCCACAATCTCATGGCTTTGTGACAAAGAGGGTAAGATCTGGTTCCCCCCGTTTGTGACGTACTAGACTACCGAAATGTTGTCTGTCTGGATGGCAATCATCCCTAGGGGAAGATAGGCATGAAGGGGCTTGCAATGCCAAAAGCACCACCCTTCATCTCTAGGACACTGATATGCAACTGGGTCTCCAGGGAAAACCACATGCCTTGAACTGTCCTTCCCAAGCAATGCCCCCCCCCACACGAACAGGGAGGCGTCGTCACCATGGTCAGAGGGGTGGGAAGAATGAATGGCCAACCACCAAGAAGATCCAGGGACTGAATCCACCAAAGAAGAAAATTCGTACATGCTTGCGAGAGACAAAGAGGATGTGACAGAGATAGATCTAGAAATGACTACTGGACCGCCAGAGTCCATTGGAGCACCCCCATGTGCAGCCGAGCTGTGGGAAAGAGGATGATCGTGGCCGTCATGGACCCCAACGCCCTTAAAACAAACTCCGTTGCAGGAGATGGGACCTGAAGAATATGCCAGACATGAAGTTTGAGGGACTGAAGTCTGTTGGGTACAGAGAAAACCTTGGTCTGAATGGTGTCTAACCAGGCTCCAATAAAGTCCAAAACTTGAACTGGTTTAACAGGGAGTTGTTGAGATTGATAGTGATACCCAACTGGTGGGCAGTTTAGATGAAGAAATCCCTGTCTTGGCAGAGCTGAAGCCTAGAGGGGGCGGAGAGACAGGAGCCAATCATCCAGGTGGGGGAAGACCTGCAAGCTCTGCAGCCACAGGTGAGCTGCTACCACGCCATCACTTTGGTGAAAATCCTGGGGGCTGTGGGGAGACCAAAGAGTAGCTCTCTGAACTGGTAATGATCGGTCCCCAGCTGGAAGTAGAGAACTCTCAGAGAGCTTCTGTCCATTTTGATGTGATAGTACGTGTCTTGGGGGTCTACTGAGCACATCCAGTTGTACTCCTGCAGGAAAGGCAGGATAGATTGAAGTGTGACCATCTGGAATTGCATCTTGGCAACTGCCATGTTCAGGGTAGAGAGATCCAGAATTGCTCTCAAGTCCTCCAATTTCTTTGGCACTAAAAAGAACCTGGAATAAATACCTAATTTGGACTGGTCGGGGGCAGGCTGGATGACTCTTTTAGCAGCTTGGAAATCTCCTGTGCTGCTGCCTCCCTTTGTGCGGGTGGAACGTCCGGGAGGCTTTTGGCCAGAACTGGCCTTTGCAGGAAGGGAATTGAGTATCCTCTGGATATGATTCGCAACACCTATTGATCATCTGTGATACACTCCCTGCCTGTTGGATGTAGCGATAGTTGACCTCCGACTGCCTCCAGACATGATCAGCTGGGCAACCTTTCAAGGCTGCTGCATGGGCCTGTCTGAGAATGAGTCCCAAGACCCTTAGTTCCTCATGCCCCCTCTATCATGAGGGCAGCATCTGTCGAATCCCCCACTGCCTCTGGGGGAAGGTGAGTCTCGAGCATCCTGAGAATAACCCTGAGACTTCCACAACCACATCTTCACCTCTTGCTGATTCCTGGAAAAGGATCGTTGGGGGGGTTGAGAAGTGGATTCCGACAGCAGAGCCTTCCCATCTTTCTCGCTCTGGAACAGTGTATTGTGTACCTTCTTTCCAAAGAGAGTGGAACCATCGTATGGGGTATTTGTAAATAACACCTTGAAGGGCTCTCAGAAGGTACAAAGTTGGAGCCAGGCATGACACCTGATGACAACGCCTGCTCCTGCAGCTCTGGCGGCACCCTCAGTAGCCTGAGAGAGAAGCCACATAGAGGTATTGGCAATAGAGGTGAGGGTGGCCATTTGAGAGGAGAAAACCTTCCTATCATCCGCCGACATGGACCCTGTAGTAGACTCTGCAACCTCCTTCACTAAGTCTCACTGAAGCCTAATAACGTGTGCCATGTAGTTCAGCGCACGTACTGAGAATATTGCTGAAGCGTAGGCCCACTTCCCGAAATGGTCCAAGGTCCTAGACTCTCACTCCAGAGGATGGACCATGGAACTCTCCTGTACGAGCTCCTTCTTGGTGGCCACCACCACCATGGCATCGACAGGGGGTCCCTTAGACCAGTATGGTTTGTTGGTAGGGGCACTGAGGACCTTATCAAGGTGTTTGGGGATAGGCTGCACTGTGTCGGGCTTCTTCCACACCAGAGATGTAACAAAATCCACTAGAGGATCTGTGGGAGGGGACACCCAGGAAGTAGATGGTCCTGCTCCAAATGCCTCCAGAACACAGACTCGTCAGGCATGGGTTTTTGGACAGACCACCCACCACACTGCCGCAGAGTCTCCATGATGTCTCCAAATGAAATGTCCTCTGGGGGTGATCGGGGGGAACTCTCTCCTTCCTCCAAGTTGGTGTACTCTATGACAGACTTCGGCACAGAGTCTACGTGCCTCCTATTGCACGTGTGTTTTTGAGGTACCTCCTCAGGGGGGTCTCTGGGAAGGACTCGAATATGTCAAGTTGTTCCCGTGTGGGAGATCCCTGGGGTGGAGAGGCAGCAGGCTATTCCTGAGGTAGCAGTATGGTGGAATTCAGACCAGAAACAGAGGGAGCCAGGGTGGATTCTGAGGAAGAGATCGTCAAGGGTCTCGATGGGACTAAGAGAACCCTCTCCACCATGCCAATGGCAGAAAGAGAATGAACCCCCTGAGTTGGGACTACGGTCGGGTCTGTAATCCTCTGGATCAACGGGGGAGTTGGAGCTAAACCTCCAGGTGGTGAGACTCCAATTGGAAGGCTCTCCTCCAAAAAACTCGGTGCCGAAACCATCCCCTCGGATCCGAGCTGCTCAAGGGAACGGTCGGCGTCGAGGTACCAGGTACCGTCGGCGCTGATCCCTCTACGCCGAGGGTCCTTGGATCAGAGGACTCCAAAACTGGAGGTTGGATCAGAGAAGAAGCAATCGGGATGAAGGCGGACTTCATGGCCCCCCCGCTCTGGAGGGAGGGGGTCAGGCAAGACTCCCATCTGTATATCTGGGTGCGGATGAATCTCCGCATCATCTTGTCCACCTTGACTTTGGAAAGGCTGCAGGTGGATATGGAGGAAGAGGCCACCGACACCGGCCTAGAAAGGCAGTGAGGTGACACTGATGCTGGGGAATGGCTCTGAAGCACCTCCAGCTCCAGGGGGAATGGAGTCGGGGAGACCCAATACCAGGAGCTGAGCGGAGCTTGGCTGGTGGTTCAGCTGAGGAAGAGCGGTCGGGGGACCGCTTCCTTGGCCTGTCCCAATATTTGTGCTGATCTCTGTCCCCAGTCCTCTTAGCAGAAGGTTGAGTCCCAGAGACCGGAGCGGAGACAGAAGTAGCTGGGGTAAAAGTAGAAGAGGTGGCCTGGGCCCCCATAGCAGGTGGAGGGAGAAGGCCCTTCAGAATAAGTTTATTCCTCCTGTCGCAGGGACTGAACCCTGCACCTGATCGAGCAGGAGGAAACAAGATGGGCAACCCCTAGACAAACAACACACAGAGTGCGGCCATCAGCTGGGGAAATCTTATGGCCGCACTCAGTGCAGTGATGGAAGCCTGGTTTGGGGTGTCTCTGACATCTTACCAAGAGAGAGGCCCAAACAGAAAAACACACAGTCACATGCACACTCCTAGAGATAGAACAGTGACAGCAAGATTTTTTTTTTTAAACTGAAGCAAAATGAAAAAGGGGAGGTGATAGGAAAAAGGAGAGATTTTTTTAGATAGAATGATAATTTAATCACTAAATTAAACACATTTACCTAAAATAGCCTGGAGCAGTGAAAAACGATACTTACACCAGTGCGGCAAACGAGATTTGATGGGAGGAAGGAGACAGGGGGCATTATGGGTAAGGGAGGAGCTTGGAGCTCAGATCCGATGCTGGAGAAATGTGTCCGAGTCAGATTCGTCCTGGATCCATGTCCCACAGGTTGAAGAGCAAATGAAGACAACAACTTTAGATATTTAGTTATACAATTCAGAGATCCAATCAATACAAAGTACTAGTTTATGCCAAAACACAGTCATTTGTCAAAAACATGCAGTTGCCTTGCTTTATTTATACTTAATGTACCCTTTTCTGCCCTTTGTTGTATTCGTTTTCCTCATTTAATCTCTTTTCGTGCCCATTATATTTTCTTGTGCTCGTTTTAACTCTAAACATGCTCATTTTACTTTAAACATGCTCATTTTGTAATTCTGAGGTAATTCTGAACCCTTTATGTGCTTTTCTGATGTTTCTTTTATCAAGTCTCTTAATTTCAAACATTTCAATTAATGAATAAACGTTTTATGCTTCTTGTTTGATTCATAAACGTTTTTGTGCTATTCGTTTGCTTAATAATGCGTTTTGTGCCCTGGCAATGCTCTGTTTTATCTTTTTTTATAAAATAAATCATACGTGCAAGTTTTTATTACCTTTAGTTCATTTCTGGCCCTTTTTGTTTTTGCTCTCATTTCAATTAACTCGCCTTCACTATTAACTGTGCACCTCGTGGCACTGAAAAGCAGTCTCTGGAATCCCGGTTCTGACACCTTGTCGCTCGTCTAGTCAAGATGAAGTAGACGAACATTGTGGGTTCAGTTCAAGCAGTTTTATTATATATAAACATATATACAAACTAGATGTCTTATACATAGATGTTCACACTCTGGCTGTACCCACAAAATGGCACTGAAAATAGCACATGCTTGCCATTTATACTACATGTTCAGGTCTTTAGAAATGTTTCTTAAAGGTACAACACATTTGTTATTCTAATCTACCTTATTCTAATTATAGCACCCAGGACTATCACTGATTAAAGAGCATCTTGTTTGGGAACTGGGCAACATCCCTGGTTAGGTTAGCTGCAGATTACACTACGTAAGCACCCTTCCCTCATCCTGTTACAAACATGCTCCACTCCTTTCCTTTGCAAGTACACATTAGGACTTGCAACCATGGATGGGCACTTTCCTGCTATCTCTTCCTCAAGCTCAGTGGACATAGGCATCCTGAAACAATGTAGCAACTGCCTTGTATATACTGACTGTGAAGACCCACTACTGGACCAGTAATCAAAGAGCCTAAATCCTCACCACTGGCAACAGTGGGGGGGAGGTACACTGGAAGGATAACAGGTGCACACACAGTATTTCCAGATACAGCTTTCTGTATTAAGTGCAATTTCCCTTAAGACACACAGAGACTGCAGTCTGTCCGGGGCTGGTTTCTCCCTCTTTCTCCAGATGGGATAAGACTCCCCACTGGCACAGCTTAAACCACAGGAAATATTTAAAACAACATTGTAGGACAGTCTCAAATAAAGAAAAACATCTAAACTATGCTTCACTATATTCTTGACTGAATCAGAGAATTACTGTACCCTAGTTAACTTACCTAAGAGCAAGGTAGATGTAGTGAATGGATCTTCTAGTTGTTGTCAGGTAAAAGAGAGAATACAGAATGCTGTGTATCCCTTAGAGATTTCTGAAGTTCATATCTCAAATATTATTTACTGCTGGGATAGCTTGCAGAGTAACATCATTTCTTGTCAGCTGAGTCTATCCCAGATGAAACCCCCACTGCTGGGTTCTGGTGGTATTGAGCATCGACCTGTGATAATACACAGACCTCAGATCTTTGCAGATGCTGGAAGTCATAAAACAATTGCATTCCTTCACATTTCAAAACTAGTAATTATTTTACTTTAAAGACAATACAGAATATCCCTACTTCAGACATTCTGTCTCTAGCTGCCATAAACTAATTTAATTTCATCTATTTTTCCTGAAGTTACAACCTCCTGTATTCCGGTTACCACTGTTAAAATATATACATTTAAACAATTACAATAGTGCATGTACATTTCTGTTCCCTTGCAGTAGGGCACACTGTGGATCTATTTTAAACACGAGCATTTTGCAAATACCCTTTTCAACACACGTCTGTACAAACAAGTTTGATATACACATGACATACAGTTCTAATACAGTTGTAACACAAGCATCTTATATGAATCATGTTGATATTCACAAATGACATACAATTACTTACAAAATCCCAGCTAGTTGTGCTGGCAGTATCTCCCATTGTCACACTGACAACTACTTAATTATTGAACAGACAAATACAGTACATGAGAGATGCAGTTACACACTGACACTGGAGGCTAGACTTTCACATACAGACAGAAAAAGCAACAAACAGGTTGTCAGCGACTCACACTCATCACTCACCGCACCTACAAAGGACCACACACAGACCCACATATGTGGAGGGGCTCATATGTAACTTACTTAAACCTCAAAAGTCCTCTCAGGATCAGTCCTCAGAAGCCCCGCATACACACAAACATGGTAATTCCCATTACAGCACATAAAGCTACATCTCACTGTGTCTCAACTACCAAGCCCATAAGGCTAAAAACTCCACAACCAAATATTCTGGTCATAAGAGACTCCACTGTGAGACACACTGATGTTTTTCTTATCAGGCTGGATAACAAGGTTACAATCAGTTGCCTGTAAGGGGCCAGGATCTGCCAAATTATGCAACCACTCAGATTACTTACCCCTAAGTACCAGTATGACTCAATCATAGTCCATGTGGGTGTAAATGACCTAAAACATACCTTGGTCTATATGAAGAGAAACATGATTTAGCTCTCAGAATGTGCATCACAGATAGGTATAAGCCTTGCACTGAGCAGCAGTCTATCTCCAAGGATGATGCCACAATACCAGCAGAAAAACATTGACTAACAATTGGCTTAGCTATTGGTGTCATTCCAAAGGGTTCCAATACTTGTCAGCCAGGGAGGACATGGTTGACAGGCCTCACTGCTTTGCCAGGGATGGTCTTCATCTGTTACCTCTAGATTTGATCCCATGTTCGTGATGATGAGATCAAGTATGTTTTCTCCTCTTGTGGGGATGGTGACTAGTTGTTCCATGGCATTTGAGTTTATGAACTCCAGAAATCTTTGGTTTAGAGTGTGTAGTGTTCCCAGTCTATATTAGGTCACCTAGTATGATGGTGTTTGGTGTCCTTTAAATTAAGTGCCTGTTGCCCTTGAAGAATTAATTGCCTTGGTAAACTGGTAATAACAAGTTCATAGTTGCTAGGCATCCCTTAGAATGCACCAAATAATCAGAAATTGAAAGAGCACTGCAATATTAGCTCTCCATCTACATGGTGTGGGAGTAGAATCCACAGCCTTCTGCACCAAAGACAATGATTTGACAAAACACTGCTTTGAAATTCTACAACACAGTGTATCATTTGATAAACAAAACAGTTAGTTTTACACTGAAAACTGACTTCATTTAAAGATCACAATTTCATGAAAATGAACAAAAACTCATAATCTCTTGAAAATGCACTGAATCTCAACTCAAACTCATTTCTGTCAGCAGTCTGTGGTTCCCAAACCTTCATGGACCTAGACACACTTCTGAAAACAGTAATCTTTTCAGCATGTGTGCATGTGAGATGCTGCCATCAGTGAGTATTTCTTAAACTATTCTCATACTTTAACTTATTAGCATAGCCAGATTATAGTCAAATGGGGCCCTAGGCAGTGAAATAGCCCAGCCATACCAGTGTTCCATTACTTGGCTATTTCTGTGTATACTGTTTTCTTATTTACTTCTGCAATGATTACAGATACTGAAATAAAATGCACAAACACCGATAGCCATTTGCTAAACAATACAGTCTGACAACAACTTCTCTGCAACTGAAACTCACATTCATTGAAAGAGCATAAAAACCTACATTCAAATAAAATGCACATAACCAGTGGAGAGGGCTATTTTCAAACCACAGGTCCCTTGGACATGCATACATGTATGTGTTCTTTGATTCAGCTTCCTGATTGTATTAAATTATATTCCTTGTATAACACAACACCACTTGTTAGTGTGTTTTCTACATTTATAGTTTTGAACATTTTTCCAGTAAGCAATGGAACAAAATGAATGACAAACTACCCACTTCAGAACATTTTAACAATATACATACACACACATTATATACACAGTTTTTTTCTATGCAATTAGTCTGAACTATTATGCTACTGCTTACATTTCTATATTTTTGTTTGTGAAATGGTTTGTATTTCATACTGATCAGTGCACTACCCCAGTAAACAAATATAAATAAATACATTTCAATAAAGAACTACTGTCAGCACTTAAAAATATTGCTCCATAATTCTGTGCTGTTCTATTAGCTTACAACTTGTATTTTCTTGCATGAAACAACGTTGTGGCTGAAAAAAGGCTATCACAGTTCAATCTACTTAACTAATTCAACTCCAAAAAGTAACATCTACAAAGGCAATGTGACTTAAGCATTACCCATTTCTTACCAGTGTCTGATTCTACAGTATTCCCTTGTGGCTTTCAAAGATCCTGCTTTTGAATACTTGCCAAAACATTATCCACCACTATAGAGCTTTTTTTTAGGCATTGTCAAACAGATAAATCTTCCAACATACAAGACATGCTAAGGCTGTTACTGCTCAGTGCTAGGAGTCTGAAAAAGAAACTGCATTCCCTAGAAGCTCTTCTTACCCTGCAGAATGCTGATATCTTGGCAGTTATTAAAACATGGTTCAAAGTCACTGAAATCACTCTGGCAATGCATGACTATAATGCCCTTCATATATTCTGATCACCCACTGAATATGAAAAAGCAAAAGGCGGAGCTGTAGCAATCTACATGAAGGATAAGCACACCTCAATGCTGGTCAAACAATATGACATACTTGAGCTACTCCATGTCCAACTAACATGGGAAAATCCATTAGTATATTCTTGCTAGTTATAGGCCCCCACCATGAATCAGAAAACCTATACATCATACATGAAGTTGCTAGAATAACTCACCATCTGGCAAAATACCATACTCATGGGTATTTTAAATATCCCTCCATTAACTGGAAGGCATACATGACCACTAACACATGAAGGCCCAAAGACTTCTTGACTTTGTAAATTCAAATGCTCTGGAGCAGCTTGCCTGCACTCCCACTACAGGAACAAATGTTCAAGATCTGGTACTCACAAATATGGGAGAGTTCTGCCCCCCCTCCCCCCACTGTATGATTTACTCACTGGAAAGATCGGATCACAATGCAGTCTCCTTTGAAGTAAATTACCCCCTATTAAGGGACGGCATAGCTAGTTTCCAAGCTCCCCTAAATCCAGGAAGCACAGAAACCAATGCAGAGGTGTACACAAAAGCCATGCATGACCATATTAACAACTAAATAGAAACGGCAGTACCAGACCGAAATAAACCCAGGTCAAACCACAAAAACAAGCCACCCTGGTGGACCCCTGATATTAATAGGTTGTACAACAAAAGAAAAAAAATCCTGTCGAGAAGTAAGAGGGAATGTGTACAACACAGTATAAAGTCCCTCATTAGTCTAAACATGTAATTCAGGGAACTAGTAAAGTCTCTAAATGCAGACTTGAGGTAAAAACATCCTCTAAAGCTAAGGACAACCATAAGGCATTTTTTTTCAGTTATGTCCGCAGTCTTAAGGGCAACACCCAACAATTTGTGGATTTACTTGCAGATGGCATCACCTATACTCAGCCAGAAGATACAGCAAATCTGCTGGCTGATAAATTCAGCTGAAGTTTCACCTCCCCATCACCTCCAGTTCTCCCCAAGAAATAACCTACACCACTCCACTGCCAATTATCACCAAAAAAACAGGATGTCATTGTGCTCTCTAAAGCTAAAAATATAGTTTCAGTGGGGCCTGATGAAACAGCTTAAATCAGGACTTATCAGGCCTATTAGGAACGATTTAATCCCAGCCTCTAGACTGGCTTTGTCCAGATAGAGTGGAGGACAGCAACAGGCATCCCTCTTCATAAAGGGGGACCATCTACTGACCCATCAGTTTGACTAGTCTTATATGTAAGGCCATGGAAAGAAAAAACATGGACCTGATAAATAACATAGGAAACCTCCAAAACACTGGCACCGACCCAATTTGTCTTTGTTAAGAGTAGGTCATGCCTACTGAATCTGGTGAATTTCTTTGAGAAAGTCACCAAGGCCATGGACACTGCCTACCTTGACCTGGCCAAGGCATTTGACACAAAGTACAGTTGTGCACACTTACCATAAATGTAGATGTTCGAGTGTACTCACTGTTGCAGTCATTACATTTGGGTAATCTGCTGGCAGGTCGCCCTCAGTCGGCCTGAATTCCAAAGTCTTGGGTCCTGCTTCGGTTGCTGTCTTCTCTTCCATGACGTCAGGTCATCAGGGGTATAAAACATGCATCCATCGCCATTTTCTTTAGTTTTTCTTGCCCCCCGATGACAGGTGCTCCCAAAAAGGTAGCAAAATTATATATATATATCTATATATACATGCATCAATATAAACTTAACCTTCATCTACAAGCAAATACACAACATAGGTTGTAGAGGATAGAGAAGGAAAGATATATTTCAGAATGACAGGGGGATGGAGGGAGGGTAACCTGGACTGCAACAGTGAATACACTCGAACATCTACATTTACGGTAAGTATACACAACTGTTCTATGTTCTTCATGTTTCACTGTTGCAGTCATTACATTTGGGTAGAATCCCAAAGCTATGGTTGGGAGGCTGGAGCTGAACAGCATTAGGTGTGGCTATAAGGCCCTGCAGCACTGCAGTGGCAAAGCCTGCCCTGGACTTGGAGTAGAGAGGCAAATGGTAATGCTTTGTAAAGGTGTGAACAGAACTCCAAGTAGCAGCCTCTAGAATGTCTTTGGTTGGTACTCCTCTGAAAAAAGGCTGCTGAAGTAGCTGCAGCTCTGGTGGAATGAAACCTAATGCCCTTGGGCACAGGTTTACCATGGTGCAAGTAGCAGAAATGGATGCAGTGGCTTATCCACTTTGAAACTGTCTGTTTTGAAATAGCCTTTCCTTCTGATCCTGCAGCATATGACACTAGTAATTGCTCAGTCTTTCTTAGAGCCTTAGTCCTGCTCAAGTAGAATCTTAGCTGTCTGTGTACATCCACGGAATGCAGAATTCTCTCCCCCTTGTTCTGCGGATTTGGATAGAAAGTTGGGAGATGGATTGTTTGGTTAAGGGCCACACTGGACACCACCTTAGGCATAAAAGTAAGATTTTTCCTCAGGGACACCCTGTCTGGGTAAAATATGATAAAAGGCTCTACAGCCATGAGGGCCTGTAGCTCTGAAACTCTTCTTGCTGAAGTAATAGCAAGCAGCAGAGCTGTTTTCCACATTAAGAACTTTAGATCAGCGGTAGCAACTGGTTCAAATGGAGGCAGGGTGAGCTTTTCCAACACATAAGTGAGGTCCCATGCAGGTAATGGTTCATAGGTTGGTACTAGGCTATCAGCCCTAGGGCCGATCTTCTAGGTGGCCTTAAATTTTTGGCTCCTCTAAGATACTGCTTTAGTAAAGGATGAGAAAAGACTGGTGGCTCTGTATTGTAATGAGCCGAAACGGCAGAGGCGTGGATTTTGATTGATGAGAAAGATAGGCCTTTGTTAAGCATCTCAGTTAAGTATTGTAATATCTGAGGAATATTTGGTTCTGCTGTATCAGTTACTTGTGCTTGATTCCAAGCACAGAATCTCTTCCATTTGTCAGCATAAGATTTTCTAGTACTAGGCCTTCTGGCTTCCCGGATGACATCCATCACAGCTTTACTGAGAGGTGTTGTTTGTATGACTACATTATTAGCCATGCTGTCAGGTTCAGAGTCTCTAGTTGATTGTGCAGGATCTGATTGTTTTGCTAGGAAAGTAGTTGTGGTCTTTGAGTCAAGGTCTAAGCTGGGTATTGAGATAAGTTCCTTAGGATTGGGTACCAGTATTGGCGGGGCCAGTCCGGGGCAATTAATATCATCTTTGGCTTCTCTTGTCTGACTTTCAGGAGGACCTTGGGTAGAAGAGGCAGAGGAGGAAAGGCGTAAACAAATAGGTTTTTCCAACTGAAGGATAGGGCGTCCACTTTCCATGCTTGTCTGTGATAAGTCCTTGTGTAGAATCTTTTCAATTGATAATTTTGAGGAGAAGTAAATAGGTCTATGTCTGGGCCCCCCCATTTCTCTGTTATCATGCTGAAGACTTGTGGATTTAGTTTCCACTTGTGAGGATCCATAAGGTTTCTGCTTAAATCGTCTGCCAGAGTGTTTTGTTTTCCTGGCAGGAATTGAGCTTGAAGATGTATTTGGTAGGTCAAAGCTGTGTCCCACAGTGCTATGGTTAATCTGCAAAGGGGGTATGAGTGTGTGCCCACTTGCTTGTTTATGTACCACATGACTGTGGTGTTGTCCGTCTTTATCAGTAGTTGTCCTGGATGAAGTAAGTCCTTGAAGGCTGTTAGGGCATTTTGAACAGCTAGCATCTCTTTCTGGTTGATATGCAGATGCATTTGCTTTGGTTCCCATAAGCCTTAATGCATCTTCCTGCCATGTGGGCCCCCCAGGCATAAACTGATGCGTCTGTTGTTAAGGTTTGGCTGGCAGGGGGTAGAGTGAAGGGCAGTCCCATGTTTTGGTGACATGCCTTTGCCCACCATAGAAACTCTTGTTGCAGGCAGGGAATGAGAGGAATCATTGTTTCCAAACTGTGTGAATGTTGACTCCATAAACATTTTAGGTACCACTGAAGTTTCCACATATGCAGTCTTGCATATGGAATTAGTAGGATGCAGGATGCCATGAAGCCCAGAGCCTGCAGAATTTGTCTTGCAGAAGACTGGATCTTTGTTGCCATCAGTTTGAAGTAAGTAGTCAGTTGCCTTTGCTTGTCTGGCGTGAGGTAAGCCATCTGGGCAGTTGTATCTAAGCTTGCACCCAGGAATGTTATCTTTTGAGAGGGTACCAGTTGTGATTTCTTTTCGTTTATTGTGTACCCTAGGCATGTTAGAAGCCTTCTCATAAACGCCAGGTGTCAAAGAAGAGTGTCTTTGTTCTCTGCTTGAATGAGACAGTTATCCAAGTAAGGATATATTTGTATACTTCTTTGTCTGCAAAATGCAATTACTGGCATCAGACACTTTGTAAAGACCCTGGGTGCAGTAGATCAGCCAAAGGGCAGTGCAGAGAATTGGTAATGCATTAAGCCAGCCTTGAATCTGAGCTATCTTCTGCACGACTGTCTTATTGGGACATGCAGGTATGCCTCTTTTAGGTCTAATGTCACCAGCCAAGCATTCTTGCCCAGCATGGGCAGAAGCTGCTGCAAAGTCAGCATTTTGAATTTTGGAATGTCCGGGTATGTGTTCAAAATCGATAAATCCAGTATTGGCCCCCAGGCCTGGTCCTTTCTGGGTACCAAGAACAGTCTTGAATAAAAACCTTGTCCTTTTTCCTGTTCTGGTACTGGCTGAATGGCCCCCATATCCATGAGGGACGTAACCTGTTTCTGTGCCTCTGCCCATTGATTTTTTTGGCAGAGCTGGCCAACCGTTTGCCATTGGCAGAGTATGGAAGTGGAATCTGTATCCCTGTGATACTATGTTTAGCACCCACTTGTCCTGGGTTATTAACTGCCAATTTTGGGCAAAAAGTGCTAATTTACCCCCTAAGGGTGCTGCCAAAAGATAAGTGTTTGGTGCAGGTAGGGGGAAGTCATTGGGACTGTTTTCTGCAGGTTTGCACTATCTCCTCCCGATATGGAGGTAGAAGCGCCCCATTGCTTTGACCTGTATGAATCTTACGCCTGGTATCTGGAACCCTTAGGACGTCTGGATTTGCCCATTTGAGCTCTGTCTGACACAGGAAAGGACCAATTTTTTGTAGGCCAGTGTCTACTGGATCTTGGTAGCTGCACTTGTAAAAAGTCTTTTGCAGTTTGCATAGACTTAGCTTTGTCTTCCATTTTCTTTAAAACCTCTCCTGCCTTAATTCCAAAAAGAGTATCATGTTGTAAGGGTGCATCTAACAATTTAGCTTTAACATGATCAGGAAAATTTTGTTCCTTTAACCAGGCATGCCTCCTAATCACAGATCCAGTATCTGCGGCCCTGCAGGAGGCCTCTAAAGAATCAAAACCACATTGCAAAGTATTCTTTCCAACCTATTCAGCTGCATGCAATAATTCCTGCATTTCTTTATTTTCTGCACATTCAGAAGTCATCATTTTCTGTTTTAGCAATCCCAACATGTTGTTGATACTTGAGCATATGAAATTGACAGTTTAAGGCCTTATTCCCAAGGTAGCAGATGTATAAACCTTTTTGCCCCATCTATCCAGTGCTCTTGAATCTCTGTAAGAGGAGGTAGGATTTTTTGCTGTTGAGGCCTTAACTCCCTTTGGACCCTGTGAAATAGTTTCAGGATCAGCAGCAGAGTTTCTAAATAGGAATTTATGTGAGTCAGGGACCCTGTAATATCTGTCAGGCTTGCTGGGAGCTGGAGAAATCTTGACTCTCCCAGTGAAAATGCTCCCTTAAAGTATGCAAGGTTTCTCCAAATGAATAATCCTCAGGAGGTGATGCAGATGGTATAGACTCCTCTGCATCTGAATTCTCATAGGGAGGTATAGATAATTCCTGATCAGAAGAAATAGAAACCTGATCTGAAGATTCATAATCAGTGTCTTGCCTAGGCCTCTTATCTGGAGGGGGATGGGTAACCCTGATCAAGGTAATAAGGTCTTCAGCCATTTTGATCATCTGTCTTTTAGGCATAGAGGCCTGTGCACGTGGCTCATGCATTATTTTTTAGTTTTAGAAGTTGCTTTTGTCTTTGGTTTTGCATCTGTCATCGGTTTGATATACAAATGTTGAGGTCTGAATACACCCTCAGAAGCCGGTGCCTGCTCAGCGGCTCTGGACCCATCTGGGGCAGATACATCCGTCGGTCCAATACCTTGAGTATCTTGCAGCATGCTGGACTCCACATGGGAGAAAATGTGTCGGCTGCATGTCTTTATTCCCCTGACGACCTGACATCATGGAAGAGGAGACAGCAACCGTCACAGGACCCAAGACTTTGGAATTCAGGCCGACTGAGGGCAACCTGCCAGCAGATTACCCAAATGTAATGACTGCAACAGTGAAACACGAAGAACATGGTGTTTAGAGTAGATAAGTCCAGAATTGGACACCATGATTTGTCTTTTCTGGGTACCAGGCAAAGTCATGAATAGAAACCTTGTCCCTTTTCCTCTTCTGGTACTAGTTGAATAGCCCTCATGCTCATGAGGGGAAAGTACTTGTTTCTGGGACTCTGTCCACTGATTTGGGGCAGGTCTGGCCATCCGTTTGGAATTGGCAACGTGTGGAAATGAAATCTGTATCCCTGGGATACTATATTTAAAACCCATTTGTCCTGGGTTATAAGTTGCCAGTTTTTTGCATGAAGAGCCAGTTTTCCCCCCAAAGGGGCGGCTAAAAGGTAAGTGCTTGGTTAGTGTAAAGGGAAGTCATTGAGACTGCTTACCATAGGGAAGTGTCTTGTTGTTTCCATTCCAGATTTGGAAGAGGAGGCACCCCATTGCTTTGTTCTGAAAGCCCCTTGGGACTGAAACCTGGTGCCTTTGGAATGTCTGGGTTTGACTTGAGTGGCTTTCGAAGGAACTGGAAAGGACCAGTTCTTAGTAGGCCAATGCCTACTAAATCTTGGAGGTTGCACTTGTAAGAAATCTTTCACAGCTTGCATAGATTTAGCTTTATCTTCCATCTTTTTTAGAACTTCTTCAGCCTTATCACCAAAGCGACGGTCCTGTTGTAAAGGAGCATCCAACAATTTTGCTTTAACATGATCAGGCAGAGTTTGCTCTTTCAGCCAAGCATGCCTTCTTAGTACAGACCCAGTTACAGCAGCCCTGCAAGAGGCCTCCAAAGAATCAAAACCACATTGCAAAGTATGTTTTCCAACTTGTTCAGCTGAATGCAATAGATCCTGTAAATCCTTATTTTCCACACAGTCAGAAATCATCATTTTCTGTTTAAGCAGTCTCATGATATGCTGCTGATATTTTAGCATATGAAATTGACAGTTTAAATCCCTGATTGCCAAGGTTGCAGAAGTGTAAACCTTCTTACCCCATCTATCCAGCACCCTTGAATCTCTATCAGAAGGGGTAGGATTTTTAGCAGTAGAAGCCTTAATGCCCTTGGGGCTGTGAGAAATGGTTTCAGGATCTGCAACAGGATTTCTGAAAAGGAATTTGTGGGAGTCAGGAACCCTGTAGTATCTGTCTGGCTTACAAGGAGCCGGAGGCAGATAATCAGGAGCCATACTAGATTCTGAAAAAAACATCATCAACAATGTCTAGAACAGGAGGTATAGCCAAAGGCCTATGCTGAGGAAGAAGAAGAAAATCCCTAAGTCTCTTTTCAGATTCAGAAAAATCCTGACTTTCCCAGTGGAAATGTTCCCTTAAGGTATGTAAAGTTTCCCCAAAAGAAAAATCCACAGGGGGAGAAGCAGAAGGAATGGAATCTTCTGCATCAGAGTCCTCATAAGTAGGTATAGATTATAGACAATTACTGTTCATAAGAAGAGTCAGAAGAAATAGAATCCTATTCAGAAAATTCATAGTCAATATCTTGCCTAGTCCTCTTAGAAGGGGGGGGGGGGTTGGCTACCCCTGATCAGAATAATTAAATCTTCAGCCATTTTGATAATTTGTTTTTTTAGGCATAGGGGCCTGCACATGTGGCCTAGGTGTAGTTTTTTAGACAGGTCGAGATTTTGGCCTTAGTTTTGAAGATGGCGTTGGTCTAATATACAAGTCTGTAGGCCTGAAAACACCCTCAGAAGCCGGTGCCTGCACAGCGGCTCCGGACCCATCCGAGGTAGTGACATCCGCGGGTTCCATAATTGAAACATCTCGCGGCATACCGGACTTCGAATGGGTCTCAGAAGAGGCCTGCGAATCAGAAGTAGCGGGTATCAGGGGCTGCGAAAGCGCCTCACTGAGTACTGGCAAACTGGCGACTGGCTTAGGAGAAGCGTCGTCAGCAGTTTTGGACCTCAACGGCCCGTCTCTGTCTTTTTCTTTGAGTTTTTTAGGTATTCCGGTAGTCGGATTGCTAACTGACGACATTTCTGGATAATTAAAGCGCGAGCCAAAATATTTAGAAGCAAAAATGTACCGTTTGATAGTGCGTTGATTAAATAAAGCACAGAACCGACAGCAAGATACGTCGTGGTCACGGCCTAGGCAAGGAATACAATACAAATGGAAATCCTTATGAGGTATTTGCTTCCCACAAGTAATGCAATTATTAACTTTTACTGACATCGGTAAGGAGCAAGAAAAAGTTTCCCCAACGAGGTACTTAGCTTTTTAGTTGAAGACTTCGGATCTGAAACTCGAAAATGAAAATTTCAGGAGTCGGCTGACCGGCACTTGCTTCAGGCACCGTGCAGCAAGAAAGACTGATGCAATGACGTCGGCTGCATGTTTTATACCCCCAATGTCATGGAAGAAGGGACAACAACCGACGCAAGACCCAAGACTTTGTTAATCAGGCCGGCTGATAGCAACCTGCCAGCAGATTACCCAAATGTAATGACTGCAATAGTGAAACACGAAGAACATCAGTATAACACAATATGTACAAGAAATTTTTTTTTTTTTTTGTTAAAGAAGGTAGTGAAAAAACATGGACAGTAAGAGAGTTCACAGAAAAAAAAGTGAATAAAGAGTTGGAGAAGGTGGTTTATTTAGATGAGCTAGATAAAGTATTAGGACAAGTAAATATAGATTCGGCTGTAGTCCCAGATGGAATAGGGTATGAAATGTATAAAAATTTAAGAGATTGCAAAAAAAAGTTAAAGATTTTGAATGAATGGTTAAATGAAGATTTTATGCGTAAAGAATTATGTAGTGGAATACTTAAGTTCATATGGAGGAAGGAAGACAATTAAAAAACTGGAGACCAATAGTATTAAATAATAAGATCATTATGAAAATAATACAAAAGGGATTTGAAACTAAAATGGAAAATATTATGGAAGATAGCATATATAGTATAAAGGGGAAGGGTTGTCAAGAATTACTAACAATAAGGAAATTGTGGATGATATTATGAACAGAAAAGAAGAAGCAAAAATCATGATAGGAGAGCTTAAGGCAATTGAGTTAACTGAACATGAAATCTTATGGACAATAATGAAAGAATGTAGTATAAGTGAGAAAGTTAAAAATTATGTATGTCAGTGTATAGTAAAAATAAAGTAAAAATACTTGTAAATGGCTGGTTATGCCAAAAGGTACATATGAAGAGTGGCATAAGACAGAGATGTCAAATGAGCTGTACAGGTTCATATGAGATTACTAGGCTAACAGCTTAAAGGGCCCTTACAAGCCTAGCCAATATAACCACTTTTATCCATAATGCCCCTATGGGCAAAAGGATGGCATGGATTTGTGCCTCTGCAATGAATATATTATAGATTGCCCCTGTCTATAATGGATATAGATACTACCCCAGGAGTGAATTTGCGATTCCCATCCATTGATCCAAATCGCATTTGCATTAGTTATAAATTTGACGGTATGTGAAATAAATTACAAAATGAAGGAGGCATGATATATAACACCTGAATGGTTAAGAAATCCAATTCTGTTAACATATGCAGATGATATTACAATAATTGCAAAAAGAAAAAAAATTGGATAAAAAAGTAATAATTTGCACAAATGAATGTCTAGAGATTACAGGGGTGGATTTAAATAAAGAGAACATAAAGGTTTAGTTGATGTAGTAAATATCAGATTATATATTTTACAATGAATGAAATTTGCGACAGGGATAACATTTGGGAATAAAGATACAAGTAGAATTCAATGGGGGAAAAATAGTAGAAGAAATAAAGCAAACCTGCCTTTTCTGGAGAACATATAAATTATCATTCAGCAAAAAGACTTATTTGATAAATAATGGAACTGATGGGGAAAACAGCATACTTACCAAGTGTATTTATGCTAACAACAGTATTTGAAAATGAATTATTTGCAGATAATTATTTCATTTTATCGGGTTCTATATTAACTCAGTGAAAAGAGGAGTTTTGTATGTAAATAAAGAAGATGAAGGTTTAGGGTTAATTATCCCTATGGCATATGCTGATTCATTAAATTTGTTCAAAGTGTTAAAGTAGATAAATGAAAAAGATGAGAGATTAGGAGTAAAACTGCATAAATACAAGTATAATAAATATTGGGGTATGGTAAAAAGAGTGTGAGAGGAAAAAAAGTGTATAAATGAAGAAAAAATGTGGGTCTATGTTCGCTTACCGAATTGTTAAAAAAGCAAACTGGAAACAGTGAATACAGACATAACTGAATGACGACGTCTACAAAAATAAACACATCGAATGGCCATGGCTGGCCAACAACCAGGAAGTAATCCGATGCTTTCTCAATTTGGTAAGCAAAAACAAGACCCAAAAATACCACCAAGCAAAATGTATTTTTGTGGAAAACAAAAACTGATGAATGGAAAAAGAAAACTATGGGATAAGAATGTAATCATACAACTTTACTATGTAAAACCATGGGAAAATCTGATTTTTTGTGGAGACTGGTAAAATATAAATTGCCAGCAAAAGGAAATACACCACATAAAAAGAAAAGTGACAGAATATGTTTACATTGTCAATAAGAAGAAACTATGGAACATGTGTTTTTGAAACGTAAAAGCGTAAAAAGTTATGGGGGAACTATGTAAAGAAGAATTTTTTTCAAAGATACAAAAGAAATGGATAACATAACGTGGATATGATTAAATATGGATATAATAAAGATAGAAGTAAAGAATATGTTAAAAGAATACATATAAAGTTACTTTATGTTATATGCATTATGTGGAATGAAAGAATAAATTAAATTATGTTTAATGGTAAATGGATTTTAGAAACAATATTAAGCAAAATCAGATGGTGGTTATGGAAAAATGAGCGGGGGTCTAATAGGGATGAAAATTTACTAAGATTGTAAAGGAAATTATGAATCTGTGCAGATTTGTATATTTATATATTTGTACATAATGTAAATATTTTGTAAATAAGTTAGTTTTGTATATAAAGGACCCCTACTCTTTGGAGAAGAGGAAGAGAAGTATTATCTGGAGCCATACCTCTCGATCTCTTAGTGCGAGAAATCTGGACAAAGGCCGAAATACAGGGACAGATTTTAAATATTGCTTCTACAAATTTTGACAATTGCTACAGTAAACCGGTTTGTGTTAGCATACATTTTATGAAAGATCTGAAGTCTGAAATTGAAATGTATGTCATTACTGAGTGAATTGAACCATCATATCATCCCAGTGATTTGCCAGAAAACCACAAATTTTATGAGGGATAGACCAAAAGTATGGGGCAAAAATCTGGACAGTTGAGAAGTATGTGACTAGAGCTACTAGGTGGTGCTTAGGGCTGCTACTGCAGTTGCAGGAATCCCATGATGGAAGTGCAGCACAGCTGGAGTGAGGAGAAAACTTACTAAAGGAAGGAGAAGGAGATGAAATAACTGTTACAAAGCTAGAAAATGGAGGACTGGAGACACAGGTCTGATAAATCTGATGAAGCAGGTAGAGCCAAAGGAAGGAAGAAGCAGCTAGATGGAGTGACATGGTGGAGAGAGTGTTACATGAAAAAGAAACAGAGCCTGGAAACACAAATTACTGCTGGTGAAGGAAAAACAATGGAGGTATTTTCGGCTGGTGGAGTAGCCAGCTTTCAGGGTTTAACTTTCCAAAAGGGTTTTTTGTTACAAGAAAAAAAATTAGACATTGAAAACACAATGGTGAAGGGAAACCAGTTTTTGGGGTTCAACTCTGCAAGGTTTTTTTTATTACAAGGAAGAACGGAAGAAGGAACTGAGAGGAGACAAACAGTTGCAGATTCTCAACAGCCACAGAGAAGACAACCAGTAGTAAGAATGAAAAGTAAAAGCGATGGCAGTTTGAAAGTACTGTTGGGTAAACTCTTACAGTAACAATAGATGTTCATCTCTTCAGTGTTGTATTCTTCACCTAAGGGATCTCCTGCCAAGGATAGCTCTATGTCTGGCCAGTATACTAAAGCACTCAGCTCTTATAGGTGCCACACATCACACGTATGCTCCCCAAGCACAACGCAGGGGATAAAGATGACATACGGACGCAGATACTCAAAAATAAAAAAGACCAGGAAGAACAGAATACCTTTAGGGAAAAGAGGAACATGTGCATCCAGAAAGAAAAATAAAGAAGAGAGAAGGTCCCCTTAGCCAGGAAGCCAACCAAAACACTGGGCAAGAATGAGGACAGAAAGGGGAAGGAGGGAGGGACCAAATACTGCAGCAATGAAGAGAAAGGCATCTACTGTTATGGTGAGAATTTACACAAGTGTACTATGTCCTACCGTATCAGTGCTGCAGTATTCTTCACCTACAGGAGAGTGCAAGAGCTCAAGAGGATGCCTGGGTGGAGGAAAGCAGAGAAGAATCATCCACAACCCCATGCAGTATAACCATGGCAAAGCCTGTCCTGGTCCTGGAAACAATATCCAACTTGTAATGTTTAGTGAAAGTATGAAAAGAGGACCAAGTAGCAGCCTCATGGATAAAACTAGTATCTAAACCCAAAAAACACCAGAGGAGGCAACTGCCCTAGTACAATGTGCCTTTACAGATGAAAAATGACATTTGCCATGAAAAGAACAAAAAAAGAAAATGGCCTTAGAAATCCAGGAGGAGAAGCTTTGCTTAGAAATGGCCAAACCCAAAGTTCTGGGATGAAAAGAAACAAAGAGCTGCTCAGATATGGAAAAAAATAGTTTTATCTAAATATCTGAGCTGCCTATGGAAATCCAAGGTGTGAAAAACCTTACTGGCAGACTGCAGAGAAGGAAAAAAAAAGAAGGAACATGAATAGACTGATAAAGGGACAACTCACTGACCACCTTGGTATAAAAGAAGGATTAGTAAGAAGAGACACCTTGCCCCTGTTTAAAACTAAAAAAAAAAAAAAAAAAAAAGAGGAATGGCCACGAAAGCTGAAGTTCAGACACTCTCTTGGCTGAAGTTGAGTCAAAAGTAGAACAGTCTCCCAGGCACAATGTTGCAAAGAAGCAGAGGGAGCTAGCTCAAAAGGAGCTTGGGTCAATTTTTCAAGTACAGAATTGAGGTCCCAAGAAGGCAGAATAGGCTTCCTGAGAGGCCCGATATGAAGGATGCCTTTAAGGACTTGCATCACCTCAAACCTAGAGGCCAGAGACACATTCAAGGGCAGACAATCAGAAATTACTGACAGGTAAGCTTTCACAGAAGAATATTCCAACCCAGCAAAGAGCAAATCACAAAATAAGAGAGAAACAAAGGAGCCCTCAGTTGTAGAGGATTCTGATAGTGACAGGGGCACCAGACCAGAGATTTTTTTCCATCTGGACATACAGTGGATATAAAAGGTTTACACACCCCTGTTAAAATGCCAGGTTTTTGTGATATAAAAAAGGAGACCACAATAAATAATTTCAAAACTTTTCCCACCTTTAATGTGACCTATAACCTGTACAGTTCAATTGAAAAACAAACAAATCTGTTAGGGGAAAAAATATAAAAAAAAAAAAAGTACAATAAGCTGATACTTTGTTTATTTAATTACAGCATTCAGTCTTCTTGGGTAGGAGTCTTGTCAGCATGACACATCTAGACTTGGCAATATTTGCCCAATCTTCCTTGCAAAAGCACTCCAAATCTGTCAGATTGTGAGGGCATCTCTTGTGCACAGCCCTCTTCAGGTCATCCCACTGATTTTCTATTGGATTCCGGTCTGGGATCTGGCTGGGCCATTCCAAATAATTTTCTTCTGGTGAAGCCATTCTTTTGTTGATTTGGATGTATGCTTGGGGTCACTGTTGTGTTGAAAGGTGAAATTCCTCTTCATCTTCAGCTTCCTAGCAGATGCCTGAAAGTTTTGGGCCAAAAGTGACTGGTATTTGGAACTGTTCATAATTTCCTCCACCATGACTAAAGCCCCAGATCAAGCTGAAGAAAACCAACCCCAAAGCATGATACTGCCACGACCATGCTTCACCATGGGGATGGTGTTCTTTTGGTGATGTGAAGTGTTGTTTTTGCTCCAAATGTACCTTTTGGAATTGTGGCCAGAAAGTTCAACTTTGGTCTCATCAGACCATAATAAGAAGTTATGTACTCACCATAAGGTTCCATCTGAGTAGGCAAACTTCATTTGTCAGCAACCTATGGGTTATCGGATACATAGTGGATCCGAGCCGGCAGTTTCCAACAGCTGAGATCCGAGCTCCAGGCACCTCTCCCATACCCATAACCCCCTGCCATCCCTTACTGACCTCAGATCGAGTTTGCCTAAAAGCAACACCTGCAATATCATAGAAGAGGAGACCTCTATAGGTTAACCTGGATACAATCCGTCATGACACAGGAATACCATGAACATCCAAGTAGGTCAGGGGGACGGAGGGAGGGACGGTTGCTGACAAATGAAGTTTACCTACTCAGATGGAACGTTATGGTGAGTACATAACTTCTTAATCTGAAGTAGTTAACTTAATTTGTGCATCAACCTATGGGACAGAGTCCCCAGCTACCTGAATCTTGGGAGGTCCTCATGGAAGGATGTTCCGGAGCACTGCGGAGCCAAAGGATGCTCTCCCTTTGGAGACAAAATCCAACTTATAGTGGTTTATAAAGGTATGAGATGAAGCCCACGTGGCTGCTGAGCAAATGTCATCCAAAGATACTCTAGAACGAAAAGCAGAGGAGGTCGAAATAGACAGAGTAGAATGGGCATGGACTCCCTGAGATGCAGGCCGGCCAGAACTCTCATAAGCCAGAAGAATGCACTGGGAAATCCACCTGGACAATGTGACTTTCGAAACAGGTTTCCCCAGACTAGGTTTAGCAAAGGATACAAACAGCTGGTCCGATTCCCTATGACCAGCTGTCCTGTGTAAATAGAATTGTAGTTGTCTGTGTTCATCTAAGGAATGCAACTTGTACTCACCCTTATTCTGATAATTGGGAAAGAAGACTGGTAAGTTAATAGACTGGTTGATGTTAGATTCGGACGCAATTCTGGGCAGAAAGGAGGTACTGGTCCTGAGGGATACTCTATCTTTGTGGAAAGCCAAGTACGGTGGCTTGGCGCAAAGGGCTTGAAGTTCTGAAACCCTTCTTGCCGAAGTAATAGCAACAAGAAAAGCTGTTTTCCAGGATAAGAATTTGAGATCCACCGAAGCTGCAGGCTCAAAGGGGGAAGTTGTTAAAGCCTGGAGTACCAGCACTAAATCCCAAGGAGGGACTACATCCTTCACCGGGGGTCTTAGTAAGAAGGTGCTTTTTAAGAAGGCCTTGCACAATCTGGACGAGGTCAAAAGACCCAGATCACATCCAACATGGTAATGAGAGATAGCTGCCAATTGTACTTTGACTGTGGAGGAGCTAGCACCTTGGTCAAATAACCCTGATAGAAAGTCTAATATTGCTGGCAACGGAGCTGTAAAGGGGTCTAAGTTCTTGTGCTTCGCCCAGATAGAAAAACATTTCCATTTGCTATTATAAACCCTTCTAGTAGACGGCTTGTGAGCAGCTACTAGGATGGCTTTGACCGGGGAAGAGATACCGGGAGTCCTAGCTAACAGTGGAACTGGATCAACCAAGTCGTGAGCTTGAGGTTGTCCAGGTTCGGGGCCGGCAGGCCCAATGGGTGAGAAATCAGATCCGGAATGGGATCTAGAATCCACGGAGGATTCACCAGATGAGACCATAGATATGGGAACCACGCCTGACGAGGCCAGAATGGAGCTATGAGGATTATTCTGCTCCCCAACCGTCTGGCTTTCTGCAGAAACTTCAGCATCAGGGGAAGTGGAGGGTAAGCATAAAGTAGAACGGGTGGCCAAACATGCACCAGAGCGTCTCTTGGAGATTCCCTGGGTGGGGGAATTAGAGCGAAGTAGTCGTTGCACTTTGTGTTTGAGGGAGACGTGAAAAGAATGCAACGAGGTTGACCCCATTTGGAGAAAATCTGCTTTGCTACTTTGAGATTCAGAGACCACTCGTACGGCGAGAGGATGGTGCGACTCAATCTGTCCACTAGGATGTTGGACCGTCCCGGAATGTGCGTCGCTATGAGAAAACGGTTGGTGGAAATCGCCCATTCCCACACTCTCATGGCCTCTCGACAAAGTGGATAGGACCTGGTTCCCCCTTGTTTGTTGATATACCAGACGACCGACATGTTGTCCGTCTGGATCGCAATTGTCCTGATGGGAAGAAGGCTCTGTAGTGCTTGCAATGCTAACAGCACCGCCCTCATCTCTAGGACATTGATATGCAGTGAGGTCTCCACATGGTTCCACGTGCCTTGGACGGTCCTGCCCAAACAATGCCCCCCCACCCAAGGCGAGAGGCGTCCGTGGTCACCGTGGTTAAGGGAGGGGACATAGAAAAGGGGCGCCCCTTCTGGAGGTCCGGAGATTGGAGCCGAGGGCTCTCCTGCAAACCCTGCTGAGAGGAACAGGATGGCTCAGGGGGTAATGAAGGAAGGACCATTGGACTTGGAGAGTCCATTGCAGGATTCTCATATTTAGGCGCGCCATGGGCAAAAGGTTGATGATTGCCACCATCGAGCCTAAGGCCCTCAGGACCAATTCCGCCGGAGGGGCTGGGCAATGAAGAATGGCCTGCACATTAAGTTTTAAAGACTGCAGCCGATCCGGAATCAAGAAGGCTATAAGCTGATTTGTGTTCAACCTGGCTCCGATGAAATCTATGACCTGAGTCGGAAGGGAAGATTTTCCCACATTGATCATGATCCCCAGCCGGGGAGCTAGGTGAAGAAAATAATTCCTGGCCGTGCAGAGTAGATGCCTTGTGGGGGTGGTCAGGAGCCAGTCATCCAGGTATGGAAAGACCTGAATTCCCTGGAGTCTCAGGTGGGCTGCTACCACAGTTAACACCTTGGTGAACACCCTGGGGGCTGTGGTGAGACCAAAGGGGAGGACCCTGAATTGGTAATGGCTGGCTCCTAGCCTGAAGCGGAGAAACCTCCTGGACCATCTGTCCATCAAGATGTGGTAGTACGCGTCCTTGAGGTCTATGGAGCACATCCAGTCGTTCTCCTGCAAGAGGGGGAGAATGGATTGAAGGGTGACCATCTGGAACTTTTCTTTGGTTACCGCCAGGTTCAAGAGAGAAAGGTCGAGGATTGGTCTTAAGTCCCCCGTCTTTTTTGGCACCAAGAAGAACCTGGAGTAAAAGCCTGATCCGTACTGGTCTGGGGGGACGTGCTGGATCGCTCCCTTTTCTAGCAGCCGCTGAATTTCCGTGGCTGTGTCCTCCCTCTGATTGGGTGGGACATCGGGGAGGGATCTGGATCTGAGAGGGGGATGGAGAAACGGAATCTCGTAGCCTCTGGATATAATCCGAAGCACCCAGCAGTCTGTTGTGATGGACTCCCAAGCTGCTAAGTGCTTCAAGAAACGCCCCCCCGACTGCCTCCAAAGTGGAGCAGTCGGGTAACCCCTCAGGGTTGCTGCATTGGCCGATCAGAGAAAGGTTCTCTGGACCCAAAGTTTTTCGGGCCCCCTCTGCCTCTAGGGCGGCGTCCACCCTGTCCTCCTCTGCCCCCGAAGGACGGGGGGGGTCCTGAGCGAAACGGGACTGCTGAGACTTCCGGAACCACATCTTCTTCTGTCCCTTTTGGTTCTTGGAGAAGGACCTCTGGGGAGCAGAGAAGCGGACTCCGACGGCAGACAGCGTCTTCCCGTCTTTCTTGCTCTGGACCAAGGTGTCACATACGGTCTTGCCAAAGAGGGCAGAACCATCAAACGGGGCATTAGTGAATGACGCCTTAAAAGGTTCCGCGAAATCACAGTGGCGGAGCCATGCCTGTCGACTTAGGACGACGCCCAATCCGCTAGAGGCTCCCTCCACAGCATGGGATAGTAGCCACATAGAGGTAGTGGAAATAGACCTGAGAGTGGCCATTCGGGTAGAGTAAACTTGTTTGTCCTCTGCCGACATGGACTCTAGGGGCGACCCAGCGTACTCTTTGATAAGGTCCCGCTGGAGTCGTATTATGTGTGCCATATAGTTCAGCGACCTTACCAAGAAGGTGGCTGAAGCAAACACCTGCTTCCCCAAGTGGTCCATCGCCCGAGACTCCTTGTCAGGAGGATGGACCATGGGACTCTCCTGGGCTAGTTCCCTTTTAGTGACAGCCACAAACATGGCATCTACGAGGGACCCCTTACTCCAATGTGACCTGTCCGAGGGGGGGGGGGGGCTAAGAATTCTGTCCGGCCTCTTGGGAACGGGCTCCACAGTGTCCGTCTCCTTCCATGCCCTGGTAGTGATCAGGTCTACCAGGGGGTCGGCTGGAGGGGACACTCAAGAGGTAGATGGGCCTGCTTCAAATGCCTCCATAAACACGGACTCGTCCGAGGTAGGCTTTGGGGCAGACCACCCCCCTCTAATCCTGAGCATCTCCATGATGTCTCCAAATGAGACGTCTTTGGGGGGGTGATCTTGGGGAGCCTTCCCCTTCCTCCAAGTCCGTGTCCACTGTCAAGGACTCAGGGGAGCCCAAGTGCCTCCTTTTGCACTTGCGTTTGTGAAGGACTTCCTCGGGGGGGCTGTCTGAGGAGGCCTCACCTACCACATCCTGTTCCAACAAAGGAACGATCTGGGACATAAGAGCAGGCTGTCCCTGGGGCCGGGTGATGGAAGTCGGGCCCGTCTGAGAGGGAGTGCAGGGTGGGGCCGTAGCTAGGGCCGGGGGCCTGGAGTCCCTCGACAGAACCCTCTCCACCATGTCGAAGGCCGAAGGAGAGCTGCTCTCCCTAGGAGCCCAGTATGCTCCGACCTGGACAGAGCCAAAGGCATACTAACTGTCTCGGATCCGAAGCTCAGCTCTCGGCTCCGAGAGCTCGGATCCGCAGAAAAGGGACCCTGACAGACTCGAGGGTGCCATTGGCACCGAAGCACTCGACTCTATCGGCGCCGACAGTCTCCCGGCTCCAACGCTAGTCGGCTCCGAAGACCCCGAACCAGGGAAGCGGGTCGGGGAAGGTGCAATCGGGACAAAACATGGGGTCGAGCCATGGCCTCTCGACAAAGTGGATAGGACCTGGATGCAGGAGCACTCCCATCTGCAGTTGGGCCTGGAGGAACCTTCGCATCATCCGGTCCAAGTCTGCACCAGTTAAACTTCTAGTGGACCTAGAAGAGGCCACCGAGGTGGGATGGGAGTGCCGCCTCGATGACCTCGGAGACCGGGCCTCCTCCTCCTCCGGCCCCGGAGAGAAGCAGGGTGAACGGAGCCGAGAAGGAGAAGGCTCGGAGATCTCGGGGGGAGAAGCCCGCTTGGCTGGCGGGGCCAATGCAGAGGCTTTGTCCCGCCACTTGTGATGCTTCTCCTTGCACTTCTCACGTCTAGCTTCCCTATCCTCTTAGCCCAAGGAGAGAGGTTGAGTCCCGGCCAAGGGAAGGGAAGTAACAGAAAGTGCTGCCATGGCAGGAGCCACGGGGGGACCGGAGGACGGAGCAGAGTCTGGGGGCAGAAGTCCCGCCAGAATCAGCTTCGACCTCCGGTCCTTGAGAGCCCTGGGGTTGAACGCTGCACAAATAGCACAGCTGGATGACAGGAGTTCAACCCCAAGGCATAAAACGCACCGAGTGTGGCCATTCGCTAGGGAGAGCTTATGGTCACACTCGGTACATTTAGAAAAAAATGTTTTGGGGGGCCTCTGCCATAGTAAACTAAAAACACACTCACTAGGCCCCAAAACCACACACACCCTAACGCTCTCGAAACGGGGGGGGGGGGGGGGTGGTAATACAAAAAGGGTACACTAACAAAAAGTTTAACAACCTATCCTAAAACAAACACACACTCAAACAATGCACCCACAACTTTAGCTATCCAAAAAAAAAAAAAGAGAGGATTTTTCTCACAGAATATACGCTCTAAGGCCCTGAAAGCTCGTGATCAAGCTGCTGGTGTAACCGCGGCAAACTAGATCTGAGGTCAGTAAGGGATGGCAGGGGGTTATGGGTATGGGGGAGGAGCTCGGATCTCAGCTGTTGGAAACTGCCGGCTCGGATCCGATAACCCATAAGTTGATGCACAAATGAAGTTAACTACTTCAGATCACATTTTCCCATATGCTTTTGGGAGACTTGATGTATTGGTTTGCAAACTTTAGCCGTACCTGGATGTTTTTCTATGTAGGAAAAGGCTTCTGTCTTGCAAACCTATCTCATAGCCCAGACATATGGAGAATACAGGAGATTGTTGTCACATGTAGTACACAACTAGTACTTGCCAGAAATTCATGCAGGTCCTTCAGTGTTGCTGTAGGTCTCTTGGCAGCCTCCCTGACAGGTTTTCGCCTAGTCTTTTTATCAATTTTGGAAGGACGTCCAGTTCTTTGCAACTTCACTGTTGCTCATATTTTATCTACTTTTTGATGACTGTCTTCACTGCGTTCCATGGTATATCCAATGGTGTGGAAATGTTTTTGTACCCTGCTCCTGACTGATACCTTTCAACAATGAGATCCCTTCGATGCTTTGTACGCTGTCTGCAAATCATAGCTTTTGCTGTAGTAGGCAACTGAGTAAATGTCAGAAAAATCTTACTAGGACAGCTGAACTTTATTTGGAGTTAATCAGAGTCTCTTTAAGTGATGGCAGGTGTGTACCCAAGAAGACTGAATGTTGCAATGAAATCAAAAGGTGCTTCAACCAAGTATTAGATTAAGGGTGCGCACACGTATGCAACCAGCTAATTGCATGTTTTTTATTTTTTATATTTTTCCCCCAACATATTTGTTTTTCAACTGAACTGTACAGGTTATAAGTCACATTAAAGGTGGGAAAAGTTTAGAAATTATTTATTGTGGTCTCATTTTTTTACATCACAAAAATCTGGCATTTTAAGAGGGGTGTATAAACTTTTTATATCCACTATATACGATTACTGGTAGTGGGTTTTCTGGCCTCCTGCAGAGTCCAAAGCATGTCCTCAGAAAAGAGGTGCCTAAAGTGATCAAAACCCTATTATCCACAGTGTCAACTGAAAACTGACAAATAAGGATGGATAAGCGACATCCTTGTCTTGTGTGAGAAGATCCATCCGGTGAGGTAACTTGTGGCGATTGCCCTGGACAAGTGGGAAAGAAGGGGGAACCAATGCTATCTGGGTCAAAAGGGAGTCACCAGCAAGATTTTGGGAGAGACTTGTCTGATCTTATGCAGAACTTGTGGTAACAGAAAAGGGGGGGGGGCATACTGAAACACCTCCTCCCAAGGAAAAGGCAACACATCCACTTTCAAAGCTACAGGACTTGGGGATCTGGAACAGAATAGAGGAAGTTACCTGTTCCGATGAGAGGCAAAAAGATCTACCTGAGGAGTACCCCACCGATGGAAAAAGTCCAGAACACATCTCTGTGAAGCATTCATTCGTGTGTTTGTGTGGTGGACCTGCTCAAGGAGTCTGTCACTAGATTGTGCTCAGAGGGTATGTAAACTGCCTGAAGAGTGACTTAATACTGGACAGCTAGATCCTGGAACTGAGGAACTTGTCTGCAAAGAAGTCAGGACTTTGTGCTGCCCTGCTTGTTAACATATCACATCACTGTGGTATTGTCAGTGAAAGTTTTGAGAGGCCTGGGATGAAAGAATGAAGAACAGGCTTACAAGAGCTCTCATCTCATTTGTGTTGATGTGGTCTGACCGAGGATGCCAGAGACCTGAAGTGCTAGGGGGCCACAGGAAGTACATCACCCCTTGTCTGACGTGTCTGTAAGGAGCTCCTGTGTGGGAAATGGAGCTTGAAAAGGAAGCTCCAGGTTGCAAGAAGGTTGAAGAATCAACCGCTGAAGCTCAAGTTTGAGTTAGGGAAGGTAAAAGTCCAGAGGGTGGCAATGTTGAAACTACACCGACCTGAGGTACCACTGAAGTTTCCTCATATGAAGTCTGGCAAGAGAGAACATGGGAATGGTGGAAGCTATGAACCCTAGGACCCTGAGAAACTCCCAGGCCGTGACAAATTCTACGAGAAGAAAGGACTGAAAAATGACTAAGAGACAGAGCCGTGGGAGAAGGCAGAGATGCCAACTTGGGAACTGTCTGAAATCTGCAGTTGAGGAAAATATGATCCTGAGAAGGCATCATAACTGATTTCTGCAGGTTTATGGTGAACTCCAGAATGTGTAATTGGCTAGTAAACTTGAGATCCTGAAGCAGCCTGCTGGGGAATGGAACTTGAATAAGCAGATCAATTTTAATAGGGAAAAATCTGAATACCATGAATTCTGCAAAAAACAATGAAAGAAGTGATGAATTTGGTGAATACCCTTGGGGCAGTAGAGAGGCTGAAGAACAAAGCAGATAACTGAAAATGCAAGGAAGACACAGAACACTTAAAAATTTCCTGAAAAGGGGATGAATGGGGATGTGAAAGTATGCATCCTTGAGATCCAGAGACATCAGAAAGGCCTGAGGAAGTAGTTGAGGAAACAATGTCTGAAGGGATAACATATTAAATGAAGGAATCTTGAGAAAAGTGTTCAACAGGGAAACATCCAGAATCGGTCTCCATGTACCCTCTTTCCGTGGGACCAAAAGAATTCAGGAATAAAACCCCTTCCCCTCCTCGGTGAGAGGCATTGCTTGAATGGAGCCCAGATCCAAAACAGATTGAAGAACCTCTGGGAAATGAGAAAGCAGTTCCTGGGAAGGTTGAGGAATGCCTGAAAAGGGAGTAAGTGACTTCTAAACCATGAAATATCCCTGAAGGATAATGGACAGAACCCAAGAATCTGAGGTGATTTGGAGCCAATCTGGAAGAGACAGGGAGAGGTGGAGAGAAAAAGGAAATAATCAAATAGAACCAGTCTTGTCCTGAAAATAATGTTCTGGGAGGAAAAAGTCTGGGTAGAGTTAGCAGGAAGCACAAGTCTAGAACCCTTCCTACCCTTGGCACGATGGTGAAATTGCCTATGAACAGAGGCAGATCTGGAAAGATAGTTCCTATGAAACTTAGGAATAGGCGAAACAATATGTTTCAGCTCCTGCAAGGGTCTGCCTTTATCCTGGAGAGACTTGAAAATGTCAGCAGCAGCAGCTGCAGTTCCAAAAAGGACTTGTGTTATCCAAAGGAGCATCCAAAATACTGGCCTTGATGTCATCAGGCAAAGCCTGAACAAGAAGCCAAGAATAGCGCCTTATGACTGAATTAAAGGCAGCAGCCCTGGAAGAGGCATCAGCTGCATCATAGTTGGATCTGATTGAATGGCAAGCAACTTGAATAATACAGCCCAGCAAAGAAAGGGCTGAAGCCTTCCCCTCAGAGTCGGGAAGGACAGAAACCACCTTGAAAACATGAGAAAGGACAGCCAAAACATACCTAGTCATAAGAGTCTGATAGTTAATGGCCCTAAAGGACAAAGTAGCAACAGTGTAAGCTTGCTTGTCTTAACCTTTCCATGGCCCAACTATCCTTGTCAGAAGGCAGCAGCTTCGTTAAGGGCAACAACTTGCATGGTTTGTCAGATGAGACTGACACTACAGAAGGGTCAGCAGAAAGGCAGGGTAGCCAGAACAGGAGGAAAGAATAGTTGTGTAAAATCTTACCATAACCATAGATGCCCTTCTCTTCCATGTTGCAGTATTCATTACATGAGGGGTTCCCTGCTATAAACAATACAGACATCTGGCCAGTATACAAAAACCTTTTACCACTGCTAGGTACATGGGATGTCACACACAGGCCCAAGGCAGGCGTTGGCCATAAAAGTGATGTCCGCATGTACCATCCTCAGAAATTAATATCTCAGGAAGAACATCAGAACTAATCTATGTCCTTCTATTCCTATGTTGCAGTATTCATTACATGAGGGACAGTGTCACAGACCATGAAGAAAAAGGGAAGAGAAAAGAGCTGAGGCGGTCTCTACAAATCCATGGAGAATGGCTTGAAGAAATCTTGCTCTGGACCTGGAACTGCCATCCAACTTGTAATGTTTAGTGAAGGTATACACAGAAATCTAAGTGGCTGCTTCTAAAATGGAGGAGGTATCCAAACTTTTGATAAAAGCACCAGAGGAAGCTACAGCCCTAGTAGAGTGAGCCTTAACAGGAGAAGAGAGACTCTTAGCATGAAAAACAACCCATGGCTGAGCCATCTGTGAACAACTTAAACTGGCAGGGGAGGATGTAAAGGCATACCTGGATTCTGGGTAATCTGCTGAGTCCACCAAAGAAGCTCCCTCTTTAGGCAAGGAAGTAGAGGGAAAACAAACTCCAGTGGGTGAGTATGCTGCATCCAAATGGATTTCAGGTACCATTCAAACATTCTCATGTGGAATTTGGCAAGGGGTAGCATGGGAATTGTAGAAGCCATGAAGCCTAGAAGCTTGAGAAACTCCCTGGCTGTGAAACACTGCAGAGGAAGAAGGTCTTGGAAGTAACTGACTAGAGAAAGGGAATTTTTTGTGGAGGAAGAGAGGCCAACATGAGATCTGTCTGAATCCTGCACCCCAGGAAGACGTGGTCCTGTGAAGGGGTGGATTTTTTTAAATTTACAGTGAATCCCAACCTTTGCAGGAGAGTAGCAGTAAACAAGAGACTGTGAATCAAGGTCTGGGGAGGGGTGCCTGTAGCAACAGGTCATCCAGATTAGGGGAAAACCTGTATGCCCTGGAGTCTGCAAAAAGCAATCACAGGAGGTAAACATTTTGTAAATACCCTTGGTGTCATAAAGAGGCCAAAAGGCAAAGCACAGAACTGAAACCATGAGGAAGCAACAGAAAATGTAAAAAACTTCTGTTAAGGGGTGAATGGGAACATGGAGGTAGGCATCCTTTATATCCAGGGAGGCCAAATAGGCCTGTGGAAGAATAAGAGGAAAAGTACAGTTTTGTACCTACCATAAATGTAGATGTCCGAACTGGATAGCATCTGCAGTCATAACAAGTGGGTTGTCCTGTCGTCAGGCAGCCCTTCAGTCGGCCGGATTCCAAAGTCCGGGTCCGGCTTCGGCTGATGTCGCACTCCACCCGATTTCATCTTTTTTGGTCTGGGGTTATAAAGGCATCAGCCGACGCCATTTTCCTCAGTGTTTCTTGCCCCAGATGCCAGTAGCCCTCTTGCAGGCTAAAATTTGGATAGATGCCAATGTTTCCAAATAAATAGAGGTAAACACAACAATAAGCAAGTATGTACATATACACAAACAAATACACCATAAAAGACTCCCCCCCAACAGCTAGCTATTAGAAGGGTAAACAACCTAGGAGTACCACAGAGGGATGGAGGGAGGTAATCCTGACTGCAGATGCTATCCAGTTCGACATCTACATTTATGGTAGGTACAAAACTGTACTATGTCCTTCATGGATGCATCTGCAGTCATAACAAGTGGGTAGAATACCATAGCCAACTAGGGGAGGAGGATAAAAGTAGATTATGGTGTGTTTAGGATCCCTTGCAGTACAGCAGTGGCAAACCCTGCTCGGGATCTGGAATATAGAGGCAAATTATAATGCTTGGCAAATGTATGCACGGAGGTCCAAGTAGCCGCCTCAATAATGTCTTTGGTTGCCACTCCTCGTAAGAAGGCTGTGGTAGTGGCTGTTGCCCTTGTAGAATGAGGTCTTATGTTCTGTGGAATTGGTTTTCCATGGAAGGAGTAACAGAATCGTATGCAATTTCCTATCCATTTGGAGATTGTCTGTTTGGAAATAGCTTTTCCTTCCCTTCCTGTTGCATAGGCTACAAATAGTTGGTCAGTCTTTCTGCTATTTTTTGTTCTGTCCAAGTAGTAGCGTAGCTGTCTATGTACGCCCAAGGTATGCAGTATTCTTTCCCTCTGTTTTGTGGGTTGGGAAAGAAGGTAGGTAGGTGGATTGCCTGGTTTAAAGACACTCTGGATACCACCTTAGGCATAAATGTAGGATTAGTTCTCATGGACACTCTATCTTGGTGGAAGATTAGGAAGGGTTGCACTGCCATTAAGGCCTGTAGTTCTGAAACCCTCCTTGCTGAAGTAATTGCCAGTAGGAAAGCAGTTTTCCATGACAGGTGTTGTAGGTCTGCTGTTGCTGCTGGTTCAAAGGGTGCTAGTGTCAACTTTTCTAGCACAAAGTTTAAATCCCAAGCTGGTAATGGTGGTTTCCTTGGAGGTTTTACATTCTTGATTCCTCTGAGGAATTGCCTGAGCAAAGGGTGCGAAAAACAGGTGTATCAAAGCTGTATTCTGCTGAAATAGCTGATGCATGTATCTTGATGGAGGAGTAGGACAGGCCTGAATGAAGAAGTTCGCCAGATACTCCAGAATGTTAGGCATATCTATGTTTGACACATCTTTTCCTCTTTCCGTACTCCAGATGACAAACCTTTTCCATTTTCCAGCATAGTTCCTTCTTGTTGAAGGTCTGCGTGCTTCAAGAATAATGTCTTTAACTCTTTGGGAAAGTTCTGGAATAGCTGCTGTTATGTGATGTTCCATGCAGTCAGTTGCAAGGTTTTAGGTTTGGATGTATGATGCTGTAGTTGTTCTGCGTTAACATCAAAGGCATCAGGGAATTGTCCACATATTGTTCGAGACAAGCTCCTCAGTAGTGGGTACCAGTGTTGTCTTGGCCAGTTTGGAGCTATCAGGATTATCCTTGGACGTTCTTCCTTGATTTTCAGTAGTACCTTGTGTATCAAAGGAAGAGGCGGAATGCATATGCTGTTAAGCCTTTCCAGTTGAAAGAGAGTGAATCCACTTTCCATGCTAATGGGTGGAATGTCCTTGTGCAGAATTTTTGAGCTGGTGATTGAGAGGTGATGCGAATAGGTCTATCTGTGGCATTCCCATTTCTTTGAGATGGTCTTGAAGATGTCCGGTGAAGCTTCCATTCGTGGGCATCCGGTGGTTCTGCTTAATATGTCTGCTAGGGTATTGTCTTTCCTGGTACAAATATTGCCTGTAACTGGATGTTGTAGCTGAGTGCCAGGGTCCACAGCTCCAAGGTCATTCTGCATAGGGGTATGAATGAGTGCCTCCCTGTTTGTTGATGTACCACATGACTGTGGTGTTGTCTGTCCTTATCATCAACTGGCCCTCTTTGAGAAATGGTTTGAACTTTTGGATTGCCAGTTTTACTGCCAGCATTTCCTTTAGGTTGATGTGCAGTTGAAGTTGATCCTGTGTCCACAATCCTTGCACGCATTTGTCCAGCATGTGGGCCCCCATCCTAGGTCTGAAGCGTCTGTTGTGATGGTCTGGCTTGCTTGACATCTGCGAAAGGGTAGGCCTGGGTTTGACTGGCATGCCTGAGCCCACCATAGGAACTCCTGTTTTAAGCATGGAATTAGTGGGATTTCTGTTTCTAGACTGTGTCTGTGTTGGGACCACAAATTCCTTAGGTACCACTGTAGTTTTCTCATATGTAGTCTGGCAAATGGAACCAAGATTATGCATGATGCCATGAAGCCCAAGGCCTGCAGTACTTTTCTTGCTGTTAACTTGTTCAGTTTTGTTAGTGCCAAGAAGTATAGAGGAGTTCTTTTGTTTTCTGTAGTCAGGAATGCCATTTGTTTTACTGTGTCCAATTCGGAGCCCAAGAATGTCCTTGTTTGGGATGGTATCAGCCTTGACTTTTGTAAATTGACTGTGTATCCCAGTGCTTGTAGCAAGTAAATGACCCTTTGTAAATCTGTTGTCAGCTTGCTTTTGTTGTCCCCTTGTAGCAGGCAGTCGTCCAGGTATGGGTAAATTTGAATTCCCTGAAGTCTGCAATGGGCGATTACTGATGCCAGGCATTTTGTGAATACTCTGGGCTAGTAGATAAGCCAAAAGGCAATGCTGAGAATTGATAGTGCTCTGATCCTGCAAGAAATCTGAGGTATCTTCTGCAGATTGGTCGAATGGGGACATGCAGGTATGCCTCCTTGAGATCTAGAGTTACCAGCCAAGACTCCTTGCCCAGCATGGGAAGAAGTTGCTGTAAGGTCAGCATTTTGAATTTTGGGACAATGATGTATGTATTTAAGGTGGACAGGTCGAGAATTGGTCTCCAACTTTTTCCTTTCTTGGAACTAGGAATAGTCTGGAGTAGAACCCTTTCCTTGCTCTGCTGTTGGCACTCTTTCCACAGCTCTCATGTTTGCTAACTTCATTATCTGGCGTAGAGCCTCTGTGTTTTGATTTGGAGGTAGATTTGGCATTCCTCTTTTGACTGGTAAAGTGTGGAAGTGAAACCGGTAACCTTGATCTATGGTTTGTAAAATCCACTTGTCCTTTGTTATGTAGTGCCAGTTCTTTGAAAATAAGGTTAACTTTCCGCCTAGAGGAGCTGCTATTTGTTCCTGGTAGGCGGATTTAGGGTTAAGTCACTGTGGTTGTGTTGATGTAGTGGCAGTGGCTGTGTCTGTGCCTCTGTTGTTACCTTGCCACTGTCTTCCTCTGTAGGCACCTCCTCTGGATTGGTTTCTGCCTCTGGAACGTCTATTCCTGCCCCTTTGAAATTTTGTGGAGTCAGGAAAGGACCAATTTTGGCAGGCCAGTTCCTGCTAAACCTTGGGGTTGAACCTGCAAGAAATCTTTAACAGTTTGAACTGATTTTGCCTTTTCTTCCATTTTCTTCATAACCTGCTGGGCAGATGTACCAAACAAACTTGTCTTGTCCATAGGAGCATCTAGCAACTTATCTTTAACATGATCCGTAAAGCTTGTTCCTTTAGCCATGCATGCCTTCTTATCACTGTGCCTGTCATGGCTGATCTAAATGAAGCCTCCAGTGCATCATAGCCACATTTTAAGGAATGGTTGCTAACCTGTTGTATGTTATTTACCATCTCTAATACATATTTCTTATCAAGAGATTCATCAGTGGTTAGTTTTTAGTTAACTGATCCAGCATATACTCTTAGTATTGTAACCTGTGAAACTGACAGTTTAAAGCTCTAGCTGAGAGAGTAGCTGAAGTGTAGACCTTTTACCCCATCTGTCTAATGACCTTGCTTCCCTTTCAGAAGGAATAGGATTTTTAGCTATGGTCGCTACTGCCTTGGGGCCCTGGGATATAGTTTCTGGGTCTGCAAGTGGAGCCTTGTAAAGGTGGTGATGAGTATCTGGCACCCTGTAAAATCTGTCCGGTTTGGCAGGGGCTGGGGGTAAAGAATCTGGAGCGAGCAAACATCATTGAAAGCATCATCCACCACAGAGAGAACAGGGGTATAGCTAAGGGCCTGTGCTGTGGGAGATGCAGAAAAGTCCTAAGTCTTTTCTGGAGTCTGAAAAATCCTGTTGCTGCCATTGGAACTGTTCTTGCATGGCATGCAAGGTTTCAAAGGAGAATTCTTCTGGTGGGGAAGCAGCTGGGATGGATTCTTCAGCATCAGAATCTTCAAAATTGGAGAAGGGAGCCTCTGGCTGGTCAGTTATGTCTGATTCATCAGCAGAATCATCAGAGGACACTGGCTCGGGGCTCTGCCCTAAGTCTCTTCTCTGGGGGCTGAGAGGCCCTGTCTGGGTGAGATTGAGATCCTCTAATTAAAGAAATTAAATCTTCTGCCAAAGTAAGCATTTGAGAACTAGAAGAGGGCCTGGATGTGGGTGGTTTAACAGGCACTGTTTTAGTAGTCTTGGCTGCTTTAGCCCTGGCGAAGGCCTTAATGGACATGGCTGCTGGAGGCCTAGCAGCACCACGTGCTGGGGTAGAAACATCCAAGGGATGGTGTCTGATAAGTCAACCACCGTAGTGGGTAAAATTTCTGAGGGCGTTGCAAGAGTTGTAGCAAGGGCCTCAGTTGTAGGAATAGGTTCAGCTGTACTTTGTTCAGTTTTCTCGGTTTCGCTGAAACCGAGACACTCATGTTTGCTTGACCATGGTTTCGCTGAAACCGCGGACCGCGAGTGTCGGTCTTTATCTTCGCTTTTGCTAGATTGGGTAGTCGGAGGATCCGACGGCATAATGTACGCAAAATCAGAACCGAAAAACTGTTCTGCAAACTCCGACCGACGCCTAAGCGTTCGTCGGTTGAAAGAAGCACAGGCCGAACAGGCTGCTACGTGGGCTGGGCCTAAACAAGGCAGACAGTAAGAGTGGAAATCTTTATGAGGTATTTGTTTCCCACAGTTTAAACAATTGTTAACTTTTTCTGACATCGGCTGAGGCAAGAAAGAGTCCCCAACGGGTACTTAGCTTTAGAAGTCTTCAAGTAGTATTCGGTAGAAGTAATCTCTGGATCCGACCGACCGGCACTTGCGAACAGCTTCTGCTTGGCCGCGCGGCAAGAAAGACTGGGGAAAATGGCGTCGGCTGATGCCTTTATACCCGAAGACCAACAGAGATGACGTCGGGTGGAGTGCGACATCAGCCGAAGCCGGACCCGGACTTTGGAATCCGGCCGACTGAAGGGCTGCCTGACGACAGGACAACCCACTTGTTATGACTGCAGATGCATCCATGAAGGACATCAGAGTTTGGAGGGAAAGCATATGAAAGGTTGGGACCTTTAGGAAGGTGTTGAGGTGAGAAAGGTCCAGAACGGGTCTCCATGGGCCATCTTTCCTGGGAACTCTTTTCCCTTTGTGACAGTGGAACTTCTTAGATAGTTCCCTGGGATATAAACTCTTCAAGCACCTCTGGGAAGAACAGAAGTTGTTCACAAAGTGGTTGAGGAATTTTGGTGAAAGGAGGAAGAGCTTTCCAAACCAGGAAATATCCTTTGTAGATAACAGACAGAACCCATGAATCATAAGTGATGTGTTCCCAAACTGGAAGGGATAGAGAAGACACAGAGAGGGGAATGAGACCAGAGGGAGTAAGGTAGTCACAGATTACCTGGCTTGTCTGGAAAAGACTGCTTTTGAGAAGGAGGTGAGAAGGTTTGGAAGGAGCAGGTCTCCTGACACACCTTTTACCTCTGGAAGGGGGAGTTTGAGATGGTTTCCTGACAAAAACAGTCTTAACTGGGTAGTGCCTTTGGAATTTGGGAACTGACGACGAAAAGATATGTTTTAAATCCTGCCACTCCTTACCTTTCTCCTGCAGGGAACTTGAACAAGGTAGGAGCTGCAATACCAAACAAGGCCCTACTATCTAATGGTGCATCCATCAACTTGGCCTTGATGTCTTCAGCAAGAGGTTGAAGCCTTAACAGGAGTATCTCCTTAATAAAGAACCAGAGGCAGCAGCCCTGGCAGATGCCTCAGCAGCATCATAACTGCTTGTAATGGAGTGGCATACCACTTGGAAAGATGCCCCCAAAACAAAGGAAAGCTGAGACTTAACATGTGAATCTCGAAGATCAGAGGGAAGCTGGAGGCCTGAGAAGGAAGGGCCAAAGCATTCTTATTTATATGGGTTTGATAATTAAGTGCCCTAAAGGCAAGAGTAGCTGAAGTGTACACTTTTTCCCCAACCTTTCCATGTTTTTACTCAGCTTGTCTGAAGAGAGAGGAGAAGTGGAAGGCAGAAGTCTGGATGGCTTATCAGTAGCTACAGAAACAACCACTGGGTCTGCAGCAGGGCATTTATATTTATTTATTTATTTGAAGTTGTTTAACCAGGATAGTCCATTAGGCCTAAAGAACCCATTTTCAATGGAGTCCTGGGGAGAAAAGCTCCACATACAGATCATACAAAGATTAAGTTCCAGACATAGATTACATGAAGATTACAGAGATTATAAAATAATTTGCAGTCTTCTGGAACTTTATAGAACCTATCTGGCCATTTGGGGGCAGGAGGCAGAGAGCTTGGACTCTTAGAAGCAGAAAGGCTGGCAGAATTGGTGGCACAGCAGAGGGAGAGGGTGAATCCCATCAGTAATCTGTGAGCAGTCCCACTTGAAATACTCCCTCATACAAGCAAAAGTCTCCCCAAAGATGATGTCTTCACCAGGAGACTCAGTTCAATTGGACTCCTTCTCAGGTAATGTATACTCCAAGGGGGAAGAAATTTGGGCAGAGTATGCCAAAGACTCACCCTCTGAGGAATCCTCATCCTCAGATAAAACTTGCTCCCTTAACCTTTTCTGAGGGGAAGAAGTAGAAAGCGGGTTAGGAAGGGAAACACCAGTGGGAGGCTTTAAAGCCATAAAGGCATTAAATAATCCCTGTGTGAAGGCCTGCCAGTCAGGTGGAGGTTTCTGAGAAGTTAGATGATGTTTCTTTCTTTTTAAGGGGCACCGCAGCCTTGTGGAATGTGGAGGGACCAGACATCGGCCTGCACTCTATAACTGTCATTGGACTTCCTCACTTCCTCTTGAAACAAGATCTGAGGAATATATTGACGGCCTCCTGATATTAGGAGCCTAAGCACGGAAATGGATGTCTGCAACACCTCCGATGATGTGCTTGTGGCTAAATCCCTGACAGCTTCCATTCCAATTCCCACAGAGGAATCAGAGTCAAATTCCAAACGGGTCTCTGGGCCTTCACTGGCTTCGACAGGAAGTCCAGAATGAGAGGCACACGCACAGCTTCAGACCTGAGCTTCTTAGACTTCTTGGCAGGCTCAGCAGAAGGGCCCGACGTATTCTCCACATCGCACGCTAACCTCTTAAGTCTTTGATTCTCTAAGAAAGTATTTAGAGAGTGAAGGCAGCTATGCAGAGTTTTCAGAACAAACCTAAAATATAGATACGTATAAAAAACCAAGACAAATGACTAAAGGGTGCAACTGTGTCAAAACACCAAAGTACAAAGCAAAATATACACAGTGTGACCACCAAGGCAGTGAGCATAAATCCAGTAAACAGATCGATAGTTAAAGTTGTTTTATTAAAACACAACGGATAAGCGCTTTCACAATACTTGCTTCCTCAGATCCTAAAAAGTACAGTTTTGTACCTACCATAAATGTAGATGTTCGAAGATCCACATTGCTGCAGTCATAACTTATGGGTAGTCCGCTGTCCTCGGTCGGCCCGAATACCAAAGTATTAGGCTGACGTCGGTCATGGGCGCTCAGATCTGACGTCAGAGCGTCAAGGTATTAAAGCGCATGACCGACGTCATTTCCTCAGTCTTTTCTTGCCCCAGATGTCAGAAGGCCCTAAAAATAAAGGCCACAGCCAAAAATAGAATAACTCCCTAAAACTATGTACAAAAAACAGCTACAACCCAAATCACACCACCACTCCAAACTATAGAGGGGAAGGAGGGAGGGTAAATTGGACTGCAGCAATGTGGATCTTCGAACATCTACATTTATGGTAGGTACAAAACTGTACTATGTTCTTCATCTCACATTGCTGCAGTCATAACTTATGGGTAGAATCCCAAAGCAGAGGTAAAGGGAGGCTGGCAAAATCATAAAGCATTGGGGGCTGCCAAAATGCCCTGCAAGATTGCAGTGGCAAATCCAGCCTTAGATTTGGAATAAAGAGGAAGATGGTAATGTTTAGAAAAAGTGTGCACTGAACTCCAAGTAGCCGCTTCCAAAATATCTTTAGTAGCTACCCCCCTTAAAAAAGCAGTAGAAGTGGCAGTAGCCCTAGTGGAGTGAGGCCTGATTCCAGCTGGAATCTCCTTACCATGGTGAGAATAACAAAAAGCAATACAAAAGCCAATCCACTTAGAAATAGTTTGTTTTGAAACAGGTTTCCCCTGAGAACCCAAAGCAAAAGAAACAAACAACTGCTGAGACTGTCTGAACCCTTTAGTCTTGCTCAAATAATAACGCAACTGCCTGTGAATATCCAAAGTGTGCAAAATTTTCTCCCCTTTATTCTGAGGATCTGCATAAAAAGTAGGCAAATGAATAGATTGGTTCAAGGCCACATTTGAAACCACTTTAGGCATGAAAGTAGGGTTAAGATGCAGAGATACCCTGTCCTTATGAAAAATTAGGAATGGTTCAACTGCCATTAGAGCCTGTAATTCAGAAACCCTTCTAGCAGACGTAATGGCCAACAAAAAAGCAGTCTTCCAAGACAAAAACTTTAACTCAGCTGTAGCTGCAGGTTCAAAAGGAGGTAGAGTAAGTTTTTCCAACACAAAATTGAGATCCCAAGCAGGAGTAGGAGCTCTACACGGGGGTCTTATGTTCTTTGCCCCCCTAAGGAATTGCTTAAACAAAGGATGAGAGAATAATGGTGGATCACAGTCATAGTGAGCAGAAATGGCTGCAGCATGAACTTTTATAGAGGAGAAAGACAAACCCTTGTCCAATAATTCTGTAAGATATTGAAGAGAAACACTCAAATCAGGCCTGGAAACATCAAAGCTCTTTGCTTTGCTCCAAATAAAAAATCTCCTCCATTTATCAGCATAAACTTTCCTTGTACTAGGCCTCCTGGCCTCCAAAATAACATCCAAAACTTGTTGAGGAAGCTGCGACCCTCCAGGTTCTAGAACAGAATATGCCAGGCTGTTAGATGCAGGGACTGAATCCTGACATTGAGGAAATGATTGCCCTCCTGAGTCAAAAGGTGTGGAGTCAAAGGCAAAGGGTAAGGAGGTTCCTGTACTAAACTCCTCAGCAGAGGGTACCAGTACTGTCGAGGCCAGTCTGGAGCTATTAGAATCATGGAGGGCTTGTCTTGTCTGACCTTCAAGAGAACCTTTGGAAGAAGAGGCAGAGGCGGAAAGGCATAGACGTGAAGATTGCTCCAACTGAACGATAGAGCATCCACTTTCCAAGCTGTGGGATGAAACATCTTTGTGCAAAACTTTGGCACCTGGAAATTTAGTGGAGAAGCGAACAGATCTATGTCTGGAGTCCCCCATATCATTGTCAACTGTCGAAATACATGAGGATCCAATTTCCACTCGTGGGGATCCACTATCCGTCTGCTCAAAACATCTGCTAAGGAGTTCTGTGCTCCTGGCAGAAAAGCACAGTTTTGTACCTACCATAAATGTAGATGTTCGAAGATCCACATTGCTGCAGTCCTTACACTTGGGTAGTCCGCTGTCCTCGGTCGGCCCGAATATCAAAGTATAAGGCTGACGTCGGTCAGGGCGCATTTGACTGACGTCAGGACGTCAGGGTACAAATGCGCATGACCGACGTCATATCCTCAGTCTTTTCTTGCCCCAGATGTCAGAAGACCCTAAAAATAAAGGTCAAAACCAAAAGACAGCAAACAACCAACCAACCACCCTTGCACTAACTATATGTACAATATATACAATATACACAAAATGTACAACCCAACCCACACAACCACCTCTAACTACAGAGGGGAAGGAGGGAGGGGTGGACTGCAGCAATGTGGATCTTCGAACATCTACATTTATGGTAGGTACAAAACTGTACTATGTTCTTCATCTCACATTGCTGCAGTCCTTACACTTGGGTAGAATCCCAAAGCAGAGGTAAGGGAGGATGGCTAATTACAAGGAAGCAGGAGCTGCCAAAATGTCCTGCAAAACAGCAGTGGCAAAACCAGCCCTGGACTTAGAGTAAAGTGGCAGGTGATAATGCTTAGAGAAAGTATGCACAGAACTCCAAGTAGCTGCCTCCAAAATATCCTTGGTTGCCACTCCCCTCAAAAAAGTTGTTGAAGTGGCAGTAGCCCTAGTGGAATGAGGCCGAATCCCAGCTGGAATCTCCTTGCCATGATGGGAATAACAGAAAGCAATGCAAAACCCAATCCACTTAGAAATAGTTTGTTTTGATACAGGCTTGCCCTGAGAACTCAAAGCAAAAGAAACAAACAACTGCTGAGACTGCCTGAAACCTTTAGTTCTGTCCAAATAATAACGCAACTGCCTGTGGACATCTAAAGTGTGCAAAATCTTTTCCCCTTTATTTTGGGGATTTGCATAAAAAGTAGGCAAATGAATAGTTTGGTTTAAAGCCACACTAGAAACCACCTTAGGCATAAAGGAAGGATTAGTACGTAATGATACCCTATCCTTATGGAAAATCAAGAAAGGCTCAACCACCATAAGGGCCTGTAATTCAGAAACCCTTCTTGCAGAAGTAATGGCCAACAAAAAAGCAGTCTTCCAAGATAAATATTTCAACTCAGCAGTAGCTGCAGGCTCAAAAGGTTGTAGAGTGAGTTTCTCCAACACAAAATTGAGATCCCAAGCAGGAGTAGGAGCTCTTCGTGGGGGTCTTATATTCTTTGCCCCTCTAAGAAATTGCTTGAACAAAGGATGAGAAAACAATGGTGGGTTGCAATCATAGTGAGCTGAAAGTGCTGCAGCATGAACTTTAATAGAAGAGAAAGACAAACCTTTGTCTAGCAACTCAGTAAGATATTGAAGAGCCACACACAAATTAGGCTCAGAAACATCAAAATCTTTGCACTCCAAAACAAAAATCTCTTCCATTTGTCATGACACTTTCCTTGTACTAGGCCTCCTAGCTTCCAAAATAACATTTAAAACTTGCTGAGGAAGTGGAGGCCCACTATGGTTCAAAACAGAATATGCCAGGCTGTTAGGTGCAGAGAGTGAAGCTTGACATTTAGCAAATGGCTGTCCTCCTGCGACAACAGGTGTGGAATTGAAGGCAAAGGCCATGGAGGCTTCCGTACCAGACTTCTCAGTAATGGGTACCAGTGTTGTCGAGGCCAATTCGGAGCTATTAAAATCATCCTTGGCTTGCCCTGTCTGACCTTCAGAAGTACCTTTAGGAGGAAAGGCAGAGGTGGAAAGGCATACACATGAAGATTGCTCCAATTGAAAGAAAGAGCATCCACTCTCTAAGCTGTGGGATGAAACCTTTTTGTGCAAAACCTTGGCAGCTGATGGTTTAGTGGAGAAGCGAACAGATCTATGTCTGGAGTTCCCCATGACACTGTCAATTTCTGAAATACATGAGGATCCAATTTCCACTCGTGGGGATCCATAATTCGTCTGCTCAACACATCTGCTAAGGAGTTCTGTGCTCCTGGCAGAAACCTTGCCTGAAGATTGAGCTGTAAACTGAGAGCAGTCTCCCACAAAATCATTGCTTGCCTGCATAGAGGATAAGAATGTGTTCCCCTTGCTTGTTGATGTACCACATGACAGTTGTGTTGTCTGTTAGAATCAACACCTGCCCTGGAAGAAGTAATTCCTTGAAAGCAATTAATGCAAACTGGACTGCTAACACCTCCTTCATGTTGATATGTAGATGTTGTAGTCTGACAGGCCACTTGTTTTGTATCCACTTTCCATTTAGATGAGCTCCCCAAGCTTTGTCTGAGGCATCTGTCGTTAAAATTTGACTCGCCTCTGGCCGGGTCACAGAGAGTCCCTTGTTTAGGTGACATTCCTGAGCCCACCACAAAAATTCCATTTGAATGCAAGGTATTATTTGAATGACAGTGTCCAGATCCTGGCAGTGCTGTGTCTATACATTTTTGAGATACCATTGTAGCTTCCTCATATGCAGTTTGGCATTGGGAAGCACCAGAATACAAGATGCCATGAACCCTAAGGCTTGAAGGACTGTCCTTGCATTCAGCCCGGACTGATGAGATAGTTGATGGAAGTAAAGGGATAGACTCTTTTGTTTGTCCGGGGTTAAAAAGGCCATCTGGGATGCTGTATTCAGTCTCACACCCAGAAAGCACATGTCTTGAGAGGGTACTAGACTGGACTTTATTTCGTTCACAGAATACCCTAGGCATCTTAGCACTGCTATCACATATTCCAAATGATGAAGAAGCTCTTCTCTTCCTTGAGCCAGAATCAGGCAGTCGTCCAAATAAGGATAGATCTGTATTCCTTTTAGTCTGAAGAAAGCTATCACTGGAGCCAGAACTTTCGTGAACACTCTGGGCGCAGTAGATAAGCCAAAGGGCAATGCAGAGAACTGATAGTGAGAAGTCCCAGCTCGAAAACGCAGATATTTTCTGCAACTTAGTCTGATAGGAACATGAAGGTAAGCCTCCTTGAGATCCAAAGGTACCATCCAATGATCTTTGCCCAGCAGAGGTAAAAGCTGCTGCAACGTCAACATCTTGAACTTGGGAATGTCCAGATAAGTGTTGAGGATAGATAAATCCAAAATTGGTCTCCACGTGTTCCCCTTCTTTGGTACTAGGAACAGGCGAGAATAAAATCCTAGGCCCACTTCTGGCAGAGGGACCGGCTGTATGGCCCCTAGTCGGAGCAACATAGAAACCTGTTTGTGAGCCTCTATTCTTTGTTGAGGAGGAACGTCTGGCATGCCTTTGAAAGGAGGCAAGGTATGGAAATAAAACCTGTAGCCGTGGTGTATGATATCCAATACCCATCTGTCCTGGGTAATTAAACTCCAATTTTCTTTGAAAAGTGCCAACCGTCCCCCCAAAGGTGCTGCCAGGCAAGCAGGCTCTGGCAGCTGAAAAGGTAGGTCATTGGGTCTGCTTACGAAAGGACTGACCCCTGCCCTCACCCGAAGCCTGTGCAGGAAAACTCCCTGTTCTAGGCCTGAAAGAGCCCTGAGCTCTGCCCTTACCACGTCTAGATCTACCCCTAGACTGTGAATCATAAGAAGGATACGTCCACCCTTTAGTAGGCCAATTTCTACTAAACTTTGGGGGCTGGACCTGCAAAAAATCCTTAACAGTCTGCATAGACTTAGCCTTGTCTTCCATTTTCTTTAAAACTGTCTCAACAGGAGGACCAAACAACACGTCAGATTGTAAAGGAGCATCTAAAATCCTTGTTTTAACATGTTCAGACAAATTCTGATCCCTCAGCCAGGCGTGCCTGCGAAGAACTGACCCAGTGGCAGCCACCCTAGACGAGGCCTGTACAGCATCAAAACCACATTGCAAAGAATGCTTACCCACCTGTTCAGAAACATGCACTAAATCTTGCAACTCCTTACAATCAATACCTACTGCCAGAGCATCAACCTTAGACTTCAATTGTGAAAGGAGATAATTTTGGTATTTCAACATGTGAAACTGGCAATTCAGAGCCCTCATAGCAAGAGTGGAAGAAGTATAGACTTTCTTACCCCATCTATCCAAGGCCCTAGCCTCCTTGTCCGCAGGAACTGGATTCTTAACAACAGAAGCCTTAACACCTTTAGGCCCCTGGCTAACAGTTTCTGGGTCTGCCCTAGGACTCTTAAAAAGATACTTATGAGCTTCAGGCACCTTGTAATACCTATCCGGCTTAACAGGAGCAGGAGGCAAAGAATCAGGATTAAGAGAAGCTTCTGTAAAAACATCTTCCACTACATCCAAAACAGGAGGTATAGCCAAAGGCCTATGCTGGGGTAACAACAGAAATTCCCTAAGCCTTTTCCTGGAATCAGAGAAGTCCTGACCTTCCCACTTAAAATGCTCCCTCATGGAATGAAGAGTTTCTGAAAAGAAAAATCCTCAGGAGGAGTAGCAGAAGGAGTAGAATCATCCACATCAGAATCAGAATAAGGAGAGTACTCCTGCAAGTCTTCAGCCGAAGACTCTGAAACATCTGAAGCCTGCTCAAAACCCCCAGCTCAGGCTCCACCCTAGGCCTCTTATCAGGAGGGGGCATAGAACCCCTAATCAAAGTAATCAAATCTTCTGCCATTTTAAGTATATGCTTCTTGGGCACAGTACCTGAAGAGCTAGGGGTAACACCAACTGAAGCTAAACCTGGCCTGCCCCTGGGGAAGCCTTTGAAACAGAAGGAGAGGGCCTAGCCACCTTAGGAAGGGAGGGGAGTATAGTAACATGAGAAGCCCCCTCAGCCTGACTAGTCTCCTGAGAAGCCACATCTTGTAATAATAAGGTCTCACCCTGGAAACACAAAGAAACCTCCGGTGGAGCCACCGGCTCCACCGACACCTCTAAAGAACCGTGTCAGGCACAGGCGGTTCTTCTAGCCTAGGTTTAACTGCCTTGTCCTTGCGCTTCTTTGAAGCGGCCGGAGCATCCGGCGGCATTTTATAGTTGCACCGCTTCCCAAAGACTAACCTCGCACAATCCAACCTTCTCTTTATAGTGCGTTTATTAAATCTAGCACAAGAGCAACAGCCAACAACGTCGTGCTCAGGCCCTAAGCAAGGAATACACAAAGTATGATAATCTTTATGCGGTATCTGTTTCCCACAAGAAATGCAATTATTAACTTTTTCTGACATCCGGTAAATGACTGAGGCAAGAAAAACTAAAATATTCTAGCGGGTACTTAGCCAACTTTGAACTCGGTCTGAAACTTCTAAATCGAAAAATCTCAGAACGCCAACCGGCACTTGCAACACTGCTTCTGCATCGGACCATGCGGCAAAAAAGACTGAGGATATGACGTCGGTCATGCGCATTTGTACCCTGGCGTGCTGGCGTCAGTCAAATGCGCCCTGACCGACGTCAGCCTTATACTTTGATATTCGGGCCGACCGAGGACAGCGGACTACCCAAGTGTAAGGACTGCAGCAATGTGAGATGAAGAACATCCTTGCTTGAAGAGTGAGTTGCAAACTGAGAGCAGTCTCCCACAAAATCATAGCTTGCCTGCAAAGAGGGTACGAATGGGTTCCCCCTTGCTTGTTGATGTACCACATGACAGTTGTGTTGTCTGTTTGAATCAACACCTGCCCTGGGAGAAGTAAATCCTTGAAAGCCATCAATGCAAACTGGACTGCTAACATTTCCTTCAAGTTGATATGTAAATGTTGAAGTCTGGCAGGCCACGTGTCTTGAACCCATTTTCCATTGAGGTGTGCTCCCCAGGCCTTGTCCGAGGCATCCATCGTTAAAATCTGACTCGCCTCTGGTGGTCACAGAGAGTCCTTGTTTAGGTGACATTCCTGAGCCCACCACAAAAATTCCTTTTGAATGCAAGGTATTATCTGAATGACAGTGTCCAGATCTTGGCAGTGTTGTGTCCATACATTTTGAGATACCATTGTAGCTTCCTCATATGCAGTTTGGCATTGGGAAGCACCAGAATACAAGATGACATGAACCCCAAGGCTTGAAGGACTGTCCTTGCAGTCAGCCTGGACCGTAGAGACAATTGATGGAAGTAAAGTGTAAGATTCTTTTGCTTGTCCGGGGTCAAAAAAGCCATCTGGGAAGCTGTATTCAGTCTCACACCCAGAAAGCACATTTCCTGAGAGGGTACTAGACTGGACTTTGTTTCGTTCACAGAATACCCTAGGCACCTTAACACTGTCATAACATACTGCAGATGGTGAAGAAGCTCGTGCTTGTCTTGAGCAAGAATCAGGCAATCGTCCAAGTAAGGATAAATTTGTATTCCTCTTAACCTGAAGAAGGCTATCACTGGAGCTAGAACTTTTGTGAATACCCTGGGTGCAGTAGATAAGCCAAAGGGCAATGCAGAGAACTGATAATGTAAAGTCCCAGCCCGAAAGCGCAGGAATCTCCTGCAACTGAGCCTGATAGGAACATGAAAATAAGCCTCTTTGAGATCCAGAGTTACCATCCAGTGATCTTTGCCCAACAGAGGCAGAAGTTGTTGCAACGTCAACATTTTGAATTTTGGAATGTCCAGATATGTGTTGAGGATAGATAAATCCAAGATTGGCCTCCAAGTGTTTCCTTTCTTTGGTACAAGAAATAGCAGAGTAAAATCCGAGGCCCACTTCTGACAGGGGACCTGCTGTATAGCCCCATTTGAAGAAGTAAAGAAATCTGTTTGTGAGCCTCTAACCTTTGCTGAGGAGGAGCGTCTGGCATGCCTTTGAAAGGAGGCAATGTGTGGAAATAAAACTTGTAGCCTCGGTCTATAATGTCCAACACCCATTTGTCCTGGGTGACTAGAAACCAATTTTGCTTGAAGAGTGCCAACTTTCCTCCCAAAGGAGCTGCCAGACAGGAAGGATCTGGCAGCTGAAGATGCAGGTCATTGGGCCTGTTTACGAAAGGACTGGCCCCTGCCCTCACCTGTAGATTGTGCTGGTGAACTCCGGCCTAGGCCTGAAAGAACTCTGAGCTCTGCCCCTACCACGTCTAGATCTACCCCTAGACTGTGAATCAGAAAAGGGTAAGTCCAACCCTTAGCAGGCCAGTTCCTGCTAAACTTAGGCTGCACCTGCAAAAATCTTTAACAGTCTGCATAGACTTAGCCTTGTCTTCCACTTTTTTCAAGACAGACTTCACAGGAGAACCAAACAAAACTTCAGACTGTAAAGGAGCATCTAAAATCCTAGCTTTAACATGCTCTGACAAATTCTGATCCTTAAGCCAGGCGTGCCTGCGAATAACTGAACCAGTGGCAGCCACCCTGGAGAAGCCTGCAAAGCATCAAAACCACACTGCAAAGCATGCTTACCCACCTGATCAGATGCATGTACCAAATCCTGTAATTCCTTACACTCTATGCCCTCTGCCAAAGCATCCATTTTAGATTTTAACTGAGTAAGGAGAAAATTCTGGTACTTCAACATATGAAACTGGCAATTCAAAGCCCTCATTGCTAAAGTGGAAGAGGTATACACTTTCTTACCCCACCTTTCCAAAGCTCTAGCCTCCTTATCCAAAGGAACTGGATTCTTTACAACAGAAGCCCTGACACCCTTAGGTCCCTGGCTAATAGTTTCTGGATCTGCCCTAGGGCTTTTATACAGATATTTATGAGCCTCAGGCACTCTATAATACCTATCTGACTTAACTGGCGCCGGAGGCAAAGAGTCTGGATTAAGGGAAGCCTCAGAGAAAACATCTTGAACAACATCCAAAACAGGAGGTATAGCCAAGGGCCTATGCTGTGGTAAAAACAAAAATTCCCTAAGCCTCTTCCTGGAATCTGAGAAATCCTGACCTTCCCATTTAAAATGCTCCCTCATGGAATGCAGCGTTTCTGAAAAAGAAAAATCCTCTGGAGGAGAAGCGGAAGGAGTGGAATCCTCTGTGTCTGAATCAGAATAAGGAGGAAAATCCTGAATGTCTTCAGCCGAAGACTCTGAGTAATCTGAAGCCTGCTCCAAACTTTCCATTTCTGGCTCCACCCTAGGCCTCTTATCAGGAGGGGGCATAGAACCCCTGATTAAAGTAATTAAATCTTCTGCCATTTTAAGCATATGTTTTTTAGGCACAAAACCTGCAGAGCTAGGACTGACACCTGTGGAAGGCAAACCAGGCCTGCCTTTGGAGGGCACCTTAGAGACAGAAGGAGAAGGCCTAACCACCCTAGGTAAAGAAGGGAGAACAGTAACCTGAGAGGCCCCCTCAGCTTGACCCGACTCCTGAGAGGCCACATCTTGCAAAACCAAGTCTCCCCTGAGACTCAGTTGAAACTTTGGCGGATCAACCAAATCCACCGTAGTGTCTAAAGAACCGGCGTCCGAACGGACGAAGTCATCCTGTTTGGACTTTAAAGATTTATCTTTGCACTTCTTCGTGGTAGCGGGGAGGATCCGGCGGCATATTGTAATTACACGCTTACAAGACAAGCCTAGCACAATCTAGCCTACGTTTAATGGCGCTTATTAAATCTAGCACAAAAGCGACACCTACTCGTGCTCGGTCCCAAACAAGGAATACAAAGAGAGTGGTAATCCTATCAGGTATCTGTTTCCCACAAAATACAATTATTCACTTTTTCTGACATCCGGAGTAACTGAGGCAAGAAAAACAAAATATTCCCCAACTGGGTACTTAGCCCAACTTGGTTTCGGTCTGAAACTCAGAATACGAAAATTTCAGAACGCCGAACGGCACTTGCAAATGCTGCTTCTGCTTCGGACCATGCGGCAAAAAAGACTGAGGAAATGACGTCGGTCATACGCTTTAATACCTTGACGCTCTGACGTCAGATCTGAGTGCCCATGACCAACGTCAGCCTAATACTTTGGTATTCGGGCCGACCGAGGACAGCGGACTACCCATAAGTTATGACTGCAGCAATGTGAGATGAAGAACATCAAACAATTCATTAGCAATACTTTTAAATAGCAAAACATCCAATCACAGAGAATATACAATTAATGATGCAGAGGTCTAGATTTCAAAGCCGGTTTTAAAGGGACAGTGTAGTTTATACCCGGAGGCCTATGTGCCTGCAGGGTAGCTATCAATTTCATCTCCAGGCACTCTGTGCGATTGACAACATCCCCTCCCCTCAATGAATCAAAGAGTACGTCAATGGCAGTAAACTTAAAAGAGTGCCCATCATGATCCCTAATATGTTTGTATAAGGCATTTAGGCTACTCATACGATGTTCTTCATCTCACATTGCTGCAGTCCTTACACTTGGGTAGTCCGCTGTCCTCGGTCGGCCCGAATAACAAAGTATAAGGCTGACGTCGGTCAAGGCGCATTAGACTGACATCAGGACGTCAGGGTACAAATGCGCATGACCGACGTCATATCCTCAGTCTTTTTTGCCGCATGGTCCGATGCAGAAGCAGCGTTGCAAGTGCCGTTCGGCGTTCTGAAATTTTTCAATTCGAGTTTCAGACCGAGTCAAAGTTGGCTAAGTACCCGTTGGGGAATATTTTAGTTTTTCTTGCCTCAGTAGTTTACCGGATGTCAGAAAAGTGAATAACTGTATTTCTTGTGGGAAACAGATACCGCATAGAGATTATCATACTTTGTGTATTCCTTGTTTAGGGCCTGAAACGACGTTGTTGTGTCGCTTTGTGCTAGATTCAATAACCGCACTATTAAGAGAAGCTTAGATTGTGCCAGGTTACTCTTCGGGAAGCGGTGCAATTTTAATATGCCGTCGGATGCTCCGGCGTCGCTCTTCAAGAAGCGCAAGGACAAAGCAGCTAAGCCCAGGCAAGAAGAGCCGTCCGTACCGGACGCCGGCTCTTTAGAGGTGTCGGTGGAGCCGGGGGTTCCGCCGGAGGTTTCTCTGGAGTCCCAGGGGGAGACTTTGTTATTGCAGGATGTGGCCTCTCAGGAGGCAGGTCAGGCTGAAGGGACCTCTCAGGTCACTGTACTCCCCTCCCTTCCTAGGGTGGTTAGGCCTTCTCCTTCTGTTTCCAAGGCTTCTCCCAGAGGCAGGCGAGGTTTAGCTTCAGTTGGTGTCACTCCTAGTTCTTCAGGATCTGTGCCCAAGAAGCATATGCTTAAAATGGCAGAAGATTTGATTACTTTGATTAGAGGTTCTTTGCCCCCTCCTGATAAGAGACCTAGGGTGGAACCTGAGTTGGGGAGTTTTGAGCAGGCTTCGGATGTTTCAGAGTCTTCGGCTGAAGACTTACAGGAGTATTCTCCTTATTCTGATTCTGATGTGGATGATTCTACTCCTTCTGCTTCTCCTCCTGAGGATTTTTCTTTTTCAGAGACTCTTCATTCCATGAGGGAGCATTTTAAGTGGGAAGGTCAGGACTTCTCTGATTCCAGGAAAAGGCTTAGGGAATTTTTGTTTTACCCCAGCATAGGCCTTTGGCTATACCTCCTGTTCTGGATGTTGTGGAAGATGTGTTTGCAGAGGCTTCTCTTAATCCTGATTCTTTGCCTCCTGCTCCTGTTAAACCGGATAGGTATTACAGGGTGCCTGAAGCTCATAAGTACCTTTTAAGAGTCCTAGGGCGGACCCAGAAACTGTTAGTCAGGGGCCTAAGGTGTTAAGGCTTCTGTTGTTAAAAATCGGTTCCTCCAGATAAAGAGGCCAGGGCTTTGGATAGATGGGGAAAGAAAGTCTATACTTCTTCCACCCTTGCTATGAGGGCTTTGAATTGCCAGTTTCACATGTTGAAATACCAAAACTATCTACTTTCTCAATTGAAGTCTAAGGTAGATGCTCTGGCGGAAGGTATTGAGTGTAAAGAGTTACAAGATTTAGTACATGTTTCTGAACAGGTGGGTAAGCATTCTTTTCAATGTGGTTTTGATGCTGTACAGGCCTCGTCTAGGGTAGCTGCCACTGGGTCAGTTCTTCACAGGCACGCCTGGCTGAGGGATCAGAATTTATCTGACCATGTTAAGACAAGGATTTTAGATGCTCCTTTACAATCTGATGTGTTGTTTGGTTCACCTGTTGAGGCAGTCTTAAAGAAAATGGAAGACAAGGCTAAGTCTAGGCAGACTGTTAAAGATTTTTTGCAGGTTCAGCCTCCGAAGTTTAGTAGAAATTGGCCTACCAAGGGTGGACGATCCTTCTTATGATTCCCAGTCTAGGGGTAGATCTAGACGCGGTAGGGCAGAGCTCAGGGCTCTTTCAGGCCTAGAACAGGAGTTCACCTGCACAGTCTTCGGTGAGGGCAGGGGTCAGTCCTTTCGTAAACAGACCCAATGACCTACCTTTTCAGCTGCCGGAGCCTTCTCGCCTGGCAGCACCTTTGGGAGGAAGGTTGGCACTTTCAAGGAAAATTGGAGTTTAATTACCCAAGACAGATGGGTATTGGATATCATACACTAAGGTTACAGGTTTTATTTCCATACCTTGCCTCCTTTCAAAGGCATGCCACACGTTCCTCCTCAGCAAAGAATAGAGGCTCACAAACAAATTTCTCTGTTGCTTCAAATAGGGGCCATACAGCCAGTCCCTATGCCAGAAGTGGGCCTAGGATTTTATTCTCGCCTGTTCCTAGTACCAAAGAAGGGGAACACGTGGAGACCAATTTTGGATTTATCTATCCTCAACACTTATCTGGACATTCCCAAGTTCAAAATGTTGACGTTACAACAGCTTTTACCTCTGCTGGGCAAAGATCATTGGATGGTAACTTTGGATCTCAAGGAGGCTTACCTTCATGTTCCTATCAGACTGAGTTGCAGGAAGTATCTGCGTTTTGGCTGGGACTTCTCATTATCAGTTCTCTGCATTGCCCTTTGGCTTATCTACTGCCCAGAGTGTTCACGGAAGTTCTGGCTCCAGTGATAGCTTTCTTCAGGCTAAAAGGAATACAGATCTATCCTTATTTGGACGATTGCCTGATTCTGGCTCAAGGAAGGGACGAGCTTCTTCATCACTTGGAATATGTGATAGCAGTGCTAAGATGCCTGGGGTATTCTGTGAACGAAATAAAGTCCAGTCTAGTACCCTCTCAGGACATGTGCTTTCTGGGTGTAAGACTGAATACAGCATCCCAGATGGCCTATTTGACCCCGGACAAACAACAGAATCTTTCCCTTTACTTTCATCAATTGTCTCATCAGTCCAGGCTGACTGCAAGGACAGTCCTTCAAGCCTTGGGGTTCATGGCATCTTGTATTCTAGTGCTTCCCAATGCCAAACTGCATATGAGGAAGCTACAATGGTATCTCAAAATGTATGGACACAGCACTGCCAGGATCTGGACACTGTCATTCAAATAATACCTTGCATTCAAAAGGAATTTTTGTGGTGGGCTCAGGAATGTCACCTAAACAAGGGACTCTCTGTGACCCGGCCAGAGGCGAGTCAGATTCTAACGACAGATGCCTCAGACAAAGCTTGGGGAGCTCATCTAAATGGAAAGTGGATACAAGACAAGTGGCCTGCCAGACTACAACATCTACATATCAACTTGAAGGAGATGTTAGCAGTCCAGTTTGCATTAATAGCTTTCAAGGATTTACTTCTTCCAGGGCAGGTGTTGATTCTAACAGACAACACAACTGTCATGTGGTACATCAACAAGCAAGGGGAACACATTCTTATCCTCTATGCAGGCAAGCAATGATTTTGTGGGAGACTGCTCTCAGTTTACAGCTAAATCTTCAGGCAAGGTTTCTGCCGAGCACAGAACTCCTTAGCAGATGTGTTGAGCAGACGAATTATGGATCCCCACGAGTAGAAATTGGATCCTCATGTATTTCAGAAATTGACAGTGTCATGGGGAACTCCAGACATAGATCTGTTCGCTTCTCCACTAAACCACCAGCTGCCAAAGTTTTGCACGAAAAGGTTTCATCCCACAGCTTGGAAAGTGGATGCTCTTTCTTTCAATTGGAGCAATCTTCATGTGTATGCCTTTCCACCTCTGCCTCTCCTCCCAAAGGTACTTCTAAAGGTCAGACAGGACAAGCCAAGGATGATTTTAATAGCTCCAGATTGGCCTCGACAGCACTGGTACCCATTACTGAGAAGTCTGGTAAGGAGCCTCCATGGCCTTTGCCTTGATTCCACACCTGTTGTCTCAGGAGGACAGTCATTTGCTCAATGTCAAACTTCACTCTCTTCACCTAACAGCCTGGCATATTCTGTTTTGAACCATAGAGGGTCTCAACTTCCACAGCAAGTTTTGAATGTTATTTTGGAAGCTAGAAGGCCTAGTACAAGGAAAGTGTACAGATAAATGGAAGAGATTTTTATTTTGGAGTGCAGCAAAGGATTTTGATGTTTCTGAGCCTAATTTAAGTGTGGCTCTTCAATATCTTACTGAGTTACTGGACAAAGGTTTGTCCTTCTCTTCTATTAAGGTTCATGCTGCAGCAATTTCGCTCACTATGACTGTGACCCACCATTGTTTTCTCATCCTTTGTTCAAGCAGTTTCTTAGAGGGCAAAGAATATAAGACCCCCAAGAGCTCCTACTCCTGCTTGGGATCTCAATTTTGTGTTGGAGAAACTCACTCTACAACCTTTTGAGCCTGCAGCTACTACTGAGTTGAAATATTTATCATGGAAGACTGCTTTTTGTTGGCCATTACCTCTGCAAGAAGGGTTTCTGAATTGCAGGCCCTTATGGCGGTTGAGCCTTTCTTAATTTTCCATAAGGATAGGGTATCTTTGCGTACTAATCCTTCCTTTATGCCTAAAGTGGTTTCTAGTGTGGCTTTAAACCAAACTATTCATTTGCCTACTTTTATGCAAATCCCCAAAATAAAGGGGAAAAGATTTTGCACACTTTAGATGTACACAGGCAGTTGCGATATTATTTGAGCAGAACTAAAGGGTTCAGGCAGTCTCAGCAGTTATTTGTTTCTTTTGCTTTGAGTTCTCAGGGCAAGCCTGTGTCAAAACAAACTATTTCTAAGTGGATTGGGTTTTGCATTGCTTTCTGTTATTCCCATCATGGCAAGGAGATTCCAGCTGGGATTAGGCCTCATTCCACTAGGGCTACTGCCACTTCGACAGCCTTTTTAAGGGGGGTAGCAACTAAGGATATTTTGGAGGCAGCTACTTGGAGTTCAGTGCATACTTTCTCTAAGCATTATCACCTTCCACTTTACTTTAAATCTAGGGCTGGTTTTGCCACTGCTGTTTTACAGGGCATTTTGGCAGCTCCTGCTTCTTTATAGTTTTGCCATCCTCCCTTATCTCTGCTTTGGGATTCTACCCAAGTGTAAGGACTGCAGCAATGTGAGATGAAGAACATAGTACAGTTTTGTACCTACCATAAATGTAGATGTTCGAAGATCCACATTGCTGCAGTCCAATTTACCCTGCCTCCTTCCCCTCTGTAGTTAGAGGCGGTTGTGTGGGTTGGGTTGTAAATATTGTGTATATTGTATATATTGTACATATTCTTAGTGCAAGGGTGGTTGGTTGGTTGTTTGCTGTCTTTTGGTTTTGACCTTTCTTTGTAGGGTCTTCTGACATCTGGGGCAAGAAAAGACTGAGGATATGACGTCGGTCATGCGCATTTGTACCCTGACGTCCTGATGTCAGTCTAATGCGCCTTGACCGACGTCAGCCTTATACTTTGTTATTCGGGCCGACCGAGGACAGCGGACTACCCAAGTGTAAGGACTGCAGCAATGTGGATCTTCGAACATCTACATTTATGGTAGGTACAAAACTGTACTTTTGTCACCTAGATGTTGCAATAGTCGTTCTTTAAACATCTGGGTCATTTTCCCCACATAGTATGACGTACAAACATTACAGGTAGCCAGATAAACCAGATTAGTCATCCTACAATCAGCATGCACTTTAAATAAATAACGCTCCTCAGTAATAGGGTGAACAAAAGAATTGCTACATGACATGTAGCTGCATGCTCTACAGCTTCTACAGGGGAAAGTACCTGGTCTAACCAAAGCATTGTGTCTTACTGAAGGGTCTATAACAAAGCTCTATCTTGAGTGTCATATTATTCCTAAAAATGAATCCAGGACATTCACCAACCACCCTGGAAACCGATTAATCTGAGTGTAGAATCGACCAATTCTGTCTAACAATATCACAGACAGAGTTGATATTACTACTATACTTAAGGGAGAGCCTACATTTTGGTCTATTATTAACCTTCCTAGAATATACTACCTCTTTCCGAGCTAGGTATGGTGTGCCTGTTGTTCCCCTTAAGTCATTAACCTCATACAATGTCTGTTCTACATCACCTCTATGATACCCCCTAGCCAATAACTCATCAGCTAGTGAGTCCCTGGCTAGGAAGTTGAGGATTAAAAAGACTTGGTTTGTTCCGGCGAAGCCAGCCCAGGTCAGTGAAGTGCTTGTTGATCTGTGGAAATTTGCAAGGGACAATTCACTTAAAATGACCTTTCCTGAAGCTGCTCAAAAAGTTCATAATCTTTTTAAGAAGCCAAGTCTTTTAATCCTCAACTTCCCAGTGTAGTTGAGGCTTTTGTCAAGGAATGTGAGACAGACATTTACAATACTTTATCACAGACCTGAACAAGGATGTTTCATAATTTAAGTAGAGATGACTTTTTAGCCTTGGAACAACTTAAAATAATTTGAATATATGTATACGCCCCGCAGATAAAGGTGGTGCTATCGTTATAATGGATACTAGCTTCTATCTTGATAGCATGTTTGAGATGTTGAATCAGCGTGATACATATAAACCTCTAGCTAAATATGATGTTAATGGTTTTGTTCAAGCTATACATGTTAGTCTGTTTGATTTATTGATGTCTGGGATGGTGACCAAACAGCTCTATGATTTTTTTTGTATGTGGAGCATCCAGTCATTCCATCTTTTAATGGGTTGCCAAAAATACATAAGGGAAGCCTCCTATGAGACCTATTGTGGCCAGTAGGGGCTGGGCTACCGAGCCACTATCTATATATGTGGAACGAGAACTAAAACCCTTTCTATCGAAGGCACCAGCTGTATTGAAAGATACTGAAGAATTTTTATGTAGGTTTTGTGAATGCACTGATGGACTGAATTTGAATGATGGTAGCTATCTTTTAGTAACGCTAGACATCAATACTCTTTTCACTGACATACCCAATGTTTATGGTATCGACGCTATTAGAAGTTTTTTGAACAGAGTAAGTGATCTTGCGCACCATTGGATTGAGTTGATATGCGAGTTACTGGATATGATATTGAGATATAATGTATTTCTTTTTAATGATAAATACTTTCTTCAGGTGCAGGATGTAGCCATGGGCACACCCTGCGCCAATAGTTATGCTAATCTTGTATTAGCTGAATGGGAGGATGAAATAGTCTTCTCTGAACATGTTTTTAAGAATAACCTTATCTTCTACAAGCGTTTTGTAGGTGATATTTTTATTTTGTGGAGGGGTACAGATGTCCTTCTTAACGTGTTCATTGATTATTTAGAATCCCATAGTGTTTGTTTTAGATTCACCAGGCATACTTCTTTGGACTCTATTTCCTTTCTTGACACTACAGTAAGTATCAAGATTGATAGTAAGCTCGATTCCCTCATGTTTAGGAAAGAATGTAGGAGGAATGGGTTGCTTGCTAGGGATAGTATGCATCCCAACAGAATATTTGGAAACATCATGAAAGGACAGTTTTTGCGAGTCTCGAGGCTACATACTTCTGATGATGATTTTAGACAAGCCAGCGACTCACTAGCTGATGAGTTATTGGCTAGGGGGTATCATAGAGGTGATGTAGAACGGACAATGTATGAGGTTAATGACTTAAGGGGAATGACAGGCACACCATACCTAGCTCGGAAAGAGGTGGTATATTCTAGGAAGGTTAATAATAGACCAAAATGTAGGCTCTCCCTTAAGTATAGTAGTAATATCAACTCTGTCTGTGATATTGTTAGACAGAATTGGTCGATTCTACACTCAGATTAATCGGTTTCCAGGGTGGTTGGTGAATGTCCTGGATTCATTTTTAGGAATAATATGACACTCAAGATAGAGCTTTGTTATAGACCCTTCAGTAAGACACATAATGCTTTGGTTAGACCAGGTACTTTCCCCTGTAGAAGCTGTAGAGCATGCAGCTATATGTCATGTAGCAATTCTTTTGTTCACCCTATTACTGAGGAGTGTTATTTATTTAAAGTACATGCTGATTGTAGGACGACTAATCTGGTTTATCTGGCTACCTGTAGTGTTTGTACGTCATACTATGTGGGGAAAACGACCCAGATGTTTAAAGAACGAATATTGCAGCATCTAGATGACATAAGAGTAACCTAAATGCCTTATACAAACATATTAGGGATCATGATGGGCACTCTTAAGTTTACTGCCATTGACGTACTCTTTGATTCATTGAGGGGAGGGGATGTTGTCAATTGCACAGAGTGCCTGGAGATGAAATGGATAGCTACCCTGCAGGCACATAGGCCTCCAGGTATAAACTACACTGTCCCTTTAAAACCGGCTTTGAAATCTAGACCTCTGCATCATTAATTGTATATTCTCTGTGATTGGATGTTTTGCTATTTAAAAGTATTGCTAATGAATTGTTTGTTTTAGGATCTGAGGAAGCAAGTATTGTGAAAGCGCTTATCCATTGTGTTTTAATAAAACAGCTTTAACTATCGATCTGTTTACTGGATTTATGCTCACTACCTTAGTGGTCACACTGTGTATATTTTGCTTTGTACCTAAAATATAGAGCAAGACTTGTAGTCGTGCTTAGGGCCTAAACAAAACAGACACTGGTCATGGGAATTTTTATGTGGAATTTGTCTTTCACAGTGGCACTTGCCTTTCCTAGATGACAAGTAACCTCATACAGAAAAGTAGTAGCAAATGTAAATACAAAATAAAAACAGGGCACTTATCTATACACGCTTGTACAACAACTAACAACTCAGGTGAGCAGACCGATGGTCGAAGATGACATTCAGCTGACAGCAGAAAAGTTCTGATGATGGTATGTGCAGACGTCTCTTTTATGGCGAACACCTGTCTTGGGCCTGCATGCAATGTCCCATGTACCTAGCAGTGGTAAAAAGCTTTTGTATACTGGCCGGACATCGGGATCATTTATGACAGGGAATCCCTGATATAATGAATACTGCAACAGGAATAGAATGACAACAGCAGATAGTATGAGCTCATTAGTACATTTTTTTGAATATCAGAGACCTGGGAAAATCCCACTTAAAATAGTCCATCATATGGGCAATGGTATTCCCAAAGGAGTGCTCTTCCAAATGGGAATCTGGACTTAAGAAATCCTCTTCCTCTAAATCATAGTCCAAGGGGGAATGGATTTGGGAAGAATAGACTAAGTATTCTTCCCCACAATCCATATCCTCATCTGAGGAATCCAATTCCATAGGTCTCTTGACTGCAGTGGAAGACCACGGAGGAGCAGTAACAGAGACCACTTGAGGTGGCTTCAAGGCCATCAAAGGATTAAATACAACCTGGGTGAAATCCTGCCATTCATGTTGGGGATCCTTCACCACAGGGAAAATATGCTTAGTCTTTTGTTTATTTTTCTGTGGGATGTCTGCTCAAAATGCCCTAGAGGGTCAGACCCCTAACGCAATTCTATAATGGTTGTAGGAATCTCCTCTCTCTCACCAGGATCTGATGAATCCCCCTTGGCTTTTGGATATAATCAGGCAAGGTTCCTCCTCAACATCAGACACAGAGGTTTGAAAAGCCTCTGAGGATGCACAAGAAGCCAGATTCATGCTGGCCTCTGATGGGGTCATGGCAGAGGAATCCGAAGCAAGCACCAGACAGTCTCTCTGGGCTTTCATTAGCCTCAAGAGAAACTTCTGGGGAGGCTGGACAGCAACTGGATCAGACCTAATTTTTTTGGCCTTCTTGGCAGACAGCTGGCCCTCGGGACATAAGAATTCGGCATAGCACCCTGAACCAACAATTTAAGACATTGGTTCTTCAAGTATATGGATAAAGAGGAGAGGCAACTACTCAAGGTCTTGGGCATAAATGCCTGGCAGATAGAACATTGCATATGATCATATGAAGCACCGAAAGGGAAAAAAAAGACACTGGTCGTGACAATCTTCATGGGAAATCTGCCTCCCACACTGACATTTTCCTTTTCTGGAAGACATGAACGGCAACAACAACAACAAAAAGGAAGAGAAGAAACCTCAGTGGAAGAACTTATCTGAAAACTAAGCTTGACAACCAAAAGGGAGTTCAGACCAATATTCAGTAATGGCGTTCAGACTGTCTGCATCTGTATGTTACCTTTATGCCCTACATTTGCGCGGGGAGCATAGGTGTGACATACAGTGCCTATAAAAGCTGAAGGCTTTGGTATACTGGCTGGATGTCATGCCATCCTTGGCAGTAGACCCCTTAGGTGAAAAATACTGCAACAGTGATAAGGAACGACATCAGGTATGACATTATGGACAGTATTATTTTGCTGCTAGGATTTAACATTAAAAAGGTAAGAGTACTAATTCATTTGGGAGCTGAATTGTGTAAAGTGACATTTGAAAACTTTAGCTTTCAGGAAAAAAATTATGACCAAGACTGAAAAAAGAAATGCAGTAGCACCATGGAAAGACTATTTCAGAGCTTGGGACAACTAAAAAAAGAAAATAAATGTGCAATTTAGGACTTCAGATATACATGAGCATGAGTTACAACTGTTTTTCTTTCACTATGTAGTAAGGTGCATATAATTACAAAAATATGTGATGAAAGAAATGTAGGGACTGGGGGTTGGGAAGTTTGGGTAAAAATGTATGTTAAGGATAGGAAAATCCAACATATTTCAAATACATTATTTGTGAATGGTAAGAGAGGATTTATTAGGTACTGGGGTCAACCCAAAGCATGTTATTTCTGTGGAAATGAAAATCACTTAGTAAAAGGGTGGCCTAATGGTTAAGGTGTTTGCCTTACAAATACGAGGTGCAGGGTTTGAGTCTCACAAGGGATAATTGGCTAGGCTTAAAATGGCTCGCAAGGGCAGTTAGCTTAGTACCAACCTACGAACCTATGAAAAGACTGTAACAAACTAATGTGTGGCCAATGCAGGGAGTGGGGATACTACATACAATAAGCCTTTCTGTAGGCAATAAAAAGAATTTGAACATTTCTGGTATGAAAGAAAGAAGAGGAAAGAGTAGCTAAAAAGAAAAGCTCAAAAGATAAACAGAAAATAATATTACTGAAAATGTTGAAACGGAAAGTGGTAAGGAGAGAATACTGAAGAAAGGTTAAACAACAAAGCGGTACTTGGAGAAGACATAACCGTTCAAAGAGAGGTTATGAGTACACAGAAAGGGAACTGATTTGCAAATTTAGAAAGTGAATAGGAAGAAAAGGGAGATTTTGTGACAGGAGAATAACAAGATAATGAGAAATCAACTGGGGAGAGATTTAGGGGAAGGAATAGAAAAATACGATTTGGTAGTAAAACACTTAACAAAAAAAAAAAAGAAGAAAAATGATGCAAGGAGGTTTGGTGGTGGTGGTGGAATGGTGTAAAAAAATAAAAATGGATTTTTTTTATTTGCTGATCATCAGATGAAAAAAAGAAGAAAAAAATAAAAAAAATAACAGCAGTATGGGGTGAGGTGGGGTGGCAAATTGCTTGGTCGGTAGGAAATTATATGTTTTAGGATGGCAGTTCTTATAAAAGATGAAATAAGAATTTTAGATGCAACAATAGCAGTACAAGAAATGGTAGTGATATGTGATATGAGAATGAGACAAAAATCTAAACTATTAGTAGTGATTTATGCATATAATAACAACAGATAAAAAGAATTGTTTGACAAAATAACATAAAAAGTGTTGGTAAATATGCCAATAGTGATGGCAGCAGATTTTAAGTGCAACCTGAGGAAAGAAAAGGGAAAAATAATACAGGATATTAAGATGCTAAGGGATTTAATAGAAAGTATAGATTTAATAGGAGAAATGAATAAAGAATAGACATATAAAAGGGGAATTCTAAAGACTGAAATTTATTATGTAATTTATACTAAAGATGACAGAAATAACAGGATACAGATGTCAGAGCTTCAGATCATAGAACAGTATGGGCTAGAAAAAAGGAAGACAGTAACATGATAAAGGAGAGAAAAGGGATAGAGATTAACTGCAGAGTTTAAAAATGAGGAAGAAATAAGAGAGAAAGAATTATGGAAAGATGATATGACAATGAGACCAGTTTATAAAAACTGGATACAGTAGTGGGTAGTATATAAGCAGAAGTATAAAAATATATTTAGAAGTGGAATCTGGAATGGGTTGAACGGTGCCTTGATCCAGTAAATCCTGCAGAACCCCAGAAAAATGAGGAAGCTGGTCTGGAGGAGGTTGATGGAGCCCTGAGAAGAGGAGGATTTATGTACCATACAAAACCCTTGACAGATAATGGATAGAACCCATGAGTCAGAAGTTATCCATTTCCAAAAAGGGAGAAACAGGGAAAACCTGAAAGGCAGGGAACCTGGCAGAGTAGAAGGGAAAAAAATTATACAAGTTGGAGGCAGATTTGTCCTGACAAGAGGGCTTTTGAGTTTTGGAAGTCCATCAGAGAATATATGCTTAAAAGCCCTCTTCCCTCTTAGAAGGCTGATGACACCGCCTATGCACAAAGGCAGACTTAGGAGGACAGTTTCTCTGAAATTTGTGTATGGGAAAAAACTAGAAGTTATGTACTTACCATAATGTTCCATGTTTGTAGTCCATCTTGCCTATATTCTTGCTGGACGGCCGAGTACTAAAGCTCAAGAGCTTTCAGTAGCTCAAGGCTATTCCCTATCCCATGATGCCCCAGGCTACATCCCCAGATCTTGTTTGCAAGCAAGCAAGAAGCATCTTATCTTCTATATGTATATATACATTATATATATATATATATATATATATATATATATATATATATATATATATATATATATATATATATATATATATATATATACACACACACATATATATATATATATATATATATATATATATATATATAGACACACACACACACACACACATATATATATATATATATATATATATATATATACATACATATACATATTTACAAATCATTATAATTCAGTCAAGGAAGAGGCTGAAAGTCATCATCTCTGCAGGCAGATAATTTGGTCCACCAGTTCCTCCAGGAACGGGAGGGGGAAGGAGGGTGGGACGCAAGAATATAGGCAAGATGAACTACAAACATGGAACGTTATGGTAAGTATATAACTTCTAGATGTTATGTAGTCCTATCTCTCCATAATTCTTGCTGGTTGGGACAACGTCCCTAGCACCTAAACCCTAGGGTGGTTCAGGAAAAAAGACTTTTTAGTACCGTGGATACAAAGAAAGCCCTGTTCCGGGAGGCCAAGTCCACTTTGTAATGAGTGATAAAGGTGTGAGGTTTCGCCCATGTAGCAGCTGCACAAATCAAATCTAGGGGAAACCTTGCTTGAAAGGCAAAAGAAGTTGAGGCTGACCTAGTGGAGTGACCTTTTATCTTCCCTGGTAATTGTATGTCAATCTTTTGGTATGAAAGGATGATACAATCCGTAAACCAATTAGACAAGGTCACTTTTGAGACTGGTAATTCTGTCTTCTTATCAGAAAAGGAGACAAAAAGTTGATCTGACTTTCTAATGTCTTTTGTTCTATGTGAGTAGAAATGCAACTGTCTGTGCACATCAAGCTGGTGTAGTTTATATTCTGCCTTGTTGGTGTAATTGGGGGAAAAGACTGGCAATTCCATGGATTTGCTTATGTTGTTTTTCAAACAAACCTTTGGGAGGAAGGAGGGATTAGTTCTCAGAAATACCCTGTCCTTATGAAAAACTATATAAGGCGGACGTACTGAAAGAGCCTGCAGCTCTGAAACTCTTCTGGCCGATGTAATGGCAACAAGGAAGAGGGTTTTCCACGATAAATATTTCAGATCACAAGTAGAAGCAGGTTCATAGGGAGATGTAGTCAGAGAATGTAGAACCAAATTTAGATTCCAGGGTGTCATCGGTTCTTCAATTGGGGGCCTAAGTAGAAACATACCTTTGAGAAAAGGTCTTAGATAATCTGTGAGACATAACAGCAACATCCATTTCACCTGTATGAAAATTGGAGATAGCAGCAAATTGTACCCTAATAGTAGCTGCCGCAGTGACATCTTCAAATAGATTTGAGAGAAACTCTAAAATTGCTGGAATAGGGGTGGTAAGAGGTTCGATATTTCATTTAGCTGCCCAACATGAAAATCTCTTCTATTTGTTAGACTACAATTTCCTAGTGGAAGGTTTATGGGAAGAAGCTAGGATATGACTTACTGCTGGCGTGTAAGAATAATACCTGGCTAGTCGTGGAATTGGAGCAGCCAAGCTGTCAACTTGAGGGTGTGGATGGATGGATGGAACTCTCCCAAAGAGTGGGTCAGAAGGTCCAGAATTGGATCCAGAATCCAAAGGTTCCTCCAAGAGGTGGGTTTGTAGAAAGGGAAACCAAACTGGACGAGGCCAGTATGGAGCAATAAGGATCATTTTGCTTCTCAACCATTTGGCTTTCTGTAACACTTTTGGAATGAGTGGAAAGGGGAAAGGCGTAGAGTAATCACGAGGGCCAATCGTGAGCCAGGGCATCCCTGGGTGGCTTCCCCTTTGGGGGAATTAGGGCAAAGTAGTTGCTGCATTTGGTATTCTTGGTAGTGGAAAAGGTCACAGCAAGGCTGGCCCCATCTGCGGAAAATCATCTCCACAATCTCTCTGTTCAGGGACCACTCGTGAGGTAACAGGAGAGTCCTGCTGAGTCTGTCCGCTATCACATTGGATTTCCCCGGTATGTGCGTTGCAATTAGAAAGCGTTAAGCAATCGCCCACTGCCAACCTCTTAATGCCTCTCGACATAGAGGGTAAGATTTGGTTCCTCCTTGTTTGTTTATATACCACACTACCGACATGTTGTCGGTCTAAAGTGCGATTGTTCCTAGAGGGAAAGAGTCCTGAAGTGCCTACAACACAAAGCACTGCTCTCATCTCTAGGATGTTTATATGCAGATGGTTCTCGTGGTCCTGCCATAAATCTTGAACTGCCCTTCCTAGATAATGAACCCCCCACCTGATATGGGAAGCGTCCATGGTTAACACTGCCTTTGGTTGATGCAAGGAGTGGATATGATCTTGGGTGAGTCTTGCCATCATGTCTCTTGAGTTTAACTCTGCTCCTAAGAAGAAAATATGTTGCGAAGGTAACAAGGCAGATTTTTCTTGAGTTATAGTGATGCCCAGCTTGTTGCAAAGAAGAAGGGTTTCATCCCTGGCCTGAGATAGTAGATGCCTGGTGGAGGCGGTGAGGAGCCAGTCATCCAGATATGGAAACACTTGGAATCCCTGACGTCTTAGGTGAGCCATGACCACTGACATACATTTGGTGAACACTCTGGGGGCTGTAGTGAGGCCAAAGGGCAGGGCTCAAAATTGGTAGTGACGGGCTCCCAGCCGGAAATGTAGATGCCTTCTGGACCGCCTGTCCATTTTTATATGTTAGTACTCATCCTTGAGGTCAATAGAGCACATCCAGTTGTCTTTCCCTATGAAAGGGAATATCGACTGCAGGGTTACCATCCGGAACTTTGTTTTGTTTACAGATTTGTTTAATCTGCTGAGATCTAGGATGGATCTCCAGTCCCCTGTCTTTTTTGGCAGTAAAAAGAACCTTGAGTAAGTTCCGGATCCTATCTGGTCTGCGGGGACTTCTTGGATGACTCTTTTGTCTAGCAAGGATTGAATCTCTAGAGTTGCCAAGTCCTTTTGCACGGGTGGAACGTCTGGTAAAGACTTTTGTTTTGGAGGGGGTGGAAGAAAAGGGAATGAGGTAACCTCTGGATATTATCTCTTGTACCCATTTGTCTTGGGAAATTTGTTGCCAGGTGTTTAGGTACAATGACAAGCGACCCCCGACTGCCTCCAGAGAAGGACAGGTGGGTCTCCTTTCAGGAGTGCTGGTAGGGCTTATCAGAGAAGGTCTCCCTATTGCCCTGATTCTACGGACCCACTCTGCCATGAGGGCAGCGTCTTTCATTAAAAATTCCGGAAGAATCGTCACGTGCGTCCGAGAAACCTTTTTGGGATTTGCAGAAAGTACAGTTGTGTACACTTACCATAAATGTAGATGTTCGAGTGTATTCACTGTTGCAGTCATCACTTTTGGGTTATCTGCTTGCAGTAGCCCTCAGTTGGCCTGATTAACAAAGTCTTGGGTCCTGCGTCAGTTGCTGTCCCTTCTTCCATGACGTCAGGTCATCAGGGGTATAAAGCATGCAGCCGACGCCATTACATCAGTTTTTCTTGCCCCCGATGTCAGGTGCCCCCTTAATGGAAAGGGATTAAATCTATAAATATACAAGGTTATACTTCCAACAAAAAAGCAAATACACCAAAAAGCTTTTGAAGATAGCAAAGGAAAGTAGAGGTATATCCAAACAAAAAAAAAGAAGGGGGCTGGAGGGAGGGTAACCAGGACTGCAACAGTGAATACACTCGAACATCTAAATTTATGTTAAGTGTACACAACTGTACTATGTTCTTCGTGTTTCACTATTGCAGTCATCACTGTTGGATAGATTCCCAAAGCTAAGGATTGGAGGAGGAATTTAAATAGAATTAGGACCAGATAAAAGACTGCAGTGGCCAGCTCTGGATTTAGAGAAAATTGGCAGATGGTAATGCTTGGTGAAAGTATGTACAGAACTCCAGGTAGCAGCTTCTAGGATGTCCCTGGTAGGGACGCCTCTGAGAAGGCTGTAGAGGTAGATGCAGCCCTGGTAGAGTGGGCTCTGATACCCTGTGGGATAAGTTTTCCATGGTGTTTGTAGCAGAAATGAATGCAATGGCCTATCCATTTGGAAATGGTTTGCTTTGAAAATAGCCTTCTCCTCTGCCCCTGCAGCAAATGCCACCAGCAGCTGATCAAATTTCCTTTGAGGTTTAGTTCTGTCCAAGTAGAATCTAAGTTGTCCGTGCACGTCTAAGGAGTGCAGAATCCGTTCCCCTTTGTTCTGTGGATTAGGAAAGAAGGTTGTCAAATGTATGGTCTGATTAAGGGCCACACTGGATACCACCTTGGGCATAAAGGAGGGATTGGTCCTGAGGGACACCCTGTCCGCATGAAAGATGATGAAAGGCTCCACTGCCATGAGGGCCTGTAATTCAGATACCCTTCTTGCTGAAGTGATTGCTAAGAGGAAAGCTCTTTTCCAAGAAAGAAACTTTAAGTCCGCAGTGGCAGCTGGCTCGAAAGGAGGAAGGGTGAGCTTTTCCAATACAAAGTTGAGGTCCCAGGCTGGAGATGGAGCTCTCCTGGGTGGCCATATATTTTTGGCCCCTCTGAGGAACTGCTTAAGCAGTGGATGAGAAGAGGGGTGGTTCTGTGTTATAATGAGCTGAGATGGCTGAGGCGTGAATTTTAATGGAGGAGAAAGACAGGCCCTTATGAAGCTTCTCAGTTAAGTATTGTAAAATCTGAGGTAAATTGGGCACTGTTGTGCTCATCCCTTGAGCTTGGTTCCAGGCACAGAATCTTTTCCATTTTTCAGCGTAAGACTTTCTGGTACTAGGTTTCCTTGCCTCTAAAATGATATCCATCACTGGTTTACTGAGGGATGGTAAAGGAGAAATTATGAAATTAGCCAGGCTGCGAGAGTCAGTGTTTGAAGTTGAATTTGGTTCTCCTGCTGAGACAATAGAGTAGGAGTCTGAGGCAGGTGCCATGGGGCCAACAGTGACACACTGTGCAAGAGGGGGTACCAGTGTTGGTGTGGCCAGTCTGGTGCAATCAAAATCATCCTTGGTTTGTCTTGTTTGATCTTTAGTAGTAGTACTTTGGAGAGCAGAGGCAGAGGAGGAACGGCATAAACTGATAGGTTTTTCCAGCTGAAGGACAGAGCATCCACTTTCCAAGCTTGTTTGTGGGGAGTCCTTCTGCAGAATTTGTCCAACTGATGGTTTTGGGGGGAGGCAAACAGGTCTATAGCTAGGCTTCCACATTTGCTTGTCAACATGTTGAAAATCCTTGGTTCCAGTTTCCACTTGTATGGGTCCATGAGGTTTCTGCTTGGTTCGTCTGCCAGTGTATTTAGTTTTCCTGGCAGGAACTGAGCTTGTAAAATGTACTTGACAGCTCAGGGCTGTGTTCCACAATGCCATGGCTAGTCTGCAGAGGGGGTAAGAATGTGTACCCTCCTGCTTGTTTATGTACCACATAACAGTGGTATTGTCCGTCTTTATCTTTAATTGTCCTGGAAGAATGTGGTCCTTGAAGGCTGTCAGAGCATTCTGTACAGGTAACATTTCTTTTTGATTGCTATGAGGTGCATTTGACTTGGGTTCCATTTGCCCTGAATGCACTTCCCTGCCAGGTGGGCCCCCCATGCATAGTCTGATGTGTCTGTTAATGTTTGGGCGGCAGGGGTTAGTGTGAATGGCTGTCCCCTGTTTTGGTGGCAGGCCTCTGCCCACCAAAGGAACTCTAGGCGTAGGCAAGGTATCATGGGAATCATTGCTTCTAGATCCTGTGAATGTTGACACCATAGGCTTTTGAAATACCATTGCAGTTTCCTCATCTGCAGCCTTGCATATGGAATTAGAAGAATGCAGGAGGCCATGAACCCCAAGGCTTGCAATATTTGCCTTGCAGATAACTGGGTTTTTGTGGCCACTTGTTTGAAGTATGTTGTCAAATTAATCCGTTTCTCTGGCGTGAGGAAAACCATCTGGGAAGTTGTATTCAAGCTTGCTCCCAGGAATATAATTTGTTGACAGGGTACCAGGTGTGATTTCTTTTCATTTATGGGTACCCCAGACAAGTCAGTACCCTTTAAACAAAGGACAGATGATTCAAAAGTATGTCCTGACTTTCTGCCTGAATCAGACAATCGTCCAGATATGGGTATATTTGAATATTTCTTTGCCTGCATAATGCAATGACTGGAGCTAGACACTTTGTGAATACCCTGGGTGCAGTAGATAAGCCAAAGGGCAGTGCAGAGAACTGATGGTGCATGTAACCTGCTTTGAAGCATAGGTATTTTCTGCAAGACTCCCTGATAGGGATGTGCAGGTATGCTTCTTTTAAATCTAGTGCTGCTAACCATGCATCTTTGTCTAGCATAGGAAGCAGCTGGTGAAGAGTCAGCACCTTGAATTTTGGAATCACCAGAAAGGGATTTAGAGTAGAAAGGTCCAGGATAGGACACCATGTATTGCCTTTACTGGGTGCCAGGAAAAGTCTCGAATAGAACCCTTGTCCCTTTTCCTCTTCTGGTACCAAATGAATAGCCTCCATGCTTAAGAGAGAGAGTACTTGATTTTGAGCCTCTGCCCAATGATTTGGGGGTAGATCTGGCCACCCGCTTGGTGTTGGCAAGGTGTGGAAGCGAAATCTGTATCCTTGGGACACTATATTTAAAACCCATTTGTCCTGGGTAATGAGTTCCCAGTTTTTGGTTTGCAGACCAATCTTTCTGCCAAAAAAAGCATTCAGCTGGGAAGTGCTTGGAAGTTTTAAAAGCAAGTAATTGAGACTGTTTTCCACAGGGGGAGTCTTACTACTTCCTGATTTGGGTGCGGAAACCCCCCACTGCTTAGTCTTGTGTGTCCCCTGGGACTGAAACCTGGGGTTTCTGCTATGTCTGGGTTTGGCTTGAGAAGGCCTTGAAGAGGCTGGAAAGGACCAATTCTTAGAAGGCCAGTGCCTACTAAATCTAGGAGGCTGAACTTGTAAGAAATCTTTAACAGTTTGCATAGATTTAGCTTTATTTTCCATCTTTTTAAGAACTTCCTCAGCCTTGTTGCCAAACAGGCGGTCCTGATTTAAGGGAGCATCCAACAATTTATAGCTTTAACATGATCAGGTAAGCCAAGCATGCCTTCTGAGCACAGAACCAGTAACAGCAGCCCTGCAAGAGGCCACTAAAGAATCAAATCCACATTGCAAAGTATGTTTTCCAACCTGTTCAGCAGAATGCATTAAATTTTGTAATTCTTTATTTTCCGCACAGTCAGGACTCAACATCATTTTCTGTTTAAGCAATCCAATAACATGTTGTTGATACTTTAACATATGAAACTGGCAGTTTAAAGCCCTAATGGCCAAGGTTGCATTAGTGTAAATCTTCTTACCCCATCTATCCAGCGCCCTGGAATCTCTATCAGAAGGGATAGGATTTTTAGCAGTAGAAGCCTTAATGCCCTTGGGTCTCTGTGAAATAGTCTTTGGATCCGTAATAGGATTTTTAAAGAGGAACTTGTGTAAATCAGGAACCCTGTAATATCTATCAGGTTGTCTGGGAGCAGGAGGCAAAGAATTAGGGGCCAAACTAGATTCCTAAAAAAGCATCATCAACAATGTCTAGTACAGGAGGAATAGCTAAAGGCCTATGTTGAGGCAGGAGTAAGAAATCCCTAAGTCTCTTTTTAGAATCAGAAAAATCCTGGCTTTCCCAGTGGAAATGCTCCCTTAGAGTATGTAAGGTTTCACGAAAAGAAAAATCCTCTGGAGGGGAAACAGAGGGAATAGAGTCCTCTGCCTCAGAATCTTCATAAGTAGATAAGGGCAATTCCAGATCATCAGAAGAATCAGAAAAATCAGAATCCTGGTCAGAAGATTCATAAACAACTTCAGTCCTAGGTCTCTTAGAAGGGGGAGGCTGGCTCCCTGATTATAGTTATAAGATCTTCAGCCATTCTTATCATTTGTTTTTTTAGGCATAGAGGCCTGAGCATGCGGCCTGGGCATCGTTTTTTTAGGCATGGTTCGAGATTTAGGCCTAAAAGAAGGAGGCGTCGGTTTAATATGCAAGTCCGTAGGCCTGAATAAACCCTCAGAAGCCGGTGCCTGCAAAGCGGCTCCGGACCCATCCAAGGTAGAGATATCCGTGGGTCCCATAGTTGAAGCATCTCGCGGCATACCAGACTCCGAATGGGTCTCAGTAGTGGCCTGCGAATCAGAAGTAGCGGGTATCAGGGGCTGCGAAAGTGCCTCACTGAGTACCGGCAAATTGGCGACTGGCTTAGGAGAAGCCTCGTTGGCAGTTTTGGACCTCAGCGGCCTCTCTCTGTCTTTATCCTTGCGTTTTTTTTGGAATCCCGGTAGTCGGATTGTTAACCGACATTTCTGGATAATTAAACCGAGAACCAAAATATTTAGAGGCGAAAATATACCGACGACGGATAGTGCACGGATTAAATAAAGCGCAAAACCTACAGCACGGTATGTCGTGGTCAGGGCCTAGGCAAGGAATACAGTACAAATGAAAATCTTTATGAGGTATTTGCTTTCCACAAGTAATGCAATTATTAACTTTTACTGATATTGGTAAGGAGCAAGAAAATGTTTCCCCCAACGGGGCACTTAGCTTTAGTTGAAGACTTCGGTTCTGAAACTCGAAAAAGAAAATTTCAGGAGTCGGCTGACCGGCACTTGTGAACTGCTTCTGCTTCGGGCACCGCACGGCAAGAAGGACTGATGTAATGGCATCGGCTGCATGTTTTATACCCCTGACGACCTGACGTCATGGAAGAAGGGACAGTAACCGACGCAGGACCCAAGACTTTGTTAATCAGGCCGACTGAGGGCTACTACAAGCAGATAATCCAAAAGTGATGACTGCAACAGTGAAACACAAAAAACATCCACATTTTCCCACCCTTTTGACCTTTGGGATAAGGTCTGGAAGGAGCAGAAAAACAGACTCCCACGGCAGATACAGTTTTCCCGTCCTTCTCGCACATTGCCAGCATCTCTTTTACCATGGGTCCAAACAAGCCTGAACCATCAAAAGGAGCATTGGTAAATGAAGACTTGAAAGGGTCAGTAAAGTTACAAAGGCGCATCCAGGAATGTCTCCTGAGAGAGATTCCTGATGCAGCCGCTCTACTCGCTCCGTCAGCTGCATAGGAGATTAGCCTCATGGAGGTGTTTGTGATAGAAGTAAGGGTGGCTAGCTGTGAGGATACCTTGTCTGTGGACCCCACAGCTACTGCTCCTTGAAGGGTATCTCCTAGTTCTTTGATGAGATCCCTTTGAAGTCTAGTGAAATGGGATAAATAGTTCAGCGATCGCAAGATGAAGGTCGCTGAAGAGAATATTCGCTTGCCATATCTATCCATAGTCCTAGAGTCTTTATTAGGAGGATGGATAGATGAAGAGGTTTCTGACAATTCCTTCTTTGTGGTCGCCGCCGCCACCACCATGGCATCTACGGGAACTCCTTTTGTTAAAAATTCCTTTTCTTTAGGGGCCGTAATAAATTGGTTTGGTCTCCTCGGAACAGGTTCCACAGTGTCCGGCGAAGTCTATGCTTTCCTGGAAATGACCTCTAACAACTTGTCATAAGGAGGAGTCACCCAGGAGGTGGAAGGGTGAGATCCGAAAGCCTCCAGGTATACTGAATCGTCCTCCCAAGGGTTGATGGGCTGCCAATAACCCCGCTGCTTCAGGATTACCAGGATGTCAGCAAAGGAGACATCCTCAGAGGGGGATCTTGGGGACCCTTTGGATTCATCCAAGTCAGCATCTGAAGTGACTGACTCAGGGGACTCAATGTGCTTCCTCTTGCAAAGCATCTTCCTGGGAAACTTCTCTGCGGGATACTCAGGAGAAATCCCAAAAGAGGGGGCACTACCCGCGGTGGTCACCTGGGGTTTCGGATCTCTACACTTAGGAGGGGGTGGAGAAGAGATGGACACAGGCACCTGGTGGGGAATAGGGAGTGGATCCGAGAGCGATGCCGTCTACATTTTGTAGACAAAACAGTAACAAACTACTAAACTAATTTAGACTTTTTTTTAAACTTTTCAAACTTTTTTTTTTTTTAATATAAATAGAATCCTCTAACTGAAAACAGATTCTACCGAAAGGGGAAAGGGACAGAACCCTCTAACTTAAACGGGTTCTGATCTGGGAGAGAAAACAGCCCTGAAACTTAATGGGCTGAGAGCAGCCTCTAACTAAAATGCCACTCTCTAAAAAGGGCGGAAAGACTTAAAAGGGTTCTAACGCAGACAACATGAACAGCTAACAGTTAGGGGTATATAGGGAAGAAAAAAAATAGTACAACTAGCTAGGAAAAAATATCAAATTGAAAGTTATACTTATGAGCCAATGAGCCAACTGAAGAAACGTCTCAAAGCTTGCGTGGCAAATGAGATTGGGGATATAGTCTGGAGCATCATGGGACAGGGATTAGCCTCGAGTCACTGAAAGCTCTCAAGCTTTAGCATTCGGCCGAGATGGAGCTGAAAATAGTCTCCGAACCCCAACCAGCAAGAATTACGGCGAGATAGGACTACATAACATCATATGTTTAAGATCTTGCATCACTTTAACCTTTACCTTGTAGAGCCTTAAACAAGTCAGCAGCACCCATACTAAATATATTTTGATTGTCTAAAAAGCATCAGGTAGAACCTGGATACGAAGCCCAGAGAACATCCTCATAACTAAAATAGAAGCAGCAGCCCTAGATGATGCATCAGCTGCATCATAACTATATTTGATGGAGTGACGGGCAACCGAAGTGGAGCTTAATAAGGACAGGGCAGCAGTCTTACCTTCAGAATCAGGAAGGTCAGACAACAACCTCACCCCAAGTTGAGACAAAAGGGCCAAAACATACCTGGCCATACAAGTCTGATATTTAATGGCCTTAAAGGTCAAAATGGTAGAAGTATATACTTTTCCCCCTTGCCTCTCTACAGGCCGAATATCATATTCTGAAGGAAGAAGCTTGGACAAGGGCAAAAGCTTGGATGGTTTAGCAGAAAGAGTCCACTACAGGGTCTGAAGGAGGGACACTTGTAGATATACTTAAAGGCCTCAGGCACCTTATAGAAATGGTCAGGTTTCTTAGGGGATGGATGTTGGGAGTCAGGAGCCAAAGAGGCAGCTGCAAATGTGTCCAGCAAGGCATCCAGCACATGGGGAACTGCAGAAGGTTTATGAAATTCTGAATATCAGAGACTCGTGAGCAATCCCACTTAAAATATTACATCATGGAAGCTACTGTCTCTCGAAAAGAAAATTCCTCAAAGGAAGAATCGGGACTCAAGGAATCCCCTTTTTCAGACCCACAGTTGAAATCAGGGGTATCTGCGAGGAGCAGATCAATAAGTCATCCAGAGTCCCCTTACTCATCTGAAGAATCAGACTCCCTAGACCTTTTGACAGGAGTAGAGGACCAAGGGGAAGCAGGAACGGTCACCCCTTGAGGAGGTTTTAAAGCCATCAAAGCACTGAACAAGACCTGGGTAAAATCCTGCCATTACTTCTGAAGATCCTACCAGTGGAAAGAATGTGCTTGGTTTTCTGCTTCTTCTTCACAGGAACATCAGCTTCGACAAGCCTGAAATTCTTCCCTAACCAGAATCTGAAGAATCTTTCTAGGCCCTTTGGAAAAAATTAGCTGCATTCACCCTCAACATCCACATCCATGGGGAAAGTTTGCAAGCCTCAGTGGATCTGAGAGAAGTCGGTTCTGTTCTGGCTTCCAACTGGGTCATGGCAGAGGAATCAGCACCAGTCAGTCTTCAGGGTCTTTACTCACCTCAGGAGAAACATCTGGTAAAGGCTAGACAGCAACAGCTTCAGAAAGAGACCTCTTGCTCTTCTTCTTAAGAGACAACTGTACCTTGGGATGGGTGAATTTGGTCATGATACCTTGGGCCAAAAGTCTGAGACACGATTTGCCAGACTGCTGCAAAGTGTTAAGGACACAGAGTATGAGCATGTGAAGCACTTAAGCAGAACAAGAGCTTCTCGTGGTTTTTATGGGGAATCAGCCTCCCACACTGAGGTTTTCCTTTCTTGGATGACCTGAACCCTAAATATACAAGTGAAGGAAGAAAAAGAAGGAACCCCAATAGGGCACTTATCTGCAAATGGCTTGGCAGAAGTCAGCTCAGCAAAGGGCATTCAGACAGATGCGGCAAAATTGTTCTGAGTATCCAGTGTGTGTACGTCACCTTTATGCCCTACACCGGCATGGTGGGCATACGGCTGACGTATGATACTGGAAGGATGTAAATGTTTTGGTATACTGGCCAGACATTGGGCTATCTTTGGCAGGAGATCCCCAAGGTGATGAATACTCCAACAGAGATATGGAAGGACATGTAGCCATTGCTGTGGTAGAATGATGACACGATGTTGTTTTTAAATGTATACTTTTATATTTGTATTTGTCTGTATATATATGTTTCACATGGAGCTTTTCTCCCCGAACCTCCATTCATAAAGGGCTCACCTTGGCCCAATGGACTTTCCTGGTTAACAAACTGCAAACAAATAAATAAACAAATAAAGAATGCACTTATGGCTTATGAGATAGAGACTTTCCTCTCAAGTGATACCCAAAGTAAATGCAATCAAGAGAGATATTTAGATAAAATTGACTGACACTGGCTTGCTTTGCTGGGCCATAGAAAAGGAAGCAAACAGTTAGACTTCCTGAAAGTCTTGACCCTACCCAAATAGAATCTCGGCTGTCTGTGAAAGTCAAGACAGTGCAGCAGATACTCTCCCTTACAGTAAAATTTTGGCGAAAACACAGGCAAATAAATGGCCTAATTCAAGGCAGCCTCAGAAGCCACCTTAGGTTTAAAAAAAAAAAATAAAGTAGGATCAGTTCTGAGAGAGGCCCTGTCCTTCAGAACAAACAGATATAGAGGTACTGAGGACAAAGCCTGTAGCTCTGACCCACATATGGCCAAAGTCACATTCGCCAAGAAGAGAGCCTGTCAAGATGGCAACTTCAAGGATATTTTGGCTGAAGGTTCAAAAGGAGGGCCAGAAAGAACATGAATTATGAAGGGTAAATCCCAAGTAGGAACGGGATCTCAAATGCGAGTCCGTAATATAACATTCCCTAAGAAAAGCCTTTGCAGGGCAACTACTGGTGTATTATCTCTGCCAATACGAATGTTTAAAATAGCAGTTAAGTGAACCTTAACAGTAGAATAGCTAGGCACAGAGTGAGACAAGTTAGCAAGAAAATCAAGAAAGACATCCAAAGGCTCTGAAAAGGGATTCAAGTCTTTAGAAGATATCCATATAGAGAAGTGATTCCATCTACTAGCATATACTTTCTGTGTAGATGGTTTCTGACAGGAGGATAAAAAGTAAACTAGTCTATCGGTAATCTTGGCATATCTGGCCATCGAGGGAATAGAGAAACCATGAGGTTAATTTGAGAGTCCTGAAGTTGGGCAGGAAAATTCCTGCTGGATGAGAGATCAGATACAGTATAGGATTCAGCATCCAGGGAGGGTACTGAAGAAGGGGAACCACACTTACAGAGGTCAAAAAGGGGCAATGAGGATCACTGTCACCCTGCAATGGGCAGTTTTCTGGAGAACATTTACTCTATGAGGAACAGGAGGATAAGCATACAGGAGACCAGAGGGCCAAGCATAAAGGGGAGCGGTCCTTGGGTGAATATAGCCTAAACAACCTGTTGCATTTCATGTTAGATGGGGTGGTAAACAACTGTAGCACAAAGTACCCAAACACCAGATGATCCGGGGCACTACCCTCAGGTTCAGGGACCACTCCTGCAGAAGAAGGCTGTTCCTGCACAGATTAAGCAAAAATGTTGGATAGCCTTGGTATGGGATTGCTACCAGAAACTGTGGAGATGAAATAGTCCATTGCCACACTCTCATGGTGTCCTGACAAAGTGTAGGAGCAAGAACCCCTGCTTGTTCAGATACCAAATGGCAGACATATTGTCTGGTGGAACAGAAATCACACCCTTGAGGAGGATGTCCTGAAAAGCTTGCAACACTGCTCTAATTTCCAAGACACTGATGTAAAGACTGGCCTCAAGCGTAGACCAAGTCCCTTGGACTGTCTTCCCTCTAAAATGTACCACCCCCAAGGAAGCATCAGCAGTGTCCATCCCTGTGGAGGATGAAGAACAACTGGTCTCCTAGCTGGAAACAAGGAAGATTCCAGTGACTATCTGATCTATTTCTGACAAACTTCTGTCAGAGTGATGAAAAAATTATGGAATTGTTTAAGTAAGACCACTGAGTTGCTACTGTCCACTGTAGTATCCTCATATGGTACCTTGCCAGGGGGACTAAAGAAATGACCACAGCCATATGACCTAGAAACCTCAGAACCAAGGAAGCAGGATGTCTTTGAGCAGAAAGGAGAAGCCTGTCTTGTGTGTGAAGGGAAGTCACTCTGTGTGTTGTACTTCTTCCTACCTAAGATACGGTCTTCAACTGGCAGTCTATGAAATCTTGCACCTGAACTTGTTGAAGGTTGGATTGTTGGTACTTCACGGTAATTCCTAAGGAAAGACCCAACTGGAGTAATCCCTGTATGGTCTTTTCTTTGTTTTATATAAGGAAAACCTGGAATCTCTGCCACCCCTGCCATGAACGTGGCAAACACCAAGGGGCTGCTAGTGAGACCAAAAGGTAGTGCTCTGAATTAGTAATGAGTGAATCCAAGCTGGAAGCACAGATATCTCCTGAACCCACCTCGCTAGCTTTACATGATGGTAGACATCATCGAGATTGATCAAGCACATCCAGTCATCCTTCCTCAACACAGGTAACCCACCTCGCTAGCTTTACATGATGGTAGACATCATCGAGATTGATCAAGTACATCCAATCATCCTTCCACAACACAGGTAGAATGGACTGCACAATGACCATCAGGAACTTGGTCTGCCTGACAAACTGATTCATCTTGCTTAGATCTAAGATTGGTCAGAGGTCCTTGTTTTTCTTTGGAAATAAAGAGAACCTATAATAGACTCTGGATCCTCATTGGTCTGGTGGGACTTCCTGGATGACTTGATTTGCTAGCAGCCTCTGAATCTCCACATCTGCATCCCTTCTCTGATGGAGTGGAACGTCTTGAAGGTGTTGGGCACTTTCCTTGGGCAGAAATAAAAATGGAACTGTGCAAACCTCTGGAGATGATACTCAACAGCCATGCATCCAAGATGATGGTCTTCCAAGCTTTTGGGTGGACAGCCAAGTGCCCCCCCCCCCACTGCCTCCAGACTAAGATAGTCAGGCAACCTTTCAGAAAAAGTAACATGGAAACCCTGGTTCTGCAGACTGCCTCCACCCATGCAGGTTGTGTCAGTTCTGCGCCCCCCGCCCACAACTGGGAACTCTTCACAGGAATGTATTTTCAGAAAATTAGAAGTTTGACCCACCCCCTTTTCTGGTTCCTAGAGAAGTTCTGTTGAGGGGTGGCAAAATGCACTCCAATGGCAAGCAACGTCTTCTCATCTTGTTTGCTCCTAGACAATGTGTCTTTAATCTTTGGACCAAAGCAAGAGTAGCTGTCAAAAAGGGCGTTAATAAAGGACACAGTCCACAAAATTGCACAATCTCGTCCAAGAGTGGTGGAGCACAGAAATTCCAGCACTGGCTGCTTAAGACGTGCCATCAGCCATGTTAGAAACCAGGAACACAGGCAGGTTAGTGATAGATTGTAAGGTCTGCAACTGCATCTTCAGGGTATTTTCAGTCCTTGGAGCTTGCTGTGCCTTAAAACCTATTGACACTACAGAGACAATGCTGCACTGAAGCCATGTCAAGTCAGCCAAGTAATTTAAAGTTCTCATTGCAAAAGTCGCTGATGCGTAGGCATACTTCCCTAACTAGTCCAATTCCCTGGATTCACTATATGGGGAATGGCCCAAAGAACTCTCTCTTCTGAAATGTCCTTTCTGATGGCTGACACCACCATGACATCATCAACGGCAGGACCCTTATCCCAGTGGTGTCATTCCTTGGAGGGGCAAGATTTTATTAGTTTTCTTAGTTATGGGTTGCGCTGTATCCTGTTCCCTTCAAGCCCTCTGAGACAACAAATCAATTGCTGCTTCCGGAGGGGCAATAACCCAGGATGTGGATAGGTCTAACACTGAAAGCCAAGTTGAAAGCCTACAAAAACAGTGACTCCTCTGGAGAAGGGGCTTTGGTGGTCCAACTCCCCACATTGGTGAAGTAGATCTAACATTGCCAAAAGATGCATCTTCACAGGGAACTTTGGGGACCCCCTCTCCTTCCTTGAGGCTGATATCCTAGGTGAGGGATTCCTCCATGGAATCCAGGTGCTTCCTCTTGCACTGACTCTTGAAATGACTCTCCCACACTGAGGAATCG